>NC_066517.1:11341730-11349230 GCF_024679095.1 Eriocheir sinensis | reverse complement strand
ACAAGGCTGCCTGCTTTCAATGCTTTAATCAACCCGTTAACCACAGAGGTGACCCGCCGAAGGGATTAAACACTTCTGTGCGTACTCGTGGATACATTCAGCTTACTCCCGACGCAGCAAAGTGACGGTCATTGCGATTCTTAATGGAGTTGATCGTTTCCGCACTTATGATTTCTGCGGGAAGGCTGTTCCAGTGGCGGACAACTTTGTTTGAGAAATGACTCGTGCTGATATCCGTACTGCATCGCTTCTCTTGAATTGTTTTACCGTTGTTTCTTGTGTTCGGGAGGAGGAGGAGAAAGAGGAGAACTACGACAAAAATTAGATAAAGAGAAGATTGTAAAGGATGAAAGAATAGAACTATAAGAAAGAAGAAGCAGAAAAAAAGAATTAGGAGGAAAAAGCAAGAAGAGAAGGAGAAAGAGGATGTCATATATATCAGAGAGAGAGAGAGAGAGAGAGAGAGAGAGAGAGAGAGAGAGAGAGAGAGAGAGAGAGACCAAAAGGCAGGAAGGAAGGAAGGAAGCAGTAAGGAAGAGAGTAAAGGAGAGAGAGAGAGAGAGAGAGAGAGAGAGAGAGAGAGAGAGAGAGAGAGAGAGAGAGAGAGAGAGAGAGAGAGAGAGAGAGAGAGAGAGAGAGAGAGAGAGAGAGAGAGAGAGCAGGAAAACAGACTAGATAAATGAGATGAGGTACGAGAGAGAAAAATAAAATAAAAGGAAGACAGTAAGAAAGGAGAAGATAAAGGAGGAAAAATAAAAAGCTGAAGTTATACGGATGAGTAGGAAAGGAGGAGGAGGAGGAGGAGGAAGAGAAGAAGAAGAAGAAGAAAAAGAAGAAGAAGAAGATAGAGTAAGAGATTGGAGGTAATACAGGTAGGAAAACACAGAGAAAAAAAAGATGATTATGTAAGTGATTGAAAGAGAGAGAGAGAAGGAGGAGGAGGAGGAAAGGAGGAAGGTAAAGAAGGGAAAGAGGGAGATAAGGAGAGTGTGAGTGGATGAGGAAGTTGTGGAGGGAAGGTAAGAGGGAGGGAATGGAGGTAAATAGGAGAGAGTGAATGAGAGAAAGGAATAAGGAGGAGGACAAGAGGGAGTGAGGAAGTAAATGTCAAAGGTTATGAGAGAGAGAGAGAGAGAGAGAGAGAGAGAGAGAGAGAGAGAGAGAGAGAGAGAGAGAGAGAGAGAGAGAGAGAGAGAGAGAGAGAGAGAGAGAGAGAGAGAGAGAGAGAGAGAGAGAGTAAAGAGAATATATAAGAAAGGAGAAAAGGAATTAGTATTGTAGGAAAGGTGAGATAAGAGGAGAAGGAAGAAGATGAACAGAATAAGTAATAAAAGGAAGTGAATAAGGAGGATAATGAGGAGTATCAAGGGAAATAAAGAAAGAAGGAACGGAGACTACTGGAGAAAATAGTTAAAGAGAAAAAGTTAAAGGAAAGGAATTAAGGAGAAAAAGAGGTGTAAATATTTGGGAAAAGAAGTTGGAAAAGGAGAAAAAAGGGTTTGAAAAATGAGGAAAGGGTTGGAAGAAGGAGTCGGTAAAGGGAGAGTAAAAGGAGAATAAGACTTTAAAAAAATAATGAAAATAGACTTAGAAAAAAAAGAAAAAAGGGAGGGAAAACATAATTGGAAAATGGGTTAGGAAAAATAGTTGGAAAAGAAAAAGAAAAAAATGGAAAGAGTTGGAAGAGGTAGTTACAAAAAGAAAGAAACGATTGGAAAAAGAGAAAAGGATTGAAAAAAAGAGAAGGTTGAAAGAACACGAAATGATTGGATAAAAGAGGAAAGGGATTGAAAAAAAAGGAAAAGGTTGAAAAAAGAGGAAAGGATTGGAGAAAAGAGGAAAAGGGTTGGAAAAGAAAGAGGAAAAGGTTAAAAAGAGGAAAGGATTGTAGAAAAGAGGAAGTGGATTGGATAAAAAGAGAGAAAGGTTAAAAAAAGAGGAAAGGATTAGAGAAAAGAGGAAAAGGTTGAAAAAAACACGAGATGATTGGATAAAAGAGGAAAAGGATTGGAAAAAAGAGGGAAAGGTTGAAAAAAGAGGAAAGGATTGGAGAAAGAGGAAAAGGATTGGAAAAGAAAGAGGAAAGGGTTGAAAAAAGAGGAAAGGATTGGAGAAAAGAGGAAAAGGATTGGAAAAGAAAGAGGAAAGGGTTGAAAAAAGAGGAAAGGATCAGAGAAAAGAGGAAAAGGATGGGAAAAAAAAGGAAAGGAGTGGAGAAAAGAGGAAAAGGTTGGAAAAAGAGGAAAAGTTGAGAAGAGTGAGGGCAGGACTGGAAAAAAAAAATAGGAAAAGGGGAGAGAAAAATAAAAAAAATATTGGAAAAAGGCGGGAGGAAAGAGTCGGAGGAAAAGAGTTTGAAAAGGCCAATAAAAAGGAAGGAAAGGGTTGGAGGAAAGACAAATACCAACAGAGGGGAAGAAAGAACTTTAGAATCCCTTTATTGTCTTCAGTTTTGTAAGGCAGTTAAGTGTGTGTCAACTCATGAATACGATGAATGAGGAGGTCCCCCCCCCTCCCCCACCTTGCTCTCTCTCTCTCTCTCCTCTCTCTCATACACAAACACAAAAAAATAGATATAAGAAAAAAATGCACGTAAGAAAATATATATATAAAGAAAACAAATCAAAAAGAGAAAAAAGAAAGGAGAGCAACAGAAGAAAAGAAAAGAAGAGAAGGAAAGGGCAAGACAAAAGAAGGATGGAGAAAAATAGATAAAAAGGAGAAGAAACGAAAGACAAAAACAGAAGAGAAAGAGAAGGGAAAGACAAACGAAAGATGGAGAGGAACAAATAAACAAGAAAAAGAGAAAACAAAACAAAACAAAACGAAAGAGAAAAACAGGAAAAAAAATCAAAGGAACAGACGAACTAACAAACGAGGGAGGGAGCCGAAAGAATAGGAAAGGAAACAAACAAAAATAAAAATAGAATAAAGTTGCAAGAAGCTGCCCCCATAAATAAGAAATGATGGATAAGGAGGGAATGATAAACTGGGGAAGGAGAGAATTACAGAAGGAAGAAAAGAAGAATATTTATAGAGGCCATATTTTTTCCGACTCAGAGAATACAAACTGTCCTCATTTATCCCTCTTTTTAACAGTACGGAGGGGGAGGAGGAGGAGGAAGAAGAAGAAGAAGAGGAGGAGGAGGAGGAGGAGGAGGAGGAGGAGGAAGTGGTAATTAAGACCTCTCCGTTACAGAAAGAAGATGTAGATAAATGACTGTTCGTGTGTGTTTGTGTGTGTGTGTGTGTGTGTGTGTGTGTGTGTGTGTAGATAAGGATACAAATGATGATGAAGGTATGGAAGAGACAGGTGTTAATGGCTTAGAAATAAGAGAAGAAAAAGGATGAAGAGAAAGATTAAGGAGTTGAGTAGACGGTGAAAGAATGGGTGGGTGAGAAGATGGAAGTAAATGGATGGATGACAGTGGATGTGTGATGGGTTAAATGGGATGAGAATGGGTGAGGAGGTATGGATGAGGAATGGGTGAAAGGTAAAGATGAAGTGGATGATGAAGAGTGAGAGTGAGAGTATGGATGAGAAAGTGGAAGAGGATGTGAAAAAGGAAGTGGATGAGAAGTGTCTTGGTGAAATGTGAGAGAATGTGGATATACCTGTTCCACACACACACACACACACACACACACACACACACACACACACACACACACACACACACACACACACACACACACACACACACACACACACACACATGCACACACACACATACCTGACTCTCTCCACGCCTAAGAAATACATAAGAACACAAGAACGTAAGGAGTCTACAATAGGCATTCACTGACTTCATGTGTGTGTGTGTGTGTGTGTGTGTGTGTGTGTGTGTGTGTGTGTGTGTGTGTGTGTGTGTGTGTGTGTGTGTGTGTGTGTGTGTGTGTGTGTGTGTGTGTGTTTTGGGTAAGACAAGAAGAAAGAAAAAAAGTGAGTACGTCATGGAAAAGGAAGGGAGTTTACTAGGGTAGTGTAAGTATGTGAGTGTGTGTGTGTGTGTGTGTGTGTGTGTGTGTGTGTGTGTGTGTGTGTGTGTGTGTGTGTGTGTCGGTGGGTGGGTGTGTGGGGGGGGGTTGTTCCTGGCGAAGACCCAACCTGGCAGGCAACCAATTTTGTGAAGTCTAACCTGGCCCGATCTTGCTGCGTGATGTTTGTGTGTGTGTGTGTGTGTGTGTAGAGAGAGAGAGAGAGAGAGAGAGAGAGAGAGAGAGAGAGCAAACGAGTGACCAGTAGCGATTGTACTGGGCAATGATTTCTCTCTCTCTCTCAAAAAAACGACCCTCAGCCACGTCCTTCCACCCCGCCCGTGTAAATAGGCGCCATGCATCGCAACAAACCCGTAACCGTGATCCCGCAAGTATCACCACCTCTATTACCAAGCCTCTAGATAACTTAAAAATCCTTAGTTTCAATGCGCGTAGCCTAAGAAACAAATTTGATGAACTGAGATGTCTTGCTCTAACAGAAAATTTTGACATAATTCCTATAACCGAAACATTTATCGACACCACAAATATTGATTTAAGTTCCGAATACAACATAGATGGCTACAGACTCTTCAACAAAGATCGTGTAAACCGTAGAGGCGGTGGCGTCGCCCTTTTTGTCAAAAGCTATTTGCAACCCACTAACAAAACACCAAGAGACAGTAACGTTGAACATTTGTGCGTGCGAGTAAACATTGCAAAAGTCAATTTAAATATATCTGTCACCTAAAGGCCCCCCGAGCAATCACTCGATGACGACCTTGAAATGTACAGCGTTTTAAGGCAGTCACTTAATAACAACGACTCACTGATATTAGGAGACTTTAACCTACCCCATATCGACTGGGCGACACTGTCAGGTACAGAAGGCGAGTCACATAGAATGATCGAATTTCTAGAAGAAAATTGTCTAGGCCAAATGGTTTCTGAACCAACTCGACAAAATAACATACTCGACCTTGTTATAACGACCCAAGATAACCTAGTCAGTAATGTCACGGTAGGAGAACACCTCGGTTCTTGCGATCATAAATTAGTGCGCGTCGACAGCTCAAACATCAGTGACTGAAAATAAAGTAAAGGTGACCAATTTCAAAAGACCTAACTTCGTAGAAATCCGACAAAAACTAACAGAAATACAACTATCAGATGACGGCAATGTAGAGGAAGCCTGGCTAAGCTTTAAAAATCACTTACTCACTCAGCAGAACACATTCGTCCCCTTGTGCGAGAAGCGAAGTAACACTAAGAAAAGCCCACCTTGGTTTAATAGCGAAATTAAACACTCAGTCAAGGAGAGAAAATTGTTTTACAGCTTCAAGAAAGAACAAAGCACGCCCGAAAGCATTAGACTGTATAACGATGCCAGGCGACGAGTAAAAAGATTAGTATGTTAGGCAAAGCGTCGGTATGAAGAAAATATTGCAGCCAACTGTAAAAATAATTCGAAATCTTTCTTCAGTTACATAAACAACAGAAAGGCGATCAGAAGTGGAATTGGACCTTTAACAAACAGCGACGGTGCACTAGTGACTGACAGCCAACACATTGCAAACCTCTGAAACAGTTACTTTTCCTCGGTGTTTAATACTAACAGTCTTCCTCTCGCTACCACCAGCACCAGCACTAATGTAAATCTAGAGCATGCATTGCCTAATTTTGAAATAACAACCGATGAAGTCCTTAAAGCTCTCCATTCACTTAAAACAAATAAAGTCCCGGACCCGATAAAGTATATCCTATACTGCTTAAAGAAACAAAGAGCGAAATAGTCTCCTCCCTCACAACCGTATTCAATATGTCCTTGCGACAAGGCATCGTCCCTTCGGATTGGAAAAAGGCTAACGTGACACCGATTTTTAAGAAAGGAGACAAAAAAATACCAGGTAACTACCGACCCATTAGTCTAACTTCAATTGTAGGTAAGCTACTTGAGAGCATAATTAGAGACAAAATTGTGAGTTACCTCGAAAGCCACTCATTAATTGGGGATTCACAACATGGCTTCCGTAACAAAAGATCCTGCCTGTCAAACCTATTTACCTTTTATAACGACCTCTTCTCAGTTTATGACGTAACCAGATCATTGGACGTAGTCTATCTTGATTTCCAGAAAGCGTTTGATAAAGTCCCACATCATAAATTACTTTATAAATTAAAGCAAATAGGTATTGACGGTCAAGTAAACCAATGGATCGCGAATTGGTTGAGCAACAGACAACAAGAGTGGTGATTGACGGATTTAACTCAAAGTGGGCGCCGGTCACTAGTGGCGTCCCTCAGGGCTCGGTTTTTGGCCCAGTGCTCTTCATTATTTACATCAACGACATGGATGTTGGACTCAATAATCGCATTAGTAAATTTGCAGACGAAACAAAGATTGGTAACTCGGTTCTCACTGACGAAGACAGGCAAAGCCTCCAAGAGGATTTTCACAAAATTTCAGCTTGATCGTATAGATGGGAGATGCCCTTTAACGTAGACAAGTGCCAGGTCCTTCAAGTTGGAACGAGGAATAAGAAGTTCGATTACGAAATGCGCGGCGTTAAACTCACAAGCGTTCAGTGCGTTAAGGACCTGGGGGTCAAAATCGCGTCAAACCTCAAATTCTCACATCAATGCTTCGATGCAGCAAATAAAGCGAACAGAATGTTGGGATTCATTAAAAGAAACCTTTTATTTTCAAGAATAAAGATGTAATACTTCCGCTCTACAATAGTTTAGTCAGACCTCACTTGGAATAAGCGATACAGTTTTGGTCTCCTCACCATGCAAAGAACATTGCTAAATTAGAAGGTGTTCAGCGTCGGGCAACAAAAATGATCCCTTCCTTGCGCAACAAATCCTACGAAGAAAGACTTTCCACCCTTAACATGTTCTCTCTTGAGAAACGTCGCCTCCGAGGAAAACTCATCGAATGTTTTAAAATACCTAATGGTTTCATGAATGTAGACAGAACAAAATTGTTTATAATCGATGACACTTTGCGAACGAGGAACAATGGCATAAAACTCAATTGTAGACAAGTAAATTCAGACTGCACCAAATATTTCTTCACCAACGTTGTAGTGCGAGAATGGAATAAGCTCCCACCGTCAGTGGTCCAATGTAACTCGATTGACTCCTTTAAAAACAAGCTCGACCGTCACTTCCTTGAACTTAATATAAACTAGAGTAGAAAAGCAACGTTTTGGAGCCATCTGATTAGTGTAGATTCAATTAGGTTTAAGGACAGACCACCTAGTCTGGACCATGGTGTCTATGTGGTCTGATTTTCTATGTAATCTCTCTCATCAGCTGTAAAAAGGAAAATTCTGAATAATATCGTTTAAATTTAATATTTGTAAAAAGTTTGCCCGTGGAATTATTATTATTATTATTATTATTATTATTATTATTATTATTATTATTATCATTATTATTATTATTATTATTATTATTATTATTATTATTATTATTATTATTATTATTATTATTATTATTATTATTATTATTATTATT
>NC_066517.1:11334230-11336730 GCF_024679095.1 Eriocheir sinensis | reverse complement strand
ATTATATAAAAAAAATAAAGAAGAAACAACAGACAAAAAAAAAAAAAAGGAGGAAAAGGAAGGAGGAAATAGAGGAAAGGAAATAAAATAGGCGGAGGAGAAAGAACGGGAAGAAGGAGGGGGAAGAGGGGAAAAGAAAAACTCATGGAAAAACGGAAAAGAAAGAAAGGGTAGGATGAAAAAGAGGAAAGGAAAAAAATAGGAGGAGGAATAAAAAGAAGGGGAGGAAGAGGAGAAAATAATACTGCGCATGGCCAAGGACGAAAAAAAAAGAGGATCGTGTTAAAGGAAGAGTGAAAGAGGAGCTGAAGGAAGAGGAAAAGGAAATGAAGAGAGAGGAGGAGGAGGAGGAGAAGGAGGAGGAGGAGGAGGAGGAGGAGGAGGAGGAGGAGGAGGAGGAGGAGGAGGAGGAGGAGGAGAGTATTGGAAAGAAAACCTGATTGTCTTTTCGTTGTCGGAGAGAGAGAGAGAGAGAGAGAGAGAGAGAGAGAGAGAGAGAGAGAGAGAGAGAGAGAGAGAGAGAGAGAGAGAGAGAGAGAGAGAGAGAGAGAGAGAGAGAGAGAGAGAGAGAGAGAGAGAGAGAGACACAAGTAAAAAAAAAATATAAAGAAAAGAAAATAATGAAAAGAAGAAAAAAGATGGAGGGGAAGAAAATAAAAAGAGAAAAGAAACTGAAAAAAATGAAATAATGAAAAAAAAAAGAAATTGAAAAATGAAAACATCACCACTAAATTATAAATGAAATAGACACACTTAACCTAACCTGACCTGAAAGTGTGTGTGTGTGTGTGTGTGTGTGTGTGTGTGTGTGTGTGTGGGCAGCTCATTAGGAGGGGAGGAGAAGCCAGGGAAGCGTCTAAAGGGATCCTGTGTGTGTATGTGAAGCCGTAGGACCCCTCCTTTGACTCGCGGAGAAGGGGATGAAAGGAAGGAGGGAGGAGGGAGGGAATAAGAAGGAATTAGGGCAGGAAGGCAGGTAAGGATATAGGAAAGTGGAGGAAGGAGGGAAGGAAAAGCAAGAAAGGAATTAAAGCATGTAAGGTTTAGGAACGTGGAGAAAGAAGAAGGTAAGGAAGAAAAGTAGGATGTAGGAACAAGAAGAGGGAATAAGAAGGAATTAGGGCAGGAAGGCAGGTAGGGTATAGGAAAGTGGAGGAAGGAGGGAAGGGAGAGCAAGGAAGAAATTAAGACACATAAGGTTTAGGAACGTGGAGAAACGAGAAGGTAAGGAAGAAAAGTAGGATGTAGGAACAAGAAGAGGGAGGGAAGCAAGGAAAATAGGGAAGGAAGGCAGGTAGGATATAGGAAAGTGGAGGAAGGAGGGAAGGAAAAGCAAGAAAGGAATTAAAGCATGTAAGGTTTAGGAACGTGGAGAAACGAGAAGGTAAGGAAGAAAAGTAGGATGCAGGAACAAGAAGAGGGAGGGAAGCAAGGAAAATAGGGAAGATGTAGGCACGAGAAGGAATCAAAGAGGGCAGGAAGGAAGGAAAACAAGCTATAGGTAGTTGACGAGAGTAAGGAAGAATCGAGGGAATGGAGCTAAGGTAAAGAATCGCGGAGGAGGGAGAGGAGAAGGAAGAAGGTAATGAAGGTAGGTAGGATATAGAAACGAGTGAAAAGGAGAGATGGAATAAAGGAAAATAAGCCATAGGAAGTTGGAGAGAGAGAAGGGAAAGGGGAGAAGGGAGAAAGATGAAAAAGGAAGAGGAGGAGAAGAAGAAAAGGAGAGAAGGAAGGAAGGAAAATAAGCCATAGGAAGTTGACGAGAATAAGGAAGAAGGGAGGAGGAGGGGACTAAGATGAAGAAACGCGGAGGAAGGAGAAAAAGGAAGAAGGTAAAAATATATTTAGGATATAGAAACGAGTGAAAAGGAGAGATGGAATAAAGGAAAATAAGCCATAGGAAGTTGACGAGAGTAAGGAAAAAGGGAGGGAAGGGAGCTAAGATGAAGAAACGAGGAGGAAGGAGAGGAGAAGGAAGAAGATAAAGATATAGAAAAGACATGGGAACGAGTGAAAAGGAGAGAAGGAATAAAGGAAAATAAGTCATAGAAAGTTGACGAGAGTAAGGAAGAAGGAAGGGAAGGCGGCAAAATGAAGAAACGCAAAGAAAGGAGAGGAGAAGAAAAAAGGTAAAGATATAGAAAAGACATAGGAACGAGTGAAAAGGAGAGAAGGAAGGAAGGAAAATAAGCCATAGGAAGTTGACGAGAGTAAGGAAGAAGGGAGGAGGAGGGGACTTAGATGAAGAAACGCGGAGGAAGGAGAAAAAGAAAGAAGGTAAAAATATAGGTAGGATATAGAAACGAGTGAAAAGGAGAGAAGGAAGGAAGGAAAATAAGCCATAGGAAGTTGACGAGAGTAAGGAAGAAGGGAGGAGGAGGGGACTTAGATGAAGAAACGAGGAGGAAGGAGAGGAGAAGGAAGAAGGTAAAGATATAGAAAAGACATAGGAACGAGTGAAAAGGAGAGATGGAATAAAGGAAAATAAGCCATAGGA
>NC_066517.1:11294230-11324230 GCF_024679095.1 Eriocheir sinensis | reverse complement strand
AGGGCTGAAAGAAGGGGAAGGAGGAGAGGGTTAGAGGGGGAAGGAAGGGGCAGGAAAGAAGGAAGGGGAAGGAGGAGAGGGTTAGAGGGGGAAGGAAGGGGCAGGAAAGAAGGAAGGGGAAGGAGGAGATGGTTAGAGGGGGAAGGAAGGGGCAGGAAAGAAGGAAGGGGAAGGAGGAGATGGTTAGAGGGGGAAGGAAGGGGCTGGAAAGAAGGAAGGGGAAGGAGGAGAGGGTTAGAGGGGGAAGGAAGGGGCTGGAAAGAAGGAAGGGGAAGGAGGAGATGGTTAGAGGGGGAAGGAAGGGGCTGGAAAGATGGAAGGGGAAGGAGGAGAGGGTTAGAGGGGGAAGGAAGGGGAAGGAGGAGAGGGTTAGTGGGGTAAGGTAGGGGCTGGAAAGAAGGAAGAGGAAGGAGGAGTTGGTTAGCGGGGGAAGGAAGGGGGCGGAAAGAAGGAAGGGAAGGAGGAGGGTTAGAGGGGAAGGAAGGCTGGAAAGAAGGAAGGGGAAGGAGGAGAGGGTTAGAGGGGAAGGAAGGCAGGAAAGATGGAAGGGGAAGGAGGAGAGGGTTAGAGGGGGAAGGAAGGGGCAGGAAAGATGGAATGGGAAGGAGGAGATGGTTAGAGGGGGAAGGGCAGGAAAGATGGAAGGGGAAGGAGGAGAGGGTTAGAGGGGGAAGGAAGGGGCAGGAAAGAAGGAAGGGAAGGAGGAGAGGGTTAGAGGGGAAGGAAGGCAGGAAAGAAGGAAGGGGAAGGAGAGGGTTAGAGGGGAAGGAAGGCAGGAAAGAAGGAAGGGAAGGAGGAGAGGGTTAGAGGGGAAGGAAGGGCAGGAAAGATGGAAGGGGAAGGAGGAGAGGGTTAGAGGGGGAAGGAAGGGGAAGGAGGAGATGGTTAGAGGGGGAAGGAAGGGGCAGGAAAGAAGGAAGGGGAAGGAGGAGAGGGTTAGAGGGGAAGGAAGGCAGGAAAGAAGGGTAAGGTGGAGATGGTTAGAGGGGGAAGGAAGGGGCAGGAAAGAAGGAAGGGGAAGGAGGAGAGGGTTAGAGAGGGAAGGAAGGGGCAGGAAAGAAGGAAGGGGAAGGAGGAGAGGGTTAGAGGGGGAAGGAAGGGGCAGGAAAGAAGGAAGGGGAAGGAGGAGAGGGTTAGAGGGGGAAGGAAGGGGGCAGGAAAGAAGGAAGGGGAAGGTGGAGTGGGTTAGTGGGGGAAGGAAGGGGGAAGGAGGAGAGGGTTAGAGGGGGAAGGAAGGGGCAGGAAAGAAGGAAGGGGAAGGAGGAGAGGGTTAGAGGGGGAAGGAAGGGGCAGGAAAGAAGATATGGGGAAGAGGAGAAGAAAGGAAGTTAGAGCGGAAGAAAGAGAAGGGTAGAGAGAGAGAGAGAGAGAGAGAGAGAGAGAGAGAGAGAGAGAGAGAGAGAGAGAGAGAGAGAG
Source organism: Eriocheir sinensis (assembly GCF_024679095.1). Lineage (NCBI taxonomy): Eukaryota > Metazoa > Arthropoda > Malacostraca > Decapoda > Varunidae > Eriocheir > Eriocheir sinensis. The sequence goes on along the minus strand of NC_066517.1, from coordinate 11,322,814 downwards.
AGAGAGAGAGAGAGAGAGAGAGAGAGAGAGAGAGAGAGAGAGGAGGAAAAGGGGTAGGAGGAAGATAATAAGCTCTACAGGAAAAAAAAAAAGGGAAAAAAAAGGACTTAGAAGGAATCCGGCACGTGTCTCGCTCCTAATTAAATTTTCCCTTAAGTACAAAAGCGATGAAACTACTGCTCTTCCTCCTCATCCTCTCCCTCCTCCTCTTCCTTCTTCTTCTTCTTCCTCTTACTAGGCCTCTTCTTATTTCTCCTCCTCTTCCAACTCATATTCTTCTTTCTCTTCCTCATACACATCTTCCTACTTCTCCTCTTCCTCTTCCTCTTCCTTTTTCTTCTTCCTCTTATTAGGCTCTTCTTATTTCTCCTCCTCTTCCAACTCATTCTCTTCTATCTCTTCCTCCTCCTCATACACATCTTCCTAATTCTCCTCCTCCTCTTCTTTCTCTTCCTATGCCTCCTTCTCTTTCTCTTCCTTCTTCTTCTCTTCCTCCTCTCCTTCATTCTACTGTTCTTCCTACTTCTCCTGTTCTTTCTCTTCCTATGCCTCCTCTTTCTCTTCCTTCTTCTCCTCTTCCTCCTCTTCTTCATTCTACTGTTCTTCCTACTTCTCCTCCTCCTCTTCTTTCTCTTCCTATGCCTCCTTCTCTTTCTCTTCCTTCTTCTTCTCTTCCTCCTCTTCTTCATTCTACTGTTCTTCCTTCTCCTCCTCTTCTTTCTCTTCCTATGTCTCCTTCTCTTTCTCTTCCTTCTTCTTCATTCTACTGTTCTTCCTACTTCTCCTCCTCCTCTTCTTTCTCTTCCTTCTTCTTCTCTTCCTTCTCTTCTTCATTCTACTGTTCTTCCTACTCTTCCTTCTCCTCTTCTTTCTCTTCCTATGCCTCCTTCTCTTCCTCTTTCTTTTCCTACGTCTCCCTATTCCGCTATTCCTTCTCCTGTTCTTCCTTCTCCTCCTCTTCCTCCTCCCATTTACATTTTATTAAGACATCCAAGCCGAGAGAAGAGAAAAGAGGAGGAGGAGGAAGAGGAGGAGGAGGGTGGGGGGGGAAGCCAGGTGTTGTCTCACGGAAGAGGTGATGAAAAATGAGAGTATTGCAAGTGTCTTTAAAAATGTCTTCCCTCTGAGTGATGACCCCGAGAGAGAGAGAGAGAGAGAGAGAGAGAGAGAGAGAGAGAGAGAGAGAGAGAGAGAGAGAGAGAGAGAGAGAGAGAGAGTAAATGGAAAATAAAGGGAAAGTAAAATATAAAAATAACAGAAAATATAGAAGAAGAAGTAGAAGAAGAAATGATATGAGAGAGAGAGAGAGAGAGAGAGAGAGAGAGAGAGAGAGAGAGAGAGAGAGAGAGAGAGAGAGAGAGAGAGAGAGAGAGAGAGAGAGAGAGAGAGAGAGAGAGAGAGAGAGAGAGAGTAAATGGAAAATAAAGGGAAAGTAAAATATAAAAATAACAGAAAATATAGAAGAAGAAGTAGAGAGAGAGAGAGAGAGAGAGAGAGAGAGAGAGAGAGAGAGAGAGAGAGAGAGAGAGAGAGAGAGAGAGAGAGAGAGAGAGAGAGAGAGAGAGAGAGAGAGAGAGAGAGAGAGAGAGAGAGAGAGAGAGAGAGAGAGAGAGAGAGAGAGAGAGAGAGAGAGAGAGAGAGAGAGAGAGAGAGAGAGAGAGAGAGAGAGAGAGACACTTCTACCCAATCTGCGACTTCGTCGGACGTCACACCGACTCTCCCATCCCTGACGTCTCCAGGCAGCCAAGCTCAACCCAGCCAGGCGCCGCCTGGGCACGGAACAGACAGTGGAAACGGTCGCCAGCCTTCTCAGCGCCGAAAGATACAGACCACTGCTGCAGGACGAGGCACTTCCTCTCCCCCAACTAGCAATAGACAGAGGGGAGACGCAAACTCTCAACAGGTAGAGGGCCCGCGAGAAGAAGAGACTAGGTGCCCCAAGTGCAGGCGCAAAGGACACACGCGCCTACAGTGCCCACGTAATTTGGTCTGTAGTCACTGTCAGGGGCCCTATCACACGGCCCAAACCTGCCGCGTGCGGAGGGAAGAGGAGAGGCAGGAAGCTCTCTTAACAGCCGTAAGGCAAAGCAACCAGGAGACCCTGGCAGCTCTGCGAGGCGGCTGGCAACACCCTCAAGTGAATCAAAGCACCCAGAACCCCCTCACCTTCCACTCCCATTCACTACTTAATCCCCAACTCCCACTCAAGCCTTCCTACCAGATACAGCCCCCCATCAACTTCCTCCCCCACCACCCACCTCATCCCCTTCATCTATCACAACCCCAATCCTACCCATACCCACGCCCCCAATCCTATCCCCAGACCCAGCACCATCCTCTTCCCCAGACAAACCCCCAGACCCAGCACGTGCCTCTTCAGCTGCCACAAAACACCTTTCCTCACTCCCCTGTGTTTCTAGGCCAGCAAAATGCCTACTACGAACAGTTCAGTGGCGCACAGGCAGCGTAATAGTGAAATAAGATTAGATCTGCCAATTTAAGGGGATTCTATACTAACATTGGTGAGCTCACACATCAGTATGTGATAAAAAATAATGCCGATGTAGTATTTCTGAATGAAACTTTTCTAAATGACACAGTGCCTGAAAACTATGCTAGAATTAAACGTTACTCTAAGTGGTACAGAAAAGATCGATCATCACAAGGAGGCGGTGTTGCGTTGTGCCACAAGGAGTCATTGAGTGTACAACTTATCGAGTATGACATTCCTGAAAACTTAGAAACAATCTTGTTCAAAATAATAAACAATAATGGCGCGGGTATTTTGTGCTGCGGGTGCTACAGACCTCCGGCACAAGGTCCTGCTGTGTTCCACTTTTTATTAAATAACATTGATAATATTATGTCTGAAATAAATGTGACACACCGGCAACAATATAAACTGTTGTGAACCGGTGGCTGAACAATTTGTGAACAGGTTAGGCTTTCAGATAGGGGATACCAACTATGTTCCCTTTAGCCTAGAAACTAGTGCCGCCTTATAATGTAATGTTATAGGTACTAGGCCCTGATGTAACCAAGTGTCTGTGTAAATAAAAAGAATAAAAAGAGAGAGAGAGAGAGAGAGAGAGAGAGAGAGAGAGAGAGAGAGAGAGAGAGAGAGAGAGAGAGAGAGTAAATTGATCGTGATAAATGTTGATAAGTGAATATAAATATAAATATAAATAGACGGACAAGAGAATAAGAAAATAGATAGCTAGATAGAAAGAGAGAGAGAGAGAGAGAGAGAGAGAGAGAGAGAGAGAGAGAGAGAGAGAGAGAGAGAGAGAGAGAGAGAGAGAGAGAGAGAGAGACACACACACACACACACACACACACACACACACACACACACACACACACACACACACACACACACACACAAACACACACACACACACACACACACACACACATCAGCTTTTCCTCATCAAGCTTACACAAGGCAGCTCCCCCTCCCCCCCTCCACCCTCTACCCCCTCCTCACCTCCCTTTCCCCTCTCTTGTAATCTCTCCCTTTCCTCTCTCTTCTGTTATTTTCTCTTCCTCCTTCCCTCCTTTTTCCTGTCCCATTTATCTTTCCTCATCTCTCTCTTACTCTTTACTTTCCTCCTTTTCCTTTTCCCTCATTCATCTACATTTACTCCTTTCTCTCACTCCTTCTCTTCTTCCTCCATTCCCTCCTTTCTCTTACTCCTTCTCTTCTTCCTCCATTCCCTCCTTTCTCTTACTCCTTCTCTTCTTCCTCCATTCCCTCCTTTCTCTTACTCCTTCTCTTCTTCCTCCATTCCCTCCTTTCTCTTACTCCTTCTCTTCTTCCTCCATTCCCTCCTTTCTCTTACTCCTTCTCTTCTTCCTCCATTCCCTCCTTTCTCTTACTCCTTCTTCTTCCTCCATTCCCTCCTTTCTCTTACTCCTTCTTTTCTTCCTCCATTCCCTCCTTTCTCTTACTCCTTCTCTTCTTCCTCCATTCCCTCCTTTCTCTTACTCCTTCTCTTCTTCCTCCATTCCCTCCTTTCTCTTACTCCTTCTCTTTTTCCTCCATTCCCTGCTTTCTCTTACTCCTTCTCTTTTTCCTCCATTCCCTGCTTTCTCTTACTCCTTCTCTTTTTCCTCCATTCCCTCCTTTCTTTTACTCCTTCTCTTCTTCCTCCATTCCCTCCTTTCTCTTACTCCATCTCTTCTTCCTCCATTCCCTCCTTTCTCTTACTCCTTTTCTTCTCTCTCTTCCTTCATCTGCTTTCCCTTTTCTTTCTTCCTCTTTCTCTCCCTTTCTCTCTTTCCTCCTTACCCATCTCTCTCTCCTCTTTTCTCTTCCTCTTCCTCCTCCCTCTTTATTTCTCTCCCCCTCTACCTTTCCTCTCTTCTCTCTTATTCTCTTTCTCGCCTTTCCTCTCCATTCGTTATCCCTAAATGTTTTCCTCCTCTTACATAAGAACATAAGAACGCAGGAGTCTACAAGAGGCCGGTAGGCCTGTACGAGGCAGCTCCTTTGACCCTAAGCTCCCGTGTATCTAACCCCACCTAATATCGCTGTCCATGAATTTATCTAGTCTATTTTTGAATGTGACAATTGTATTGGCACTCACCACATGACTGCTAAGCCTATTCCACTCATCCACCACCCTGTTAGTAAACCTCCTCTTTCTCTTCCTTCCCTTCCTCCTATCTACCTTTCCCATTACCTCATTTATTTTCTCTCCCCTTCCCTCACCATTCCCCTCATCCCCCTACCACAGCCCCTTCCCCTCTTAACCCCATCACCCCAATTCGTCCCCTTAATACCTTTTCTCTGCTCCCCTTTCAGTCCTCATTATCCTCTCCTCCTCCCCCTCCCCTTGCCCCTCACTCTTCCCCTCGGACTTTGTGACACAAACACACACACCTCAGTGACCTCACCATCCCGCAACACCACCCAGCGCCGCCAGCTTGGGAGGGTGCAGAAGCGTGCGTGTTGGCTTATCCTGGGCCCGTCTTGCTCCACTATGACGAGGCCCTTGACGCCCTACACCTGCCCACACTTCAAGACCGCTACCAACGCCTCCAAAAGTTTGCGGTACAGCTACTAAATCACCCGCGCCACCGTGACCTGCTTCCAGACACTGCGCCTCCCTCTCGCCATGCCGTCAGACACAGCAACTTACTGATACCTATCCGCGCAAGGACGGACAGGTACAGGAGAGCCCCATCCCTACCATTGTAAATTCAATAAACAACAAGTAACCACAAGAGAGATTTATATTCATATTTATATTAGATTAATTTATATTATACAATTTAAGTTTATACTTATATTTTATGTACAGCCTCTTGCTGCACACCATATCAATAAACCGTTTATTATTATTATTATTATTATTATTATTATTATTATTATTATTATTATTATTATTATTATTATTATTATTATTATTATTATTATTATTATTATTATTATTATTATTATTATTATTATTATTATTATTATTATTATTATTATTATTATTATTATTATTATTATTATTATTATTATTATTATTATTATTATTATTATTATTATTATTATTATTATTATTATTATTATTATTATTATTATTATCATTACACACACGCACAACTACGCCATAAGCGGCCAGCAAAACATTTCCCCTCATTCCCCTTGATCGGTTAATTCCCCTCACCTTCTCCCTTTCCCCTTCCCTTCACTCCCCTTCCTCTCCTCCCCTCATCGGCCCCTTCCCCACTTCCCCTCTTCTCTTACCCTCCCTTCCTCTCACTCATCTCCCCCTCTCCTTCCCTTCCCCTTCCCGTATTTTGAAGCCGCTAACGGGGATTTCAAGGGGAGAGGAAGGGATGAGGGGGAGGGGAGGGGAGGAGGAAGGGATGAGAGGAAAAGAGGGGAAATAGATGAGGGGAGGGAAGTGGAATGAAGGAAGGGAGGGGAGGGGGAATGGGGGAAGGGAAGGGAAAAAAGGAGAATAGATGAGGGTAGGTGAAGGGGTGAAGGGGAGATGAGGGGGAATAGGTGAGGAGAGTTACACCTGTCCCTATTCAGCCCATCCAGGTGAGGGGAAACAGGGGTGAAGGGAAAGAGTGTATATATGCCTTTGGTGGGATTATAATTATCAAGGGAAAGGAAAGGAAGGGAAGGAGATTATAGGTGAGAGAAACGAGTGTAAGCTATGAAATAAAGGATAAATGACGGTAATAGAGAAATAAGCCGGAGTGAGGAGAGAAAATGATAAAGAGGGAAAATAAAGGAAAGAGGGAAATGCACTCAGGGAAACAAATAAAGGAAACAAGAAGGAAAAGAAAGGAAATTTGGAGAGGAGGAAGGGAGGGAATAGGATAGAATAGAAAGAGAGAAGGAGGAGAGGCAATAGAGGAAGAGGAGAAGGAAGAGAGGGAATGGGAGGAGAGGAGAAGGGAAGTGGGAAAAAAGAGAAGAGAACGGGAGGGAGAGCGGATAGAAGAAGGGGGTAAGAAAACGAGGGGTTGGAAAGGGAAGAGAGAGGATAAGAGAAGGGAAGAGGAAAGACAAGGAATGGGAGAATAGGAAGAGAGAGAAGAAAAGGATTGGAAGGGGAGAGAGAAGGGAGAAGGGGAAAGGAGAATGAGAGAATGAAGAAAGGGATAGAATGGGAGTGAGAATAAGAGAAAGAGAAAGCGAAGAGAGGAGATGGGAGGGGTAGAGAGGAAAGAGAGGGGTCGGGAGGAGGAGGAGGAGGAGGAGGAGGGAACGAAACTGAGTGGTGAGAGGTCGCCATGGCAACGAGAGGAGGAGTGGCCTTACCTGACTCTCTCCTCCTCCTCCTCCTTCTCCTCCTCCTCCTCCTCCTCCTCCTCCTCCTCCTCCTCCTCCTCCTCCTTTTTGCTGCATGGTTCTTTTTCCTTTCCTGCCAGCTTTGGCTGGAGGGATGGGGGGGTGGGGAGGAGCCTTCGCCTTTGCTGTCATTCATCTTCCACCTTTGATTAGATAGTTAGTGTAGCTTGTCACAAACAACCTCGTAAGGACCAGCAGGTCTGCTGTTGTTTGTTCTTCCTTTGTGTTCCCTCCTTTGTGTGTTCCTCCTCCTCCACTTCTCCACACACTGCCTCTATATATTTCGTCTGTCCAAAGGTATCTCTCTCTCTCTCTCTCTCTCTCTCTCTCTCTCTCTCTCTCTCTCTCTCTCTCTCTCTCTCTCTCTCTCTCTCTCTCTCTCTCTCTCTCTCTCTCTCTCTCTCTCTCTCTCTCTCTCTCTCTCTCTCTCTCTCTCTCTCTCTCTCTCTCTCTCTCTCTCTCTCTCTCTCTCAATTTAACTTTTTTCTCCATGTTTCGTTTCTTCACTTTTTTTTTCCTTTTAAATCTCGTAAATTTTTATTCTAACTTTTTCTGGGGGGTTTTAATATTTTCATACTTTTTTTCTTCTTTTTCCCGCTCTTAAAGTAATATTTTTTTTTCTAGCTTTCACGAGTCCCATTAGTAGTAGTAGAAATAGCAGTAGTAGTAGTAGTGGTAGTGGCAGTAGTAGTAGTAGTAGTAGTAGTAGTGGTAGTGGTAGTAGTAGTAGTAGTAGTAGTAGTAATAGTATTTTTTTTTTTTTTTTTTTTTTACGTTGTTGCCTATTGCGCCGGTAGGCATCTTCCCGGTGGGGCCTGATGGTCGGCCCAGCCCGTTCTGGCGCAGGCGAGTGTTTTATAGTGGCGCCATCTTGCAGTAGTAGTAGTAGTAGTAGTGGTAGTGGTAGTAGTAGTAGTAGTAGTGGTAGTGGTAGTAGTAGTAGTAGTAGTAGTAGTAGTAGTAGTAGTAGTAGTAGTGGTAGTAGTGGTAGTAGTAGTAGTAGTAGTAGTAGTAGTAGTAGTAGTAGTAGTGGTAGTAGTGGTAGTAGTAGTAGTAGTAGTAGTAGTAGCAACAGCAATATCCTCATCCACACCACTTCTAAAACTACATATAAACAAAAAATCAATATATTTACCAATACTTTAAGAGAAAGAAATTAAAGTAAAAAAGACTTGTTCGTAAAATATTCCCAACGAGGTAACGTATACGAAGAGGACATTATGTAAACCCTTGTGAATGTATGTATGTGTGTTGCTACCCGTGTATAGATAGATAGATAGATAGATAGATAGATAGATAAGGAGGAAGGTAGGAAAAAGCTATATATGTAAATGAATAGGTGAGTATAATTAGATAGATTGATAGATAGATAGATAGACAGACAGTTAGGTAGATTAGGTGAAAGGTAGGAAAAAAGGTATATATGGAAATGAATGAATGAACTATGTATGACCGTATGTATGTATGTATACTATGTATGTATGAAGGCGAGTTAGTATGCATGCGACTGGGTTGGTTAAAGTGATCCTGGTTCTCCACAGGGTTCAGTGTGTTGGGCTTTTATTACTACGAGAACCGCGAACCACTCTGTTGAAACGAGAAAGGATGGGATGGTTCATTTTCCTGCTTTTATTTTCCTTATTCTTTTTCCTTTTTTTATCTTTCAACCACTCTGATGAAACGAGAAAGGGTTGGGATTTGTTCTTTTTCCTGCTTTTTCCTTTTCCAGTTTTCCTTTTTTATCTTTTTAACTACTAACTACCAAACGAGAAAGGATTGAGATGCGGTTATTTTTCCTTCTTTTCCTCTTTCCTTTCTTTTATCTTTTCATTTTTTGGGGGGGAGGAATGGTTCTTTTCCCTCTTTTCCTCTTCCTTTTATTCTTTTCTCCTTTTTTCTTTTCTTTTTATCATTTTTCTGCTATTTATTTATTGTTTGTTTGTTTTGTTACCAGAATGCGACTCACTCCGGTGGAATTTTACCCTTTTCTTTCATTCAGACAGCCATTGAGCGAGAGAGAGAGAGAGAGAGAGAGAGAGAGAGAGAGAGAGAGAGAGAGAGAGAGAGAGAGGTAACCAATATACTCCCTTGCCCAGCCATGACGCGACTCGTATTGTACAGGAATGCGACAAAATTTTCACCGCTAAACTTTTTGAAATAATCGTAAAGTCGCTCATTAAGTCTTCCCTGCGCCCATGACTTTTGTGCCAGGGGGGGGAGGGGGAGGGGAGTGTGTGTGTGTGTGTGTGTGTGTGTGTGTGTGTTCATGGTGACCGTTTTTTGCTCCAGTTTCAGTTTTTCATTTTTTTCTTTTTTTTTTTTACAGTACGTTCTCTAATATAAGTCTTGTTTTCCTTTTTTTATGCTTCTTCATATATGTGTTTCAGTATTCGTAAGTTCTTTTTTCTAAAACTTTTTCCTGCTTCTGGGTGAATTTTCCCTTTTCTGTTTCGTATCTCAATTCATATAAACCTTTTCCTTACTAACACTCATAAAATCATGTTCTCATTTTTTTCTGTATTTTTTTTTCTCTTTCATAGTTTCCGGCCTATTTTTTATTCAGAGTGGGAATTTTCAGTACACACAACAAAATCAAAGTCTTTTCCTCCTGTTACGTTGAGAGGTACTTCCCCTTAAGGTATTTCCAGTGACAAACTCTATTTCTTCATTTATTCTCCTCAAACGTTTCCCACAGCGACCATTTCTTTTCTTCTTTCATTAACTTCTTTTTTTTGTTGTTGTTGTTGGAGGAAGGGTAATCTTCCTTCTTTCCCTCTTCTTTATTTTTTTTTCCTATTTTTCTTTCTTTTTATTTTATTTTCCTCTTTTTTGTTTTTTGTTTTGTTTTTCTTTGTTGTTCCTCTTTGTTGTTTTGTTTTGTTTTTGTTTTTCTTTTCCTCTGTTTTCTTTTTCTTTCCCTATTTTTCTTTTTTTGTTTTCTTTTCCTCTTTTTTGTTTTTTGTTTTGTTTTTCTCTTTTGTTTCTCTTTTATTGTTTGTTTGTTTTTGTTTTGTTTTTCCTCTTTTTCTTTTCCTTTACCTATTTTTCTTTTTTGTTTTCTTTTTTTTTGTTGTTTTCTGCTATTTTTATTTTCCCCTCGCGACTTTTTAATCTCTCTCTCTCTCTCTCTCTCTCTCTCTCTCTCTCTCTCTCTCTCTCTCTCTCTCTCTCTCTCTCTGTCTCTCTCTCTCTCTCTATTTCTCTCTATCTCTCTCTCTCTCTCTCTCTCTCTCTCTCTCTCTCTCTCTCTCTCTCTCTCTCTCTCTCTCTCTCTCTCTCTCTCTCTCTCTCTCTCTCTCTCTCTCTCTCTCATTAATTGGGGATTCACAACATGGCTTCCGTAACAAAAGATCCTGCCTATCAAACCTATTGGCCTTTTATAACGACCTCTTCTCAGTTTATGACGTATCCAATCACTGGACGTAGTCTATCTTGATTTCCAGAAAGCGTTTGATAAAGTCCCACATCATAAATTGCTTTATAAATTAAAGCAAATAGGTATTGACTTTCAAGTAAACCAATGGATCGCGAATTGGTTGAGCAACAGACAACAAAGAGTGGTGATTGACGGATTTAACTCAGAGTGGGCACCGGTCATTAGTGGCGTCCCTCAGGGCTCGGTTCTTGGCCCAGTGCTCTTCATTATTTACATCAACGATGTGGATGTTGGACTCAATAATCGCATTAGTAAATTTGCAGACGACACAAAGATTGGTAACTCGGTTCTCACTGACGAAGACAGGCAAAGCCTCCAAGAGGATTTGCACAAAATTTCAGCTTGGTCGGATAGATGGAAGATGCCCTTTAACGTAGGCAAATGCCAGGTCCTTCAAGTTGGAACAAGAAATAAAATGTTCGATAACGAAATGGGCGGCGTTAAACTCACAAACGTTCTATGCGTTAAGGACCTGGGGGTCAAAATCGCGTCAAACCTCAAATTCTCACATCAATGCATCGATGCAGCAAACAAAGCGAACAGAATGTTGGGCCTCATTAAAAGAAACTTTTTATTCAAGAATAAAGATGTAATACTTCCGCTCTACAATAGTTTAGTCAGACCCCACTTGGAATATGCGGTACAGTTTTGGTCTCCCTACCATGCAAAGGACATTACTAAATTAGAAGGTGTTCAGCGTCGGGCAACAAAAATGATCCCTTCCTTGCGCAACAAATCCTACGAAGAAAGGCTTTCCACCCTTAACATGTTCTCTGAGAAACGTCGCCTCCGAGGAAAACTGATCGAATGTTTTAAAATACTTAATGGATTCACGAATGTAGACAGAACAAAATTGTTTATGATCGATGACACTTTGCGAACGAGGAACAATGGCATAAAACTCAAATGTTGACAAGTAAATTCATACTGCACCAAATTTTTCTTCACCAACGTTGTAGTGCGAGAATGGAATAAGCTCCCACCTTCAGTGGTCCAGTGTAACACGATTGACTCCTTTAAAAACAAGCTCGACCGTCACTTCCTTCAACTTAATATTAACTAGAGTAGAAATGCAACGTTTTGGAGCCTTCTGTAGAATCACTTAGGTTTAAGGATAGACCTCCTAGTCTGGACCATGAGGTCTGTGTGGTCTGATTTTCTATGTAAATCTATGTAAATTCTCTCTCTCTCTCTCTCTCTCTCTCTCTCTTGTTTAGTTTCGCCCCACAAACATCCTCCTCACTCACTTTATCTTTCTTACCTTGATTATATTTCCTTTGTTTACCTTTCCGTCGCGATATCCAGGTTAATGAGCAACTTGAGTCGACTCCGTGTGTGTGTGTGTGTGTGTGTGTGTGTGTTTTTCCAGGATGCCGCTATGTAATGGAAAATTGTATAAAATGTTAAAAAAACAAAGTTGAATTGTTTTTTTCAGCTTTTTTTCTCCCTGTCAGTTTTTCATGATGTCTGTCTGTTTGTCTGTCAGTCACACACTCACCCTGTCTGTCTTTCTGTAATTGAGTCTGTCTGTGTAGGTGTATGTATCTCTCTCTTTGTCTCTATCTATCTATCTATATCTATCTGTCTGTCTGTCTATCTTTTCTATTCTCATCAATATTTCTTCTTTACTACCAACCGAGAGATAGATAGATAGATAGATAGATAGATAGATAGATAGATAAGGAGAGAGAGAGAGAGAGAGAGAGAGAGAGAGAGAGAGAGAGAGAGAGAGAGAGAGAGAGAGAGAGAGAGAGAGAGAGAGAGAGAGAGAGAGAGAGAGTCCTTAATAAAATGCCCATTGAGTTGTGAAGTTGTCGGGACTAATACAGAATCGGGACCAGAAATGTCTATTGTTACGCGACTATTGTTGTCGCCAGTTTGTTGTGAGAGTTTATTGTCAGAGAGAGAGAGAGAGAGAGAGAGAGAGAGAGAGAGAGAGGTAGAGAGGGAGAGGCAGAGAGGAATTGTGTGGGTGTGTGTTTAAGGGATGAAGGGAGACTAAGCTTTCATTGTTATTGTTGTTACTACTACTACTACTACTACTACTACTTCTACTACTACCACTATAACACTACAATAGCTACTACTAACACCACCGCGCTCGTAACAATAATCCTGATGCCCTCACCACACACACACACACACACACACGTTCACGGATTAAATAGGATCAGGTGCAAAGCGTTCTGATCCTCTTCCTTACCTTGGTGCTGCGCGGAGGTGCCAGCGATTCCCTTGTCTCTTCCCTCGCCCCTCTTTCCCCGCTCTCCCTCTTTCCCCCTCATCTCCCCCTCACCTTATCGTATGAGAGAGAGAGAGAGAGAGAGAGAGAGAGAGAGAGAGAGAGAGAGAGAGATGGAAAAAGATGAAAAGACAGATAGATGGAGAAAAGAGAGATGAAAAAGATAACAAGAAAAGACAGATAGATAGAGAGAAGAGATGAAAGAAGACAATGTGGAGAGAAATTAAGAGGAAAAGGAAAGAAAATATGGAATAAACGGTAAATTTAGTTATAGATACACATAGGTAGACGAATGATATAGACAAACAGATGATGAAACTTTAGATAGACAGATAGTGAGAAAGAGATGAAAAAACAAACAAAGAAGAGAGATTAGCAGGCAAAGAAAAAGAAATATAGAAATAAAAGATAATTGATATAGACAGATAAATAATGATAAAACTCAGGTAGGTAAGTAAACAAAAGCAGAATAGTTAAGGATAATAGACGACATAAGACCAGGTTAAGCTTCATAACAGATTCCAACACCTTAGTTCAGTGAAGTGTATGAGTTAGCGCCTGAGCCAACACCACGCCGCTTAGCACAAGAGGGATTAGATGCTGTATATTATTCCTGGAAGCTAGCTTAGAATCTGATTAACTTGCGGCTTAGTGCGGTGGGAAGAGAGAGAGAGAGAGAAAGGCGTTTAATTCTGTATACAAACTACGCGAAGCTTTTTTGATCACAGTAAATTTTTTTTTTTTTTTGGGGGGGGGGAGATTAAGATGGCTTCATTTTTTTTCTTATTTTCCTCTACTTTTTCATTATACTTTCTTTTTCTTCTTTCCCTCTTTTTTTTCTTTTTCTTCTTTTTCATCATCTCATTTTCTTTTTGTTTTCTTTTTCTTTACTGTTTAATCTTTTTCGTTTTGTTCTTTTTCTTTCTTTTTCTTATTTACCTCCTTCTGCTTCTCCTCCTCCTCCTCCCATCCATTTTTCTTTTTCTTTACTTCCTAATCTCCTTCGTTTTGTACTTTTTCTTCTATCTTCTTTACCTCCTCCTCCTCCTCCTCCTCCAAACAGGAAGCAGAACATTCACGGTATAAAAACAATCCACATAGAACGGCCTTTTTTTTGTTGTTGTTGTTTTTGTTTTTTTTGCCCCTACATAAATTATCTTACCCTAGAGAGTCATATATCGTGTGTGTGTGTGTGTGTGTGTGTGTGTGTGTGTGTGTGTGTGTGTGTGTGTGTGTGTGTGTGTGTGTGTGTGTGTGTGTGTGTGTGTGTGTGTGTGTGTGTGTGTGTGTGTGTGTGTGTGTGTGTGTGTGTGTGTGTGTGTAGCCACCACACACACACACACACACACACACACACAGATACACACACACAGGTAAGTCTGCATTTAAGTGAAAGTAGCAATTAATTAACAAACGTGAATATTATTAAAGCGGCCAGTTGGCTTAATGTGTGTTCAGGGTCATATTTCGCGTTTTATTAGCCCCCCCCCCCCCCTCTCTCTCTCTCTCTCTCTCTCTCTCTCTCTCTCTCTCTCTCTCTCTCTCTCTCTCTCAATCAAACTATATATATATATAAAACAAAACAATCAAAATAAGAGGAAATTGCGTATTCTTTTTTTTCTTAGCAAACTCGACCAAAGTTTAATTAGTCTGAGTCACGAAAGAAAAAAATTACCTGCATTTTTGTCGCCATTTTCACCTTTAAGAAGAACAGGTAGTAGTAATAGTAGTAGTAGTAGTAGTAGTAGTAGTAGTAGTAGTAGTAGTAGTAGTAGTAGTAGTAGTACATAAGAACATAAGAACGTAAGGAGTCTGCACGAGGCCGGTTGGCCCATACAAGGCAGCTCCTGTACACTCAGCCCCACCTTACCTCACCATCCATGGCTTTATCTAACCTCTTCTTGAATATATCTATGGTATTGGCACCCACGACATGGCTCCCAAGCCTGTTCCATTCATCTACCACTCTATTGGTGAACCAATTCTTGCCTATGGCTTTGTTGAATCTGAATTTGTCTAACTTAAAACCATTGTTACGCGTCCTACCTGGCTCTTTTACTATCAAAATCTTATTGACATCCCCTTTATTAAAGCCCTTCATCCATTTATAGACTTCGATCAAGTCTCCTCGCAACCTTCGCCCTTCTAGAGAGTGTAGATTTAAATGCTTCAGCCTGTCTTCATAAGGCAAGTTTCTCACCCCCTGAATCATCTTTGTCATCCTCCTCTGTACAGATTCTAACATCTTGATATCCATTCTATAGTAGGGGGACCAGAACTGAACTGCATAATCGAGATGAGGTCTAACTAGTGCTAAGTAAAGTTTGAGGATGACTTCAGCGCTCCTATTGCTTACGCTCCTTGAGATGAAACCAAGTACTCTGTTTGCCCGATTTTTAGCCTGAATGCATTGATCCCTAGGACGGAGGTCAGCGCTCACTAGGACTCCTAAGTCTCTCTCACGCCCAGACCTGCTTAGAGGAGTGTCATTTAAGGAGTAATTGTGTGAGGGATTATTCCTACCTACACTCAGAATGTTACACTTCCCGACATTGAATTCCATCTGCCACTTCCCCGCCCAATCATATAGTCTGTCAAGTTCATCCTAGAGAACGCTAGCGTCCCTGTCTGACTGGATTACTCTATCGATCTTGGTATCATCTGCGAACTTGCTGACATCACTACTAATTCCTATGTCCAAGTTATTGATGTAAATAATAAAAAGCAGAGGACCCAGCACCGACCCTTGTGGGACTCCACTCGTAACACTGCCCCATTCAGATTTTTTACCATTGATTTGCACTCTCTGCTTCCTACCACTAAGCCACGCCCTGATCCAGTTCAAAACTTTCCCATCTACGCCGTGAGTCTGTAATTTTAGTAATAACCGGTGATGAGGAACTTTGTCGAACGCTTTACTGAAATCTAAATATAATATGGCACAGTTTTCATCTCTGTCAACCGCCTAGATCACTTTAGTGTAGAAGGACAACAGATTAGTAAGGCAAGACCTGCCCTTTGTGAGCCCATGCTGTGAATCATGAATTAAACTATGCTTCTCTAGATGGTCCCGAATGCTCCCGGCTATAATTGACTCCAACATCTTTCCAACAACTGATGTTAAGCTAATTGGGCGATAATTTGAGGTGGCTGACTTGTCTCCCTTTTTGAAAATCGGCGTCACATTAGCTACTTTCCATTGATTGGGCACATACCCAGAATTTACCGACATCTTAAAGATATCGGTAATTAGGCCACTGAGGACCTCCTTGCACTCTTTCAGAATCCGTTGGAATACTTCGTCCGGGCCCGGCGATTTGTTTTTCTTCAACCTACCAATCTCATCCTGGACTACTTGCCTAGTGATGATCACATCCCTCAACTTGTCGTTCTCTTCGCCCTCATATACCTGAACTCTCTCCGGAATGGTTGTTAGATTTTCCTGCGTGAAAACTGAAAGGAAATACTCATTCATCATTTGACTCATATCTTCTCCATTCTCAACGAGCTCACCTGTGTTTGTTTTCAACGGTCCAATTATGTCCCTTGTTTTCGTTCTGTACAATTTGAAGAAGCCCTTGGGATCGCTCTTGGCCTCGTTGGCTACCCTAATCTCATAATTTCTTTTTGCTAGGCGGGTGTTCTTCACCAACCTGGCTAGCTCAACATACCTACCCCTGAGGTGGGCTTCTCCGTTCTTTATTTTCCTTTAAATTCCTCTCTTCAAACCAATCTCATGCTTGAGTCTGCGGGTCATCCATTTAGGGCCGTTATTTTCTTTCCTACGTGCTTGGTAAGGGAAATGCTGTCTCTGACCCTCTCCAATTACTCTCACTAAATTATTGTAGGTCATTTCTACATGATTCCCCTGTCTTTCCGGTTCCAGCCCTGAGATCTGGCCCTCATCTAGCCCCAAGGCTCCCCAATTTACCTCCTCAAGGTGTCTTCTGAGTCTCTCATAATCAGCTCTTCTAAAGTCTGGCACCAACACAGAGTTTAGTTCATGGGTCACCGCCCAGTCTAATTTAAACCTAATTTCCTTGTGATCACTGCCACCTAATTCTCCCCCAACATCTAGCTCACTGATCATATTCTCGTTGTTAGTTTAGACTAAGTCTAAAATGTTATTTCCTCTGGTGGGCTTAGTCACTGTCTGCTTGAGAAAATTATCTTGTATTACTTTCAGAAAATCCTCAGATTCTAGATCACCCACCACGCCTTCCCAGTCTATATTCCTATAGTTAAAATCCCCCATTATGCAGACATTTTTGCTCCTGCTCGCCCTGCCTACCTCTTGTCGTAATATATCAGTGTCCTGCCTGCTAAGGTTGGGTGGCCTATAAAAAGAATTAGTTTGTCTTTCCCTTTGTGGACGTCCACTCGAACTGATTCTGAGTTGCCATTTGTTTGAACAGAATTGTTAGCGGAACATTTAAGTGTGTCTTTAACATAAAGTGCCACCCCCCGTCCCCTTCTTCCCTTTCTATCTTTGTGAAACATCTGATAACCATCTATTTCATACTCTGACATGAAGTTTTTGTTTGCAGTATCCACCCATGTTTCCGTGATAGCTATAATGTCGAATTTCTCGACACATGCTTTCCCCCTCAGTAGATCTATCTTGTTCCTGAGACTCTTACTGTTGGTGTAATAAGCCGTTAGCCCATCCTTTCTTACATCCTTTCGATTACTCCTGCGCCCCGTAGACCCAGCCTGCGATGCACAGCCACTGATGTTAGGCCCTCCCCTCTTGCCTACTCTAAAAAATCCTGTAGGGTGCTAAGTGATCGCTCGAGGGAGTCTGCGAGAACCTCTACCCCCTGGAGTGACAAGTGCACTCCATCCTTGGCATACAGGGTGCCCCTCTCGTAAAAGAGGTCCCAATTATCAATGAAAAGCCAACCATTACGCTTACAGTGAGCCGCCAGCCTGCTGTTTACTGCTAAGGCCCTGGAAAGCCATCCCTCACCTAACCCCCTCCTTGGCAAAATACCACAAACGGCAGGCACGCCCCCGAAGTCTCTCACTTTGGCGAACGATTCCCTAAAGCGCCTAAATATCTCTTCGCTTCCCACTTTACCGATATCATTGACGCCGAAACTGCAGAAGACGATTGGCTGAGTACTTTCCCCCGCTAAAATATCCTTAATCCTGTCAGAAATGTGTTGTATACCTGCCCCGGGAAAGCAAACTCTAAGTCTATTGTCCTTATCCTTTGAACAAAAGTACCTGTCAGTGAGCTTGATTTGACTGTCCCCAACAACTAAGACCTTCCTGGGAACGGCGCCAGGAGCGGGAAGAGAAGCTGGAACAGGAGGAAGGGGCGGGGAGAGAGAAGAAGAGGTGGTAACAGGGTGGGTGGCTGTGGCGGAAGAAATAGGGGGGGAGGAGGAGGAGGAGGAGGAGGAGGAGGAAGATGATGGAGGGGAAGAAGGGGCAGGGGCCAGGGGAGAATGAGAAGAGAAAGAAGTTGGTGGGGGCAAGGCAGAGGAGGTCGAGGAGGGGGGGGGGGGGAGGAAGGAGAGAAGGAAGGGGAAGAGGAAGAGCAAGAGGGGGAAAGGGAGGGAGTCAGGACGGAAGGGGAGGGAGAGGAAGGGGGATTGTTGGGGGAGGACGACAAGGAAGGCACCTCGGAGGAGGGTGAAATAGGAGAGAGCCAGCAGGAGGAAGGGGAGGGGAGAGAAGAGAGGGTGCAGGAGGAGGAGGAGGAAGGGGAAAAAGACGAGTCCGAGGAGGAGAGGAGCGGGGAGGCGACTGGGCTAGGTGGTGCCGTAGTGCGGAGGGGTGAGGGGGGGGGGCGGCAGGGAGGTCAGCTGGTGAGCGCGCAGGAAGGGTCACGGGGTTACCAATCAGGTCTTTTAGTTTAGCGAGCTGCTGTGAGAGGCCACCAATAATACCCTCCAGGAGGAGGAGGAAGAGGAGGAAGGCCATTTTGAAGTTTAAATGAGAGGAAGAAAAATGATAATAACCCTTCTTTTTTTTAGTATGTTTTTTTTCTTTTAAGGTCAAAGTTATAAGCCAGAGTGAGTGCAGTGTATGTGTTATAAGGCGCCTTGCCACAGTGTACATATCCGTCTCCTTTTTATTAGTCAGAGTGTTTATAGAGAGAGATAAATATCGTCTTTCGAGTTTGTTTATATACGAAGAATTTATGACCTATATTGATATTAAGCAGGAGTGAGTGTAGTATATAGGAAGGTGCGCTCTCCTCCAATGCATCTTTCCGTCTCCTTATCCTTTCCCTTGCATACTTACATACACACATACATTCACTTTCTTCTTCCTCTCTCCTTCCCTCCACTTCCTTTCCCTTCTACTCCCTTCCCTTCCTTTCCTTCTATTCCTTTCCCTTCCCTTCCCTTACATGCATTTATACAGTCACTTCTTTTTCTTCCTCTCTCCTTCCCTCCACTTCCCTTCTACTCCCTTCCCTTCCTTTCTTTCTATTCCTTTCCCTTCCCTTCCCTTACATGCATTTATACATTCACTTCTTTTTCTTCCTTTCTCCTTCCCCCCACTTCCCTTCCTCTCCCTTTAACTCCCTTCACTTCCTTTCTTTCTATTCCTTTCCCTTCCCTTCCCTTACATCCATTTATACATTCACTTCTTTTTCTTCCTTTCTCCTTCCCCCCACTTCCCTTCCTTTCCCTTCTGCTCCCTTCACTTCCTTTCTTGCTATTCCTTTCCCTTCCCTTCCCTTACATCCATTTATACATTCACTTCTTTTTCTTCCTTTCTCCTTCCCCCCACTTCCCTTCCTTTCCCTTCTGCTCCCTTCACTTCCTTTCTTGCTATTCCTTTCCCTTCCCTTCCCATACATGCTTTTATACATTCACTTCTTTTTCTTCCTCTCCTCCTCCCTTCCCCTCTTATCCTTTCTCTTCTCCTTTCCCTCCCTCCCTATTCCCTTCCCTTCCCTTCTTACTAGTCCCTTCCTTTCCCTTACATCCACCCATTAATCCGTCCATGCATCTGTCCATCCTTTCATACATACAGACAGACAGATTGACACACATACATACAGACAGACAGACAGATAGACACACAGATAAACAGACAGACAAACAGACAGACAGATAGACACTCATATAGACAGACATATAGACAGACAGACAGACAGATAGACACACAGATAGACAGACAGACAGACTCCCATTATTCTCACTCGCTGCTGGCCTGTCTTCGCCGTGATCCTCTCGGCGCGTCATCGTCCTGGGCCAATTCCCGAAGTCACGGGCCGGAAAATACCCGTCTTGGCGGCCGGCAGGTGTGTGGGGGCCTGTACACCTGCCGCGCACCTGTCCACGCCGCCGCCACTGACACCACCACCGCCGCCGACAACAACAACGACAACAACAACAACAACAACAACAGCAGCAACAAAAACAGCAACAACAACAACAACTACAGTTACAATAAAAGTTCACCGACGCGTTATCAGACAGAGAGAGAGAGAGAGTGTTTTAATAAACAAATAAATAAATAATACTAACTGATTTGACAAGTAGATTAAACAGCTGTCATTTGGAAGCTGTTGCAATTTAGGGTTTAGTGGTAGCAGTAGCAGTAATAGTAGTAGTAGTAGTAGTAATAGTTGTTGTTGTTTTTGTTGTTGTTGCAGTAAAGGAAGCAGCTCAAGGGCAAAAAAAAATAATGAGAGAAAAAGCCCGTAAAACACTGCCCTAATAAAAAGTTTAGAAGAGTGGCCAAAAGAGAGTTGCTGTTATTGTTGTTGTTGTTGTTGTTGTTGTTGTTGTTGTTGTTGTTGTCGTTAATCTCTGGTATCTGTCCCCCAATTCTCTGTCAGGAAATTTGATACGAAAAAAACAGGAAGCGGGAATAGATCTGTCGCGTTACTCGACTCGGAAATGAAGACTAAATCAACCTATTTCCTTCTCTCCTTCCCCTCCCTTGCCTCCTCTCCCTCCTCTTTCCTTTCCCTCCCTTCCTACCTTCTCTGTCTCCCTCCGTCCCTTCCTTTCTTGGCTCTTCCCTTCTCCTCATCATATTCTCTTTATTTATCTTTCTTTCCCTTCCATTTGCTTCCTTCCCTTTCCATATCCATCCATTCCATTCCCTTCCTTTCCTTTCCTTTCCCTCACCTTGCCTTCCTTTTCCTTCTTTTTCTTTCCTTTCTTTCTCTTCTCTCTTCCTTTCCTCTATTCCCTTCTCCTCCCCTTCCCTTCCTGCTATTCCCTTCCCTCCTCTCCCCTTCCTTCCCCTCCCTTCCCCCTTACCTACCCTCCCCCCACCCCCACCCCATTCAGGACACGGGTCAAGGGTTGGAGAAAAAAGTCGTCAAAATTCCTTTCACTTTGAGTCGAGGGAAAAAAATGTTTAATAAATGAATTCTACGTAGGCGCGCGGGGGGGCGGGGGGGGGGAGAACGAGAGAGAGAGAGAGAGAGAGAGAGAGAGAGAGAGAGAGAGAGTCGTGTTGTGTTGTGTTGCTGTTGTTTCCCTGTTGTTGTTGTTGTTGTTTTGTATTTTGTTTTTGAGTCGTGTATATTTCCATCTTTTTATTTGTTTTCCTCTTAAATCTCTTCTTCATCTTATCATCTCTTCCTTTTCTATTCATGTTTATTTATTTATTCTTAGTTTTATTTTACTTGTGTATTTTTGTATTGCTTCCCTCGCCTTTAATAAATACCCATAACATTGACAGGTCATTTATTTTACGCCCACCGACATTTTTTTTCACCCCCTATATATTCACCAACCAGTTTTTTTTCTTTTTTGGCAACATTTTTCCTTTCCTTTCCTTCTCTATTATTTTCTTTCCTCTCTTTCCTTTCCTTTTATTTTTCCTTTTCGTTTACCTACACCATTTATTTTTCATCTACAGCCATTTTTCATAGACCTTCATTTTTTTCATTTACATTTTTCACCTACATTATTTCACTAACGCTTTTTAATATATACCTACCTTTATTTATCTACCTTCGTTTTTGTTTATCTACCTACAGTTTTTTTATATAGACCTACATCTTTTCATTTACATTTTTTACCTACATTATTTCACCAACGCTTATTAATATAGCCCTACCTTTAATTATTTACCTTCGTTTTTGTTTATCTACCAACTGGTTTTTTTTTATTATATAGACCTACATCTTTTCATTTACATTTTTTACCTACATTAGTTCACCAACGCTTATTAATATAGACCTACCTTTAATTATTTACCTTCGTTTTTGTTTATCTACCAACTGGGTTTTTTTATTATATAGACCTACATCTTTTCATTTACATTTTTTACCTACATCATTTTTCTCATACCAACATTCATTACGTATCTACCTATATTTTTTTATTAACCTACACTCCTTTTGTTCACCTATATATCTTTTTACCTATTTCCACCTCCAATCAACAGCCACACCAACCACTCATTGACAGCATAACAGTTAATCACCACGCTTTTTCTTATTTCCCAAGAGTACTAACACGACCTTTATTACTATTGGCTGGAAAGGAAGGGAAAGGAAAGTGAAAGAAGGGAAAGGAAAGGAAATGAGACGAAAGGAAAGGAAAGGAAAGGAAAGGAAAGGAAAGGAAAGGAAGGGAAAGGAAAGTTAAAGAGGGGAAAGGAAAGGAAAGGAGAGGAAAGGAAAGGAAGGGAAAGGAAAGGAAAGGAAAGGAAAGGAGAGGAAAGGAAGGGAAAGGAGAGTTAAAGAGGGGAAAGGAAAGGAAAGGAAGGGAAAGGAAAGTGATGAAAGAAGGGAAAGGAAAGTGAAAGAAGGGAAAGGAAAGGAAAGGAAAGGAAAGGAAAGGAAAAGAGAGGAGAGGAGAGGAGAGGGAAGGGAAGGGAAGGAAAGGAAAGGAAAGAAAATTAGTGATGAGAAGAGGAAAGGAAAGAGAAGAAAAGGAGAAGAAGCGAAGGGAAAGAACAGAAAATGAAAGGAATGAAGAAAGAAAAAAAGGGAAGAGAAAGAAAAGGAGAGGAAAGAAAGGCAATTAAATGAAAAGGAAAGGAAAGAAAAAGACAAAAAAGGGGAGGGAAGAGAAGAAAATAAATTAAAATAGAGGAAAGTAGAGGAAAGCAAAGGACAAGAAAGAAAAGGTAAGAAAAGGAAGGGGAAGGAAAGGAAAGGAAAGGGAAGTAAAGTAAATCAGAGTAGAGTAAAGGATAGGAATGGAAAGTAAACGAAATGAAAATATAGAAAAAGGAAAAGAAAAGAAAAGCAAGTCGACGGTTTGCACGAAGACCCAACCTCGCGTCGCCTTGACTCCGTTCATGGCTGGAAGATTGACTTGATTACGGCACGGACTGACTGGCGGACTTGGGGACTGACTGGCTGACTCGAGGCCACTTTAATTACCCGGGCTGACTGCTGGACTTAACGGGACTGGCTGGTGGAGTGACTAGCGACAGGTGGAGGCGTGGAGGAGGCTGTGGGGGTGGATTATGCAGGTGGATGGGGTTAGAATGAATGGCTTTGTGTGTATGAAGAAGATGGATGAAGGTTCGTGAAGAGAGAAGAGAAGGAAGGAGAAGACAGGGAACTGGAGAAAGATAAAAGGTAAAAAGATGAAGAAGAAAAAAGAGGAGAAGACGGAGGTGGAGGAGAAATAGAAGAAGATTGAAAAGTCGAAGAAGAAGAAGATAGATGAAGATGGGTGAAGAGAGGGACGAGGAAGGAGATGATGGAGGAGGTGAATGAAATTTAGATGAAGGAGGATGATGAATGAGGAAGAGAAAATGAAGAAAACATGAAGAAAATTAAAAAAAGAAATGGAGAAGTGGGAAAAATAAAGAAAATTTGAGAGAAAGGGAAACAAAGAAAAAGTAATAATGATGAAAAAGTGAAAATACCAATAATAGTACAAATAACAACAACAATAATAATAATAATAATAATAATAATAATAATAATAATAATAATAATAATAATAATAATAATAATAATTCCACAACAACTACAAGAACAACGTCAACATAACACCTGTATATCAAATGTTCGCATCACACAAGTTCATATCTCAGACGAACTTGTGTCTTGCGAACATTTGATATACAGACACAAAACAGATTAATTTAGATCAAAGACGGAATGACTAACACAGCAACAGACGGACAGACAGACAGACACGGAGATGAAAACAGCT
The DNA here is from genome assembly GCF_024679095.1 of Eriocheir sinensis. Lineage (NCBI taxonomy): Eukaryota > Metazoa > Arthropoda > Malacostraca > Decapoda > Varunidae > Eriocheir > Eriocheir sinensis. The sequence continues at coordinate 11,299,226 of NC_066517.1, read as the reverse complement.
ACACAGACGAAGACAGACACACACACACACACACACACACACACACACACACACACACACACACACACACACGATAAGAAAGACGGAGACAGACAGACACAGAAAAAGAGATACTCGGATAGAAATAAAGAAAGAAATAGAAAGAAAGAAAGACAAAACAGACAGACACATATAATTAAAAAAAGACAGACGCATAGACAGATACGAAAAACAAGCAGAAAATTTAAGACAATCCAAAACGGAGGAACATACAATATAAACAAATAAATATAGAGACAGAGAAGGAAACAGAAAAAAAAAACAGACAGACGGAGGCAGATATGAAAAAAACAAACAGGCAAAGGAGAAGTAATAGAAAACAAAGAAGCATACAATATAAACAAATAAAAATAAGTAACCAGAAAATGAAACAAGGAAAAATAAAAAATAAAAACAAAAAACAAACAAGAACAGACAGCAACAGACAGACAAACAGACAGACAGACAGACAGACAGGTGTGCGCCTCAAATAGGAACATCTCGTGGGAAATTAGGTGAGATTAGTCATCCTTGTTGATTGTGTTACAGCGGAGGAGGAGGAGGAGGAGGAGAAGGAGGAGGAGGAGCTGGAAAAAAAATATATATATATATATATATATATATATATATATATATATATATATATATATATATATATATCTATATATATATATATATATATATATATATATATGTATATGAAGGTGGAGAAAAACAGTTGCGTCTTTCTCTCATAATTAAGTGGTTCTTGTTTTTTGTTTTATATTTATAGTAATCTTTCCTTATTATTTAGTTTCTTCATCACTACTACTACTACTACTACTACTACTACTACCACTACTACTACTACTACTACTACAGAAGAAAAAAAACGGATACGAGACAACACTTTAGAAACAGAGAAAAAAATATGAAGAAACGGAGGGAGATGATGAAGAGAAGGAGGGAAAGGAGGAGAAGGAGAGAAGGAAGACGGGAAGGAAGGAGGGAAACAATAACTGGAGGAGAGAAGGAGGAAGGAAGGGAGGGAAGTGCTTGACTCTCTAATTATGGCTTGAGTGTTTCTTCGGAGAGAGAGAAGATGGGTTGACAACAGGCGTGCTTCGAGGAATTCATTTAATCAGATTTCGTTCATAATTCGAACTAATCTCTCTCTCTCTCTCTCTCTCTCTCTCATTTTCTCCCTTTCTCCCATTTCATTTATCTCATTTTTTTCTCTTTTTCCTTTCTTTCTCATATTTTACTCTTACTTTCCATTCCCTTTCTTTCTTTTACTTTTATTCTTATTTTCCCATTCTCTCTCTCTCTCTCTCTCTCTCTCTCTCTCTCTCTCTCTCTCTCTCTCTCTCTCTCTCTCTCTCTCTCTCTCTCTCTCTCTCTCTCTCTTTTATAACGACCTCTTCACTGTTTATTCACTGGACGTAGTCTATCTTGATTTCAGAAAGCGTTTGATAAAGTCCCGCATCATTAATTACTTTACAAATTAAAGCAAATAGGTATTGACGGTCAAGTAAACCAATGGATCTCATTATTTACATCAACGACGTGGATGTTGGACTCAATAACCGCATCAGTAAATTTGCAGACGACACAAAGATTGGTAACTCGGTTCTGTCGGATAGATGGGAGATGGTTGGAACGAGGAATAAGTTCGATTACGAAATGCGCGGCGTTAAACTCAAAAGCGTTCAATGCGTCAAAAATCGCGTCAAACCTCAAATTCTCACAGCAATGCATCGATGCAGCAAATAAAGCGAACAGAATGTTGTTTATTCAAGAATAAAGATGTCGCTCTACAACAGTTAAGTCAGACCCCACTTGGAATATGCGGTACAGATAAGGTCTCCCCACCATGCAAAGGATATAGCTAAAATAGAAGGTGTACAGCGTCATGTTCTCTCTTGAAAACTGATCGAATGTTTTAAATACTTAATGGTTTCACGAATGTAGACAGATCAACATTGTTTCTGATCGATGACACTTTGCGCACGAGGAACAATGGCGTAAAACTCAGATGTTTTCTTCACCAACGTTGTAGTGCGAGAATGGAATAAGCTTCCACCATCAGTGGTCCAGTGCAACACGATTGACTCCTTCAAAAATAAGCTCGACCGTCACTTCCTTCAACGTAATATTAACTAGAGTAGAAATGCAAAGTTTTGGAGTCTTCTGATTAATGTAAAATCACTTGGGTTTAACCACCAGTCTGGACCATTTTCTATGTAAATCTATGTAAATCTCTCTCTCTCTCTCTCTCTCTCTCTCTATCTCTCTCTCTCTCTCTCTCTCTCTCTCTCTCTCTCTCTCTCTCTCTCTCTCTCTCTCTCTCTCTCTCTCTCTCTCTCTCTCTCTCTCTCTCTCTCTCTCTCTCTCTCTCTCTCTCTCTCTCTCTCTCTCTCTCTCATTAGTGTCATCGTAGCGACATTACAGTGAAGTGATTATAATGAGCTCACGAGGAAAGTCATTATTTTTAAGTTCAGGAAAAGATGTGTTATAATTTGGCTTATTATCTCTTTATTTTCCTTCTTTTCTTTTTTTTACCTCGTCTCTCATCTTATTATTCTTTTCTTTTCACTCTTTTCTTTCGTCTTATTTTTCACTTTTTTTTTTTTTTACTGTCTCGTTTTATTTTCATTCCATTTTTTGTCGATTTTTATTTTTAGTTTCATCTTTGTGTTTATTTTTTTGGTTCGTTTTGTCTTTTTATTTTTTTTATTTCGTCCTTTTTTTTGTACTCTTCTTCCGTCTTATTTTTTTACTGTCTCGTCGTTTTTTTTTTTTTTTCTCGTATTCTGAGTGTTATTTTTTTCATCTGTTTTATTTTTCTTCGTTCATTTTTTTCTATGTGTGTGTGTGTGTTATTTTCTTTCTTCCTTGGTTATTTTTTATTGTCTTCTTTTTTAGTTGTAACCGTGTCTGTTTTTATTTTCTTAGTGTGTGTGTTTTATTTTGCATTTTCATTATTTCTCTCCTCGTTTATTTTCTCTCCCTCGATAATTTGTTTTGCTGTTTTATTCTATTTATCTTTTTAGCAGCAGGGGAGGTGTGTTTGCCCATTTGTTTAGAGATTAATGGTTTGCGTGTGTTGTGTGTGTTTCTCCAGTGGGTTTTTTTTACTCAGTTCCCAAACACACACACACACACACACACACACACACACACACACACACACACGTTTCTAGGCATCAGGTGTTTATTTACATTGGAGTCGGAGGAGGAGGAGGAGGAGGAGGAGTATCACCCGCCCGTCATTAAGGTTCACATCAGCACACAGAACGCCTCAAAAATCGACTTTATGAGCCTCTTCGCTGGATACGGCCCTGTTGATCCCTCCCCCCTCCCCCCTCCCCTCCTTCCTTCCTTTCCTCTTCCTCTATCTCTCGTCATCTCACCTTCCTCTCCTCTTCCTCTACCTCTCATCCTCTTGCTTCCCTTTCTTCTTCCTCTCTCTCCCCTTCCTCCTTTTCTCTCCCTTTCCCCTTCCCCCCCTCCCCACCTTTCTCTCTTAGCTTCCTTTCCTCTTCCTCTACCTCTCATCCTCTTGCTTCCCTTTCTTCTTCCTTTCTCTCCCCTTCCTCCTTTTCTCTCCCTCTCCCCTCCCTCCCCTCCCCACCTTTCTCTTTCACCTTCCATTCCTCTTCCTCTACCTCTCGTCCTCTTACCTTCCTCTCTTCTTCCTCTCTCTCCCCTTCCTCCTTTTCTCACCCTCTCCCCTTCCCCTCTCCCCACCTTTCTCTCCCTCTCCTCTCCCCCTCTCCCCTCCTTTCCCTCTTACCTTCCTTTCCTCTTCCTCTACCTCTCGTCCTCTTACTTTCCTCTCTTCTTCCTCTCTTTCCCCTTCCTCCTTTTCTCTCCCTCTCTCCTCCCCCCCTCCCCTCCTTTCTCTCTTACCTTCCTTTCGCCTTCCTCTACCTCTCGTCCTCTTACTTTCCTCTCTTCCTCCTCTCTCTCCCCTTCCTCCTTTTCTCACCCTCTCCCTTACCCCCTCACCACCATTCTCTCCCTCTCCCCTCCTTTCCCTCTTACCTCCCTTTCCTCTTCCTCTACCTCTCGTCCTTTTTCCTCCCTTTCTTCTTCCTCTCTCTCCCCTTCCTCCTTTTCTCTCCCTCTCCCCTCCCAATCTCCCTTCCTTCCTTTCTCTCTTCCCTTCCTTTCCTCTTCCTCTACCTCTCTCTCTCTTCTCTCTTCCTCTCTCTCTCTCTCTCTCTCTCTCTCTCTCTCTCTCTCTCTCTCTCTCTCTCTCTCTCTCTCTCTCTATATCTATCTCTCTCTCTCTCTATCTCTCTCTCTCTCTCTCTCTCTCTCTCTCTCTCTCTCTCTCTCTCTCTCTCTCTCTCTCTCTCTCTCTCTCTCTCTCTCTCTCCTTTAATTTCTTCTTTCTCTCCTTCACCTTCGCATTCCCTTGCTATTTCCCTGCCTACCTCTCCTCCCTTCCCTCCTTCCCTCCTTTCCCTACCTCCCTCTCTACCTACCTCCCTTCGCTCCCTCCCTCCCTGAACTTAAAGAGGAGACTCAACAAGTTCGAATAGGAGAGGAAAACTTCTCCATATCTCTCCCTCGTGGCCTGGAGGAAGAGGAGGAGGAGGAGGAGGAGGAGGAGGAGGAGGAGGAGGAGGAGGAGGTGGTTTGGAATATATCGGTTTGGAGAGAGAGAGCGAGAGAGATTCATGGGTCTATCATGTAATGGAGGAAAGGACGGCGAGGGGGAGGAGGAGGAGGAGAGGGAGAAAGAGGGAAGGAGGGAGGAGGAGGAAGAGGAGAATGAGAGAGAGAGAGAGAGAGAGAGAGAGAGAGAGAGAGAGAGAGAGAGAGAGAGAGAGAGAGGGGGGCATCAATAGCTTTTCCAGTGACCTCACGTTGGTTGTAATGACTGGATTAATCTCTCTCTCTCTCTCTCTCTCTCTCTCTCTCTCTCTCTCTCTCTCTCTCTCTCTCTCTCTCTCTCTCTCCAAACCTCTCCTTCACTTCTATTCTAACG
>NC_066517.1:11271730-11291730 GCF_024679095.1 Eriocheir sinensis | reverse complement strand
GTATATATTTTTTTTTCTCTCGTTCATCCTCCTCTCATGTTTATTTTATATATACCTATGTGTGTGGGAATGTATGTTCTGTATGTACGTATGTATGAAGAAATGTATGCTATGGTATGTATGTGTGTATGCATGCATGAACGGATGGATGCATGATTTCTCTTTCTACTTTTATTATTACCTTTTCTTATTATCTTCATCTTCCTACCCTCGTCCCCTCATCTTCGTCTTCTTTTCACTTTCTTCTTCGTTTCCTTCCTCTAGTCCTTCATTTCACCTTCCCTTTCCTTCTGTTCCACCGTTTTATCTTCTTCCCCTTCCTCTTTTCCTTCCTCCTCCTCTTCTTCCTCACCCCTCTTCTTCATATTTATTTCTTCTTCATATCCCTTCTCTTATCTTTTTCCTTCCTCCCCTCTTCTTCCTCACTCCTATTCTTCATATTTATTTTTTCTTCATATCCCTCCTCTTATCTCTTGTTTCCCTCTTTTTTCTCCATTATTTCATCATCCTCCCCTTCCCCTTTCCTCCTCCCCATACCCGTCATTCTCCATCCCTCCCTCTCTTCTCCCTTTCCCTCACCTCAACCTCCTCAAAAACACAACAAATTAAAACAACAAAACTCCTTCTCATTGGCCAACTCCTTCCCCCACTCACCTTACGATTGGTCCATATTACAACACCCGTAACCCCTCCTCGGCCTGTGATTGGCGGAGAGTGTTAGGTAACCGAGGAGACCCATTCTGATTGGCTCGCTCAGTTTCTCTTGGATCGCGAATGGGTTGTTCTCTTTAACGTGACCTCCTGACCTTCTGTACCGTGTTCTCTCTAACTTCAGTGAATATGAGGTGGCAGATGTTTTGGCAGTAGTAGTAGTAGTAGTAGTAGTGGTGGTAGTGGTAGTGGTGATGGTGGTTGTAGTAGTAGCAGTAGTAGTGGTAGTAGTAGTAGTAGTGGTGGTTGTGGTGGTAGTAGTAGTAGTAGTAGTAGTAGTAGTAGTAGTAGTCGTAACAATTGTAGTTGTAGGAGGAGGAGAGGAGGAGGGAGAAAGAGAAGAAAAAAGAAAACTAGGAGGAGGATAAGGAGAATATTAGTAATAATGATAAGGAGGAGGAGGAGGAGTAAGGAAGGTGAAGAAGTAATTAAAATAGCAGAAATAGTAGTAGTAGTAGTAGTAGTAGTAGTAGTAGTAGTAGTAGTAGAATTAGACATAGCAGCAATAGTAATAGTAGTAGTAGTAGTAGTAGTAGTAGTAGTAGTAGTAGTAGTAGTAGTAGTAGTAGAATTAGACATAGCAGCAATAGTAATAGTAGTAGTAGTAGTAGTAGTAGTAGCAATAGCAACATTACCACAACTATTACAACCATCTGGCCGCATTATAATACATTTCACCTCGCATTATTAATTCTCTCCCGCCTGCTCATTTCCACCTAATAAGAGCAGCAATAGTTTTCCTTCCTTGTTTCATTATTGCTCGGAAAAGTCGGCGACGGACTTAGTGGAAAGTCTCGTCTGGCGTCTCCTTTTATTTATATATTTTTCTGTTTTTTTTTTTTTTTTTTTTTTTCGCTGCTCATTCCGTCACGTGGAGTTTATATTCAAATCACTCGCATTACTTTTTTTTTAAGGGGAGAGGGGGTCTTTTTTTTGGGGGGGGGTAAGGAGGACGAAACTCCCCCTAAAAAAATATAATTAAGAGTGAGGGGAGATGAGGGCAGAGGGGTGAGGGGAGATGGAGGAAAGGGAAGAGAGAGGGGGGTCATTTTTAGGGGGGGGGTCTTTCTTTTTTTAAGCGGGGACGAAAACCCAAAAAAGAATAAGGAGAGTGAGGGGAGATGAGGCGAAAGGGGGAAGGGGGGGGTCTTTTTTTGGGAGGGGAAATGGGGGAGGAAAACAAAAAAAATAAAAATAAATAAAGAGGAGTGAAAGTAAGTGTGATTCTGCTCCCCTCACGTCCACCTGACATTATGGTAATTTAAGGAGAGGAAAGGTGTGTGTGTGTGTGTGTGTGTGTGTGTGTGTGTGTGTGTGTGTGTGTGTGTGTGTGTGTGTGTGTGTGTGTGTGTGTGTCTCTCTCTCTCTCTCTCTCTCTCTCTCTCTCTCTCTCTCTCTCTCTCTCTCTCTCTCTCTCTCTCTCTCTCTCTCTCTCTCTCTCTCTCTCTCTCTCTCTCTTATCTATCTATCTATCTATCTATCATAAACAAATATTTTCCCCTTGCTTTCCCCTCATCAATTTCTCACATATTTCCCCTCACACTTCAATTCTCCCTCCCTCTCTCGCTCTTCCTCCTCCCCCTCTCCTCCTCTCCCCTCATCTTTATCTCACACTCACACTCCCCTCTTTTCCCCTAATCTGTTTCTCATATATTCCCCTCACTCGTCACTTATCCCTCCCTCTCCCTCTCCCCTCATTTCTCTCCCCTCTTTCCTCTCCCTTCATCTCTTATCTCGTCTCTTTCCCCTCATCCTCTTCTCATTTATTCCCCTCTTTCCCCTCATTCTGTTCTCATTTACTCCCCTCACACGTCACTGATCCCTCTCCTCTCCCTCTTCTCTCTCCCCTCTCTCCCCTCATTTCCTCTCTCACATACTACCACTCCCCTCAGCCTCTCTCTCTCTCTCTCTCTCTCTCTCTCTCTCTCTCTCTCTCTCTCTCTCTCTCTCTCGATGGCTCGTTCTCGCTCTCCCCTCGCCCATGCCTCATCAGGGGGGAAACATTTGGGTCCCCCCTTAAATAATTTCACTTAATCGCCACCGCCTGAAAGAAAACGGGAGTCAGTGTCGCCACTTGCATTATTTTGTTTCGTTTCTTGCATCTTATTTTTATCATTTCCTCCTCCCTTTTCCTCTCATTCAATATTTTATCCTCCTCCCCCCTTCGTCTTCTTCGTCCCCCTCTTCTCTCTTCTTCATCTTTTGTTTTCTTCCTCGTATCTTTTGTTTTTTTCATTCCCTTTCCTTCTCCATCGTTTCATCTTTCTCCCCTTCTTCTTCCTCCTCCTTCCTTCCTCCTCCTCCTTCTCCTCCCTTTACCCCTCATCTCCCTTCCTCCTCTTGCATAAATGTATTGTGTTTTTCCTACTTTTATTTTCTTTTTCTCATTCATTCCCGTTTATTTATTTGTATTTTTTCTTCTTTGTTTCTTTTATATCAAAGGGTGATGCGAAAACGGAAGAGGTGCAAAAAAGAACTGGGAAAGGCAAAAGAAGGGAGAGAGAGAGAGAGAGAGAGAGAGAGAGAGAGAGAGAGAGAGAGAGAGACAGACTATTTATCACGACTGACTGGCGTTTGATCTTCCTAGACAATACCTCTCTGAATGAACCTCCTCCTCCTCCTCCTCCTCCTCCTCGTCCTCCTCCTCCTCCTCCTCCTCCTCCTCCTCCCCCTCCATTCATTTCTTTCTTTCCTTCCACCCTCCCTCCCTTCCTCCCTCCCTCCTTCCCTTCCTAGACAACCTCCTGACTCATCTGTAAAAGGAAAAGAAGAAGAGGAAGAAGAAAGGGATTATGGAGATGACAATAGTAGTAATCATCATCATCATCACCATCATAATCATTATCTTTCATTGTTACCCATGAAATTAAAATGATCCCTAAGAACATGGAAATTAAGAAGGAAATATATAATCATAGTGAACAAAAATAGACAAATAAAAATAAATAAATAAAAATGAATGTATTGAACGTAACGGAACTTTCTTTATTAAATGTTTTTTTTTTTTTTGCTTCGTTTTGTTTATGATTTGAAAGAATAAATATAAAAAAAGTAATTGATATGTTTGTCAAGGAACGGAACCGAACTTTTTTTTTTCATTATATCACAGGCACATATACACTTTTTTTTGCGTATTTATATTTTAAGTTCTGATGGTAATTTATAGGAGGAAAACTAATATCACATTCAATAATAATAATAATGATAATAATAATAATAATGCTCTCTCTCTCTCTCTCTCTCTCTCTCTCTCTCTCTCTCTCTCTCTCTCTCTCTCTCTCTCTCTCTCTCTCTCTCTCTCTCTCTCTCTCTCTCTCTCTCTCTCTCTCTCTCTCTCTCAAATGAGAAGTTCTAGCATGTCAAAGATTCGGACAGGTGACATGTTTACCTGTGTGTGTGTGTGTGTGTGTGTGTGTGTGTGTGTGTGTGTGTGTGTATTCGTTTCTCTAATGCCGTCTATTTTATTATCGTCTATCCTATCATTCTCTCTCTCTCTCTCTCTCTCTCTCTCTCTCTCTCTCTCTCTCTCTCTCTCTCTCTCTCTCTCTCTCTCTCTCTCTCTCTCTCTCTCTCTCTCTCTCTCTCTCTCTCTCTCTCTCTCTCTCTCTCAACACGTCACCTCTACCTCCAGGTATCTCTCCCTATCTCTCTCTCTCGACACTTAACAATACCTCCTCCTCCTCCTCCTCCTCCTCCTCCTCCTCCTCCTCCTCCTCTTCCTCCTCCTCCTCTTCTTCCTCTTCCTCTTCCTTTTCCTACTCTTCGTAACGTCACTCTGATAATACAAGTAATTTCAACTCTCTCCCTTCTTCCCTATGTAGAAAGAGGAAGAGGAAGAGGAGAAGGAGGAGGAGGAGGAGGAGGAGGCTGGCGCAAATATTCTTCCTCCTCACCCAATCAGTGTGTGTGTGTGTGTGTGTGTGTGTGTGTGTGTGTGTTTCTGACGTATTCCAAACTTTTTCCTTCTTATTTTCCTCGTTTTCTTCTCCCTCCTCCTCCTATGTTTGATCCTTCTTTTTCTTTCCCTCTCCTCCTCTTCCTCCTCATTCTCCTCTTCCTTCTTTTATTTTATTTTTCTCTCTTCCTCCTCCATCTGCTTTATATTTTTTTCCTCACTAGCGATCTCCTCCTCCTCCTCCTACTACTACTGCTCCTCATACTGCTCCTCTTTTGACCCCAATCACGTGACCTTGACCTCATTTAAACCACTTTGACCTGACCTAAAAACATCTACTTGAGAGAGAGACAAGAAATTCGCAGCGTTTAGTTCTCTCTCTCTCTCTCTCTCTCTCTCTCTCTCTCTCTCTCTCTCTCTCTCTCTCTCTCTCTCTCTCTCTCTCTCTCTCTCTCTCTCTCTCTCTCTCTCTCTCTCTCTCTCTCTCTCTCTCTCTCTCTCTCTCTCTCTCTCTCTCTCTCTCTCTCTCTCTCTCTCTCTCTCTCTCTCTCTATCTATCTATCTATCTATCTATCTATCTATCTATCTATCTATCTTTATCTCTCTTCAGGTTATACATTTTGCGCTTGAGAGAGAAAGAGAAAGAAAGAAAGAAAGAAAAAAAAGAAAGGTGTGAGATTGATTAAAAGAAAGCAAAAAAGAAAAGGAAAACACATCAAAACATTCATTTAGCTTCTTTTATTTTGTATGTTCATGATTTTTTTTCTTTTTTGTAATTCCTCTTTTCTTTTTGCAGAACCTGAAGAACCAGATCATGACGACGAACCTCTGGGTGGAGCAGGTGAGTGGATATTTACCTGTTAATTAGAAGGTGTATCTATGTCGGTGTGTGGCTGTTTGTGGTCTATCTCTTGCGTTCTGTGCCTCTTTGTTCTCCTTCTTCTCCATCTCCTCCTCCTTCACTTCTTCCTTCTACCTTTCATCCTCTTCATATTCACAATCCTCTCCTCCTCCTCTTCCTCCGCTTTCATTTTGATTCTTCTACTTTCTCTTTCTCCTCTTATTCCGTTTTCTCTTCTTCATCATCCTTATCTCTATCCTCCTACTTCTCTTCCTCCTTTTCCTCCTCTTTCTATCCCTAATGCTCTCTTCCTCCTTTTTTCTCTTCCTTTTCCACTTCTTTTACTTTCTCCTCTTTTTGTATCTTCATCCTCCTCCTATTCCTCTTCCGTTTCCTCGTCGTCCTTTTTCATTTCTTCATTCTCCTTTTTTAATCATATATTTTTAGTTTCTCCTCTTTTTTTACCTTTTCCTCCCTTTCCTCTCCGTTGTCCTCTCCTCCTCCTCCTCCTCCTCCTCCTCCTCCTCCTCCTAACTCAGATCGTTACCCAACCGACAAGGGAAAATAATTTATTAGACCTAGTACTCGTGAGTGATTCCGAGCTCTCACGTGAATGTCATGTCATCGAAAAACTAGGTGGTTACGACGATTAACTAATTCGCCTTAAGATCAGAACAGACCATGAACTCCAAGATCCAAGATTCCAGACTGCAATAGAGCCAATTTTAATCTCGCTCGTAAGCTGCTAACCCAGACAACTTGGAAACCCATAAACTTCACTCCTGTGGGCGGCGCGTGGAACGGCTTCAAGAACAAACTCCTAGAGGTAGAGAGAACAACTGTTCCCATGAAGACTAGGAGAACAAATAATGCCATAAGCCCACCATAGATTACTACCCAAGTTCGACGGGCGATTAATTTAAAAAAGAGAAAATACAACTTGCTAATGGAAAACAGCACTTATGAGGCACGCGAACAGTACCATCAAAGCCTCAGAACTTGCAGAACTTTCATTCGACAGCGTAAACGCGACTATGAAAAGCAAATATCACGCGAAGCCAAGTCCAACCCGAAAAAGTTCTTCACGTATATAAGAATCAAAAAGAAGATAAAAAGCAATATCGGTCCCCTAAAAGATGAAAGTGACGTACTAACCCAGGACAGCAGACAAATGGTCGAAATCCTAAACAAAAACTTCGCGTCTGTGTTCACGGTCGAGAACACCCAGTCCGTACCCGAGAGCCCTACCCCACCGATGGGACTTACACCCCTAGAAATTGGTACAATCGACGAACGGTATGTGAAAAAGTACCTAGATAAATTCGAGACAAACAAGTCCACCGGACCCGACGACTTGTCACCCAGGCTGCTCAAGGAACTCAAGCAGCAAATCCTCAAGCCACTCACCGCCATCTATAATCTGACACTACAACAAAACAAAGTTATCGAAGACTAGAAGCAAGCGAACGTAACACCGATTTTCAAAAAGGGAGACAAAAGCGTGGCCTTAAACTACAGACCAACCAGCTTGACCTCAGTGGCGAGAAAAATTCTCGAAAAGATCATCAGAGACAAACTCGTTAGGTTCCTTGAAGACAACAACATCATTTCCGATGCTCAGCACGGTTTCAGGAATAAGCGCTCATGCTTAACCAACTTACTGGACTTCTTCCAAGGTATCTATGACAACTGGAATAATGATATCCCCAGTGATGTTGTATATCTAGACTTTCAAAAGCCTTTGACAAAGTACCACACGAAAGACTCCTCAAGAAACTTAAGTCGGCGGGGTTAGGCGACAATCTGACAGCGTGGATCAAAGACTGGCTCACTGAAAGAAAACAACGAGTTGTACTCAACGGACAGGCCTCCGAGTGACTCCCGGTCACAGGTGGAGTGCCACAGGGGTCAGTGCTGGGACCCATACTCTTCATTATATATATATATATATATATATATATATATATATATATATATATATATATATATATATATATATATATATATATATATATATATATATATATCAACGACATAGAACTAGGATTAAAATCCACTCTTTCAAAATTTGCCGACGACATAAAGATGGGTGGGAAGGCCCTCATGACAGCAGACTGCGAAATTATCCCGAGAGACCTGGACCAGATCACTCAGTGGTCAGAAAAATGGCAGATGTCCTTCAACACTACCAAATGTAAAGTAATGCATATCGGATCCAGAAACAGCAACTACACATACTACATGGGTGGCAAACCACTACAGGTAGTGCAAGAGGAAAGAGACCTCGGGGTCACAATCAACGGTGACTTGAAACAAACAAAACACTGCAAGTCCACCTCTAAGAAAGCCAATACGATGCTTGGGTTCATAGCGAGGAACCTCGAATACAAGACGCCGGGAGCTATGTTATCCTTGTATAATTCGCTGGTAAGACCCCACCTGGAATACGCCGTGCAATTCTGGTCTCGAAATTATAGGAAAGACATTGAGTTACTAGAGAGAGTACAGCGCCGCGCCACGAAGATGATACCATCACTGAGGATGAAGCCCTATGAAGAGCGATTCGAGCGACTCAACCTCTTCACGTTGGAAAAGAGACGACTGCGGGGAGACATGATACAAGTCTTTAAGTACCTGAACAAGCTCAGGAATGTTTATCACTCCAATCTCTTCACGCCACAAACAAACCTGAGGACAAGAAACAATGGAAAAACACTTCAAGCAAAGCGATGCAATACCGACGTCGGCAGGAGTTATTTCTCGAATGGAGTTGTTCGCCACTGGAACAGCCTTCCTGCAGAAACGGTTAGCGCAGAGACCATCAACTCCTTCAAGAAACGCATTGATCGCCATTTTGCTGCATCGGGATTGAACTGAACGTATCCAAGAGTAGGTACACAAATGCTTTAATCCTTCCCTGCAAGCCACTCCTGTGACTGACGGATTGATTAAATCACTGAAAGCAGGCAGCCTTGTAATGAGCCAACAAGCTTTCTGCTGCCTGCTAGTCCATGTTTCCATGTTTCCTCCTCCTCCTCCTCCTCCTCCTTCTCCTCTCCTCGGAAAAAGTAATATTAAAACTGTATAATTCGTTGGTTCGACCCCATCTAGAGTCCTGCGTACAGTTTTCGTCTCCCTATTACAGAAAAGACATAGAAAAGATGGAACGGGTTCAACGAAAAGTAACAAAGATGATTCCTAGGTTGAGAAATTCAGCCTATCAAAACGAAGAATGCGAGGCGATCTAATAGAAGTGTTTAAAATGTTTAAAGGATTCAGTGATATTAATGCGGAAGATTACTTTACAATTGATCAATCAAATAGAACAAGAAGAAATCACAATTTGAAGATGTGGTAAAAGATTCTCGTCGTACGAAGCTAAACACTTCTTCTTCAATCGAGTTGTTAATGTTTGGAACTCTCTACCCTGTGATGTCGTTGATAGTACAACAGTTACGGCCTTCAAGAATAGGTTAGACAAGTATTTTGAATCCAACCAGCAACTAAGATATTACTCATTGTTGTAATAACGTTAAGTTCTTTCGAATACTGGTGTCCTTGTCCGTTTTTATCGCCCGGTTAGTGGTAGCAGTAATGGTAGTTCTTTCCTCTTTCCTACATAATTTCCATGCAGTTTTTCCATGCTGCATGGTTCTTTTTCCTTTCCTGCCGGCTTTGGCTGGAGGGGTAGGGGGGTGGGGAGGAGCCTTCGGCTTTGCTGTCCTTCATCTTTCACTTTTGATTAGAGAGTTAGTGTAGCTTGTCACAAACAGCCTCGTAAGGACCAGCAGGTCTGCTGTTGTTTGTTCTTACATAAGAACATAAGAACGTAAGAAGTCTGCAAGAGGCCGGTTGGCCTATACAAGGCAGCTATTGTACACTCAACCCCACCTTACCTCACCATCCATGGCTTTATCTAACCTCTTCTTGAATGTATCTACGGTATTGGCACCCACAACATGGCTCCCAAGCCTGTTCCATTCGTCCACCACTCTATTGGTGAACCAATTCTTGCCTATGTCTTTGTTGAATCTGAATTTGTCTAACTTAAAACCATTGCCACGCGTCCTACCTGGTTCTTTAACTATCAAAATCTTATTGACATCCCCTTTATTAAAGCCCTTCATCCATTTATAAACTTCGATCAAGTCTCCTCGCAACCTTCGCCTTTCTAGAGAGTGTAGATTTAAATGCTTCAGCCTGTCTTCATAAGGCAAGTTTCTCACCCCCTGAATCATCTTTGTCATCCTCCTCTGTACAGATTCTAACATCTTGATATCCATTCTATAGTAGGGGGACCTGAACTGAACTGCATAATCGAGATGAGGTTTAACTAGTGCTAAGTAAAGTTTGAGGATGACTTCAGCGCTCCTATTGCTTACGCTCCTTGAGATGAAACCAAGTACTCTGTCCGATTTTTAGCCTGAATGCATTGAACCCTAGGACGGAGGTCAGCGCTCACTAGGACGCCTAAGTCTCTCTCACGCCCAGACCTGCTTAGAAGAGTGTCATTTAAGGAGTAGTTGTGTAAGGGGTTATTCCTGCCTACACTCAAAATGCTACACTTCCCGACATTGAATTCCATCTGCCACTTCCCCGCCCAATAATATAGTCTGTCATGCTCATCCTGGAGCACGGTAGCGTCCCTGTCTGATTGGATTACTCTACCGATCTTGGTATCATCTGCGAACTTACTGACATCACTACTAATTCCTGTGTCTAAGTCATTGATGTAAATAATTAAAGGCAGAGGACCCAGCACCGACTCTTGTGGTACTCCACTCGTAACACTGCCCCATTCAGATTTTTTACCATTGATTTGCACTCTCTGCTTCCTACCACTAAGCCACGCCCTGATCCAGTTCAAAACTTTCCCATCTACGCCGTGAGCCTGTAATTTTATTAATAACCGGTGATGAAGGACTTTGTCGAACGCTCTACTGAAATCTAAATACAATATGTCATAGTTTTCATCTCTGTCAACCGCCTCGATTACTTTAGTGTAAAAGGACAACAGGTTAGTAAGGCAAGACCTACCCTTTATGAACCCATGCTGTGAATCATGAATTAAATTATGCTTCTCTAGATGGTCCCGAATGCTCCCGGCTATAAATGACTCCAACATCTTTCTTACAACTGATGTTAAGCTAATTGGGCGATAATTTGAGGTGGCTGACTTGTCTCCCTCTTTGAAAATCGGCGTCACATTAGCTACTTTCCATTGACTGGGCACATACCCAGAATTTACCGACATCTTAAAGAAATCGGTAAGAGGGCCACTAAGGACCTCCTTGCACTCTTTCAGAACCCTTTGTGTTTCTTTGTGTTCCTCCTCCTCCTCCTCCTCCTCCTCCTCCTCCGCATCATCATCACCATCATCATCATCATCATCATCATCATACTTATACTCCTTCTCCTCTCCCTCCTTCGTTCCTAGCTGATGTGAAGTATTCTTATTTTTCATTTTTACTTAATCTGATTTTACTTACTACCCAGACCTCTCTCTCTCTCTCTCTCTCTCTCTCTCTCTCTCTCTCTCTCTCTCTCTCTCTCTCTCTCTCTCTCTCTCTCTCTCTCTCTCTCTCTCTCTCTCTCTCTCTCTCTCTCTCTCTCTCTCTCTCTCTCTCTCTCTCTCTCTCTCTCTCTCTCTCTCTCTCTCTCTCTCTCTCTCTCTCTCTCTCTCTCTCTCTCTCTCTCTCTCTCTCTCTCTCTCTCTCTCTCTCTCTCTCTCTCTCTCTCTCTCTCTCTCTCTCTCTCTCTCTCTCTCTCTCTCTCTCTCTCTCTCTCTCTCTCTCTCTCTCTCTTATTTTTATTTTAACATCAAGATACAATGCTGTACATATGACAAAAAGGGGCGGGGAAATTGTCTCCATGCTAAAGACGACCTCTGTCTTGAGGTCGCCTATCTTAAAGCATTGTCACAAGTGTTGTGAAGTGCTTGTGCTCAGGCGGATGTGACTAGGGCGGGTAAGTGCGACACCAGGCATGAGCCGCCACCTTCACCTACTGGGTGTTCATTGCCCTAACGCCCACTTCACCCGTGAAGGCGTTCCACAGGTGGGCCGTGGCACTCGTGAAGGCCCTCTGGCACCTGGCTGTGCGGCTTCTCGGGATTTCAAGGAGGAGGTCGTTAGCCACCGCCGCTCTCGTGGTGTGCTGGCTTCTCCTCCAAGGGACCCGTAGTGCCGCCAGGTGAGGTGTGTGTTGGACCTGGGCCTTGTGTAGGACTGTGATGGCACCGACCCTTCTCCGGTGCCCGAGGCTGTCGAGCATGCAGCGGGGGACGTCCTACTGGTGATGTAGCAGCTGTCGATGTTGCCGCTGCCGCCACTGGTGTCCATGTGGTCGCTGATGCTGAAGGCTGCAGGCATCGCGGATGAGTCGCTCTGCCCTCCTCTTCACTCTGTCCAGCAGCGAGAGGTGACATTGGGCACTACTCATCCAGGAGAGAGGGGAGTATTCCATGACGGGCCTCACCTGGGCTTTGTACAGCCTCAGGAGGCCGTCTGCGTCGAGCAGGTGCCGCACGCAACGCAGGAGTGTCACCCTCAGGGAGGCTCTGCGCGCCACACACTCCAGGTGGCGGTCGAAACTGAGTCTGGAGTCGACCTCCACCCCCAGGATGTTGATGGAGTCCTTGATGACCAGGGTGTCGTCCCCAAACTTCAGCCGTCCCTGCAGGAGTCTGGCGTCCTCCCCCGAACGCGATATGACCATGGCCTGGGTCTTCTCGGCAGCAAACTTGACTTGCCAACATCGTCCCCAGGCCATGATGTCACCAAGATGGCGGTTGGTGGCTTCGATCACGTCCGCAGTTTCCTCCCTGGTGTAGCTGTGGGACAGGGTGCAGTCGTCGGCGTAGGCTGAGGCCACTGGTAGGCCACGGAGCAGCTCGTCGAAGTATGCGTTCCAAAGAATCGGGCCCAGTACCGATCCTTGTGGAACGCTGGCAGTGACTGGGTAACTGCCTGACGTGCACCCGTTCACCACTACCCTCAGACTCCGGCCGTGCAGCTAGCTCGAAAAACAGCTGCAGCAGTTGCCCTGTGATGCCGAGCTGTTCGAGCTTGACCAGGAGAACCCTGTACCACACACAGTCGAATGCCCCAGCAATATCTAGGGCAACAACAAGTGAGGGGCGATCAGAGTCCAGGGCGTCATGCCAAGACTTACTGAGCAGGAGGAGGAGGTCTGATGCCGAGCGACCTCTCCTGAACCCGACCCCCCCCCCCTTCTCTCTCTCTCTCTCTCTCTCTCTCTCTCTCTCTCTCTCTCTCTCTCTCTCTCTCTCTCTCTCTCTCTCTCTCTCTCTCTCTCTCTCTCTCTCTCTCTCTCTCTCTCTCTCTCTCTCTCTCTCTTTTTATTTGAACTGACAATCTGTAGTACACAACATATTTGTTTTTGTCGACGACACTTTATGCGATCGTTCGTAACGAGAAGCATATGTTTCACTGTGCACTTTTCAGGGTTTAAAATGTCACTTTTTCTTGTGCATTATTTCAAAAGCACTTTACACTTGTTCACTGTGGTGTGGGGCATGTTTTTCGCCACCTGTGAGCAGCCACTTTTACCTGCTGGGTGGACATTTCCCTCACTGTTGGCCCTGCTGCCGTGAACGTGTTCCACAGGCGGGACACCCTGGAGGTGAATGTCCTCTGGTGCTGGCTGGCGCGTGACCTTGGCACCCCGACCTGCTCGTGGCTGGAGAGTACCGTTCTCGTATCTCTCACAGCCTCTCGCGGGGGTAGCCTCAGTCTCGCCAGGTGTGGTACTCCTTGTACCTGGGCCTTGTGGAACACCACCAGCGCAGCGACGTCCCGGCGGTGCTCCAGAGTGTCTAGAGGTATAATATCCTGAGGGGGCGGCTGGGGGTTGTTCTCCTGTAACAGTCGCTGCACCCGTCGCTCCACCTTGTCCAGTCTCTGCAGGTGTGTGGCAGCGCTGGACATCCAGGTCAGAGCCCCGTACTCCAGGTAGGGTCTTACCTGGGCCTTGTAGAGGAGCATAATTCCTCGCTTGTCGAGGAAATTAGCCACTCTACGAAAGGCAGAGACACGTAGGGAGGCTTGGTGGGCGACGTCTTTCAGGTGGCGGTCGAAGCGCAGCTCTCGGTCCATGTCCACTCCGAGGATCCTGACGTAATCCTGGAGCTGGAGGGTGACGGAGCCAAACATCACCCTTCCTTCGACAGCTTGTGTGGCTGCCGGAGACCGAGAGATCACCATCGCCTGAGTCTTCTCAGGAGCAAAGTTCACCTGCCAGCGCTCCCCCCACTCCCGTATCAAGCGTAGTTGCTGGTTGACGTCAGCAACCGCTTGCTGGCTTTCTTGGCGAGGGTAGGAGAGGGAGAGCGTGCAGTCGTCAGCATATGCAGAGATTGCTAGCAGACTCCTGAGAAGGTCGTCGATGTACAGATTCCAGAGGACAGGTCCCAGCACAGATCCCTGAGGGACTGAGGCACCCACTGGGAGGTCCTTGGACTGCTGGCCGCCGACGACGACGTGGAGGCTTCTTCCTTGAAGGTAGTCGCTCATCAGCATCAGCAGGTGTCCTTGGATGCCTTTGGCACGAAGCTTCTCCAGCAAGCCCGCGTGCCACACCCGGTCAAAAGCACCCGCGATGGCGAGAGTGACGACAATGGTATCCAGGCCGGTGTCTAGTGAGTCCTGCCAATCCCTTGAGAGGAGCGGCAGGAGGTCTGAAGTGGAGCGACCAGATCTGAACCCAAACTGCTGGTCAGTAATGAGGGCGTTGCTCTCGAGGTGGCGGGTGATGGTCTCCACCACTATTCTCTTGAAGATTTTTCCAACAATAGACAGGAGGGAGATAGGCCTGTAGTTGGCAGGGTCAGATCTGGCCCGCTTTTTGTGAACCGGCACCACGCGAGCCTCCTTCCATATAGAGGGCCAGGTGTTCTCCCGGACATAGGCCCCGAACACCTCCGAGAGGGGTCCTGCCAGCTCACTGGAGCAGTGACGCAGCACATGTGGGCTAACGTTGTCAGGACCAGTGGCCTTCCTGACGTCCACCGCTCTTAGAAGGCGCTCCACTTGCTCCCGGTGTACCGCAACCTCTGTCATGGTCTGGTTGCATTCCTGTGGCAGTTGTGGTGGAGGTCTGGTGGGGTCGGCGACCGACATCTTGGCAGAGAAGAGGTCAGCCAGGAGCTCTGTCTTCTCCCTGCTGCTGGTGCCTGTGGTGCCGTCCTGCTTGGTGCTGGGAGTGATTGTTTCTTGGTGGCTGCTGCCTTGCTTTTCCTTAACAAGGGTCCACCAGGTCTTGCTGCCCACCCCTGGCCCGCACAGCTTGGCGCGGAGGTCTCTTTCCCACCTCCGTTTCGCCCATTTACTGGTGGCCACCATATTTTTGCGCGCCGCTCGATGCAGGGCTTTGTTGCGGTGGGTTGGGTTCCTTTTATAGCGGAGCCACGCAGAATATTTTCTTTCTGCAGCAAGGCGGCAGCGGTAACCAAACCAGGGCTGATCGGTGGGCTTGGAGGTATACTGGCGGTGTGGGATGTGCTCTCGTTGGAGAACTTTGAGCCGTTCAGTATAGGCCTTCGCTATGGGCTCTGCTCGCCCAGACAGAAGGGTGTGTCAGTCTGTCTGTTGCAGGTCTCTTTTAAGGGAGGGCCAGTCAGCTCTGTCCCACAGCCAGATGGTGTGGGAAGTGGCCGTCTGCTCGGGTCAGGATGGCGTGGTGGTCAGAGCTGCCAACCGGCCCAAGCTGTTGGCACATGACCCTGCCCTCTCCCAGGTCCGAGATAACGGGGTCCAGCGTCCCGCCTCGCTCATGGGTTGGGAAGGTGACATGATCTGTCAGACCCTGCATCGTCAGGAGATTCTCGTAGGCGGCTCCCTCCATGTGCTGGTTTAAGTCCCCGTCGCCCATGATTAGGACGTGCCTGCAGCGATGGCGAGTCAGCAGGTCATCCATTTGCTCAGTCAGAAAATCCAGGGGGGCAGGCCCTTGCCTTGGGAGGCGGTACATGGCACATAGGAGGAGGGCAGTGCCATCTGCCAGAATTACTTTGAGAAACACCGCCTCTGTCGTGGGTGGTGTCTCTACTTCAAGTCTCTGGGCCTGCACTCCTTCCTTGAGGCACACTGCCACACCGCCGCCTTGTCTTCCCTGCCGGTCTCTCCTGATCCAGTGGGTGTAGCCTGGAATCCTGCCGAAGGATAACTCCACCTCACTGTTGAGCCACGTTTCAGTCACTTCAGCTATGTACACGCGGTGCCTCAGGACAAAGCTGTGCGGAGGCCTCGCACGTTGGCGGAGAGAAGCACCAGCTGGTGACGAGTCCTCGGCGTGTCTGCCATCCTACCTGAGTTGGTGATGGCAGACACGCCGAGGACACACACACACACAAACACACACACACACACACACACACACTCTCTCTCTCTCTCTCTCTCTCTCTCTCTCTCTCTCTCTCTCTCTCTCTCTCTCTCTCTCTCTCTCTCTCTCTCTCTCTCTCTCTCTCTCTCTCTCTCTCTCTCTCTCTCTCTCTCTTTGCACCTGGCAAAAATACGTCTATGATCTCCAGACTTTTCCTTTCAAGTCTCTCGTTCTTGAAGTTTAGAGGAGGAAGTTTGGAAGCCAGAGAGAGAATTTTTAAGGCACCGCATAAATAATAATAATAATAATAATAATAATAATAATAATAATAATAATAATAATAATAATAATAATAATAGTAATAAGAAAAAGATGGAGATGAAGATGAAGATGATGGAGATGGAAATGAAGAAAAGATAAGAAGATGAAGGTGAAGAAGAAAAAAAAGAAAATAAGAGTAAGAATAAGAACAGAAATAGATGAATATGTAAAAGAAAAAGATGATGATTATGATGAAAAAGAAGAAGAAATAGAAGAACAAGAACAAGAAGATGAAAATGACGAAGAGGAAGAAAAAGAAGAATAAGAAGTAGAAAAAGAAAGACGAGGAAGTAGAAAAAGAAGAAAAGAAGAAAAATAAAACTAGTAATACAGATAATAATGATAATAATAATAATAATAATAATAATAATAATAATAATAATAATAATAATAATAATAATAATAATGATAATAATAATGGTAATGGAAATAACAATAATAGTTCCGTTTTTATCTATTTTTTTGGTTTACAGTAACTCGTTCTATTTATATATAAAATAAATTAGCTACCGTAAATTTTATTCCCTCGTTTTTCATCGCGCTATTTTCAACGTAAATCTCGTTTCGTTCATTCGTAACTTCGTCGGGCGCCGCGCATTTTTTTATTTTATGACTTAATCTCGTGATGAAACTGAAACCACACACACACACACACACACACACACACACACACACACACACACACACACACACAGAGAGAGAGAGAGAGAGAGAGAGAGAGAGAGAGAGAGAGAGAGAGGAGGAGGAGGAGGAAGAGGAGATAGACTTTGAGGATATATTAATAAGATAGACTGATAAAAAAAAGAATAAAGTACAAAATCACACACACACACACACACACACACACACACACACACACCTGGAAGTACACACCTGTTGATTGCATATTCCATACCTTACTTAACAAATTTACCTGCGTGTTCCTTGCTTGCCTCCTCCTCCTCCTCCTCCTCCTCCTCCTCCTCCTCCTCTTCCTCCTCATCCTCGTCCTCCTCCTCCTCCTCCTCCTCCTCCTCCTTATCTGCCTCCTCCTCCTCCTCCTCCTTTACCACCCTCCTTCTTTCCCTCCTTCCGTATCAGTTTTCCCTCTTTTCTTCTTCCATATCCGCCCTCTCTCCTTTTTTTTTATCTATGTGCACTCTTAAACTTCTCTATTTCTTAACTCCTTCTTTCCTTTTTCTTTCTTATTTCCTTCCTTCCCTCCTCTTTCTTTTTCCGTTATTCCTTCTTTCCATATCATTTTCCTTTTTTTTAATTCATATACTCCTTTTTTCTTTTTTATCTACTTATTTCCTATAAAACTTTTCTTTGTCTTCACTCCTTTTTTCCTTTCTTCCTTCCTCCTTTCCTTCTTCACTTCTCTTTTCCTTTCTTCCTTTCTTATTTCCTTCCTTCCTTCCTTTCTTTCCTCTTCTTTCGTATATTGTGTTTCCTTTCTTCCCTTCCTTCTTCCTCCAATTTCGTTCTCCATTTTCCTCTTACACCCTATTTTTCGTATTCTTTTTCACCTAACTATCCCATTTACTCCCTTTTTTACGCTTTCTCTAGTTTAATATATTTTTATTACTTTAGTTTCCCTTCTTTTTTTTTTTCTCTCTCACACATCCTGTTCAAGTATTCTCAGACTCGCTCATGAAACCACTTTGCCTCACAGATTCTCTCTCTCTCTCTATCTCTATCTATCTCATTCTTGTCCTTCATTTTCCTAGGTACATATTTTTCTTTCTTTTCTATTTGCTTTCTTTCTCCTTTTTATCGTTCATTTCCCTTTCCTTTTCTGCTTTCTCACCTTTCTTTATTTTTTTGTGAATTTTCTTTGTTCGTTTCTCTTTTTCTTTTTTTCTTTATCTTCCTACTTCCTCTCTCTCTGCATCTTTTTTTCCATTTTAATTTAGTTTCTCCTTTTTTCTCTCTTTCTCTTTCTCTTTCTCTCATCCCTTATTCCTCCCTACTGTAACCCTCTTTTCTCTTTCTTTCCCTTTCCTCTCTTTTTTTATCATTCAGCTCTTCTCTCCACTCCTTACTCCTATTCTCTATTCTTGTAAGTACCTATTCTCTCTCTCTCTCTCTCTCTCTCTCTCTCTCTCTCTCTCTCTCTCTCTCTCTCTCTCTCTCTCTCTCTCTCTCTCTCTCTCTCTCTCTCTCTCTCTGCCCCCCACCCCTAGAATCTGTAGAAAACATTGACTAATCGCTCTCGTTTTCGTTTCCTCTATTCGTTATCTTTTTTTTATTAAACTGAAAAAAAACTTTGGCCTCAGTCCCTCAGGATTTAGGGTACGGAGAGAGAGAGGGAGAGGGAGAGGGAGAGGGAGAGGGAGTGAGTGTGAGAGTGAGTGTGAGTGAGTGAGTGAGTGAAAGTAAATGAGAGAGAGAGAGAGAGAGAGAGATAGAGAGAGAGAGAGACAGACAAACAGACAGACAGACAGACAGACAGACAGACAGACAGAGAGAGAGAGAGAGGTCGTGTAAGAACCTTTCCAGACTTACTACCGACAGAGAGAGAAAAGGGGAAACTGAATGAGAGAGAGAGAGAGAGAGAGAGAGAGAGAGAGAGAGAGAGAGAGAGAGAATTACAAAAATAAATAATAAACCAAAGGGAGGGATACGAAAAAAGGAAAAGGAGAAACGTGATAAACAAAGGAAGCAGAGCAAATTGAGGACAAATTGTGGGGGAGAAATGAAAGGGAATAAGACGAAGGGAAAAAGACGGATAATGGAGAAGAGAGAGAGAGAGAGAGAGAGAGAGAGAGAGAGAGAGAGAGAGAGAGAGAGAGAGAGAGAGAGAGAGAGAGAGAGAGAGAGAGAGTGTGTGTGTGTGTGTGTGTGTGTGTGTGTGTGTGTGTGTGTGTGTGTGTGTGTGTGTGTGTGTGTGTGTGTGTGTGTGTGTGTGTAAATATTTCCTTTTTTTTCCTTTGTTTATTTCTTTGTTTCTCGTTTATTTGTTCACCTAAAGAATGTATTTGTATGTTTTTTTTTCTATTTTTTTATCATTTTCTTCGTTTTCGTATAATATCTTCAGCAGTTTTGTCTGTCTATCTATCTATCTATCTATTAATCTATCTATGTATCTATCATTTGTTTGAGTTTATATATCATCCTTTGCATTATGTTCTATTTGAAATAATAGAAAAATAAGGAAAAAAATAAGAAAAAGTGAGAATATTCGTACAAAGCTATCTGAATGTGTTTAAAAAATTAGGAAAAAATAAAGAAGAGCGAAAATATTTATTCGTACATGTCTGAACGTGTTGGAAAGGATATATCATGCGCTCAGATTCACACCACTCCGTTCACCTTTATATCTTTCCTAGAACAAATAACACTGAAAAAAAATAAAACGTATGAAAGAGAGAAACTAAATTAAAGTGAAAGAAAAAGAAAAGGCAGAGAGAGGAAATAGAAAGATAATGAATGGAAATAAAATGGAAATGAGAAGGAGAACCCACAAAAAAATAAAGAAGAATGAGAAAGCAGAAAATAAAAGAAAACAGGAAAAAGATAAAGAAGAAAGAAAACATGAATATATAAAAGTGAAAGAGAAGAGTTGTGTAACTAGGAGAATGAAGGACAAGAGAGAGAGAGAGAGAGAGAGAGAGAGAGAGAGAGAGAGAGAGAGAGAGAGACGAAACAGATGGCCAAAGCGGTAACAAGAGGAAGAAGAAGAAGAGGAGGAGGAGGAGAAGGAGAAGGAAGAAGAAGAAGAGGAGGAGGAGGAAGTAGAGAAAACAAATCGAAGGGATGGAAAGGGGAATGTTGGAGAGAAAATATGTATATAGCAATTAAAGGAAAGGAATGGAGGAAAGAAAGGAAAAAAGAAAGAAAATAAATAAAGAAAAAAGTAAAATATTTTGGAAACGATAAGAGAATGGCGAGCGAGAGAGAGAGAGAGAG
>NC_066517.1:11186730-11266730 GCF_024679095.1 Eriocheir sinensis | reverse complement strand
CCACTTTTATCGGCAAACAGAGGAAGGCAGCGGCGGTGGAGGCGACGAAGGGAGGCAGGCCATTATCTTTTTCGGGGGGGGGGGCGCTAGAGGGGGGAGGGGGGGCATGCATTCACTCCATCACTCCCTCTCGGCGTGTCACCATATGCGGAGAGAGAGAGAGAGAGAGAGAGAGAGAGGAGGAGGAGGAGGAGGAGGAAAAAATCTAAAAATCCGAAAGATGAATGACTCGGTTAGAGAATAATTCCTGTCGGTCTCTGAGATAAACCGGAGGAGGAGGAAGAGGAGGAGGAGGAAAAGGAGGAGGAGGATTTACACAGATTTACATAGAAAATCAGATCACACAGACCCCATGGTCCAGACTAGGTGGTCTGTCCTTAAACCTAAGTGATTTTACATTAAACAGATGACTCCAAAACTTTGCATTTCAACTCTAGTTAATATTAAGTTGAAGGAAGTGACGGTCGAGCTTGTTTTTAAAGGAGTCAATCGTGTTACGCTGGACCACTGAAGGTGGGAGCTTATTCCATTCTCGCACTACAACGTTGGTGAAGAAAAATTTGGTGCAGTCAGAATTTACTTGTCTACATTTAAGTTTTGTACCATTATTCCTCGTTCCCAAAGTGTTATCGATCATAAACAATTTTGAATTGTCCACATCCGTGAATCCATTAAGTATTTTAAAACATTCGATCAGTTTTCCTTGGAGGCGACGTTTCTCAAGAGAGAACATGTTAAGAGCGAAAAGTCTTTCTTCGTAGGGTTTGTTCCGCAAGGAAGTGATCATTTTTGTTGCTCGACGCTGAACACCTTCTAATTTAGCAATGTCCTTTGCATGGTCGGGAGACCGAAACTGTGGGGTCTGACTAAACTATTTTAGAGCGGAAGTATTACTTCTTTATTTTTTAATAAAAAGTTTCTTTTAATGAAGCCCAACATTCTGTTCGCTTTATTTGCTGCATCGATGCATTGCTGTGAGAATTTGAGGTTTGACGCGATTTTGACACTCTGGTCCTTGACGCATTGAAGGCTTTTGATTTTGACGCCGCGCATTTCGTAATCGAACTTCTTGTTTCTTGTTCCAACTTGAAAGACCTGGCACTTGTCTACGTTAAAGGGCATCTCCCATCTATCAGACCAAGCTGAAATTTTATGCAAATCCTCTTGGAGGCTTTGCCTGTCTTCGTCAGTGAGAACCGAGTTACCAATCTTTGTGTCGTCTGCAAATTTATTAATGCGATTATTGATTCCAACATCCATGTCGTCGATGTGAAAATTGAAGAGCACTGGGCCAAGAACCGAGCCCTGAGGGACGCCACTAGTGACCGGCGCCCACTCTGAGTTAAATCCGTCAGTCACAACTCTCTGTTGTCTGTTGCTCAACCAATTCGCGATCCATTGGTGCACTTGACCGTCAATACATATTGATTTAATTTATAAAGTAATTTATGATGTGGAACTTTATCAAACGCTTTCTGGAAATCAACATAGACTACGTCCAATGATTTAGTTACGTCATAAACTGAAAGGAGGTCGTTATAAATGGTCAATAGGTTTGATAGGCAGGATCTTTTGTTACGGAAGCCATGTTGTGAATCCCCAATCAATGAGTGGCTTTCAAGGTAACTCACAATTTTGTCTCTAATTATGCTCTTGAGTAGCTTACCTACAACTGAAGTTAAACTAATGGGCCTGTAATTACCTGGTATTTTTTGTCTCCTCTCTTAAAAATCGGTGTCACTTTAGCCTTTTTCCAATCCAAACGGACGATGCCTTGTCGCAAGGATATATTGAATACGGTTGTGAGGGAGGAGAGTATTTCGCTCTTTTTTGGATATACTTTGTCAGGTCCGGGACTTTTATTTGTTTTAAGGAATTGGAGAACTTTTAGGACTTCATCTGTAGTTATTATAAAGTTAGGCAATGCATGTTCGAGATTTACGTTAGTACTGTTGTCGTCGGTGGTGTTGGTGGTGGTGGTGGGAAGACTGCTAGTATTAAACACCGAGGAAAAGTAATTGTCTAATAAGTTCGCAACGTGTTGGCTGTCAGTCACTAGGGCACCGTCGCTGTTTGTTAAGGGTCCATTTCCACTTCTGATTGCCTTTCTGTTCTTTATGTAACTGAAGAAGGATTTCGGATTATTTTTACAGTTGGCTGCAATGTTTTCTTCATATCTACGCTTTGCCTGACATACTAATCTTTTTACTCGCCGCCTGGCTTCATAATAAAGTCTAATGTTTTCGGGCGTGCTTTGTTCTTTCTTTAGACTGTAAGACAATTTTCTCTCCTTAACCGAGTGTTTAATTTCGCTATTAAACCAAATTGGGCTTTTCTTAGTGTTACTTCGTTTCACGCACAATGGGACAAACGTGTTCTGCTGAGTGAGTAAATGATTTTTAAAGATTAGCCAGGCTTCCTGTACGTTGCCATCATCTGATAATTGTATTTGGAGGAAGAGGAGGAGGAGGAGGAGGAGGTGGAGGAGGAGGAGGAGGTATATAACTAACACTTTTGTAGGTTATAGTTAGGTTAATGAAAGAGGGGAACGAAGAGAGAGAGAGAGAGAGAGTACACGTTCTCTTCACACCGTCATTCATTATATAGTCTTATTACTCATCTCTCTCTCTCTCTCTCTCTCCCTCTTCCTCTTCCTCCTCATCATCATCATTATCTTCTTCTCCTCCTTCTTTTTCTTCTTCTTTTTCTTCTTCTTTTTCTTTCTCTTTTTCTTTTTCTTTCTTTTCTTCTTCTTCTTCTTCTTCTTCTTCTTCTTCTTCTTCTTCTTCTTCTTCCTCCTCCTCCTCCTCCTCCTCCTCCTCTTCCTCCTCCTCCTCCCTGAGCCATTTAGCGCCGCGCCATTTCCACCTATTTCCCCTCAACGCACCATCAACCACCTCGTCCCTCTGTCCCCTCCTGCCCTTCACTCCCTCATTTTCCTTATTCCCTCATCCCCTTACTCCTCTAATTTCTTCTCATTCCCTTCATCCATTCATCCCCCTTGTTTATCTCACTGTCTTCATTCTCTCATTCCCTCATTCCCTCCTTTCTTATTCCTCTTATTCCTTCATTTCTCTCATTTTCTTCATATCCCTTCATTCTTTCGTTCTCCTTATTTCCCTCGCTTCTCTCATTCCTCCATTCCTCTCTTTCCCTTTATTTCCTCCGTCTCCCTTTGATTCCCTCATTCTCCTTATTCCTTCATTCTTCTTGTTTCCTTCATTCTCTCTTTTCCTCATTCCTCATTTCCCTCATTCTTCTTATTTCCTCATTCATCTCATTCCCTCATTTCCCTCAATATCATTCCCTCATTCCCCCATTCCCTTCATCCCCCATCATTCGTTCCCTCCCTTCCCTCCTTTCCCTCCCTCTTCTCGTTCCGGCAAAAACTTTATTATATCGGGAGTTTTTTTTCCATAATAATCTAAATTTTTCCCGGTAACAAGCCTCGATTTTTGTATTATAATTTTCTGAAAACCTTAACCGCGTTCTGGAAAGAGGAGAAGGTGGAGGAGGAGGAGGAGGAGGAGGAAGGGATTAGAGAGAGAGAGAGAGAGAGAGAGAGAGAGAGAGAGAGAGAGAAAGTAGATTAGACTATACCAAAATATGTCTTACCGAGTTGCTTTTAAACACATACAAAGAAATTTTAAACCAATATTTATTTATTTTTTTTTATTTATTTATTTTTTTTTTTTTTTTTACGTCGTTGCCTGTTGCGCCGGTAGGCATTTTCCTGGTGGGGCCTGATGGTCGGCCCAAGGCTTCTTCCAGGTGGGGCCTGATGGTCGGCCCAGCCCGTTCTGGCGCAGGCGAGTGTTTATAGTGGCGCCATCCTGCATTGGCTCATGCTGCCCCCCGCAACTCGTTCTTGATTCGCTTGGACGGCTTCCTCTAGAGTCCGGGTTGATGGGTGGTCTTCAGGACAGCATGTGGGTAGTTTTAAGCCACTCGGCGGTGACTGAAAAATCCGAGTGGTAGCGTGGGGACTCGAACCCGCGTCGTCCATCACGCGGTGAATGTGGGCCCAGTACGCTACCAGTTCGGCCACCGCCTACTAGTTACGAATATATAAAGGAAAAGGTGAACAAGATGAACAAGAAAGAGCGAGGAGAAAGAATTGCGTAAAGGAGAGAGGATGAATATTAAAAAGCATGAAATAAAAGAGAAATAATAAGAATAAGGAGGGTGAAAATGGAGGAGGAGAAGAGGAAGAGGAGAAATTTGAAGGATCGTGAAGCGGAGAGGATGAAATAAAAGGGAACTAAAAAGAATAACAAGGAGAGTGAAAAGGAAGGAGGAGAAGAGAAAGAGGAAGAGGAAGATGCAAAGATGGGATAGGAAAAAGGGGAAGGTGAGATGGAAAAAGTGAAAGGGGTTTAGTGAGGCATATGAGCAGGTACAATTAAGTACAGGTAAAATAAAAACTGGAGCTTACCTGGGGAGTTTTAAAAGAGAGGTACAAGGTAACCTAAAGTAATATTGTACGGTACAGGTTTTGTACAGGTAATGTTGAAGAGTTTTACCAGATTTTGAGATCGATGAGTTTAATTAAGAATAGATAACAAGAACTTAGACAATACCTTTACGAGAGAGAGAGAGAAACACCTGACGTCCTCTCTGACCTGAAGGATATTGGGGATTAGTCTTCCTCCTCCTCCTCCTTCTCCTCCTCCTCCTCCTCCTCCTCCTCCTCCTCCTCTTCTTCCTCTTCCTTCTCTTCCTCCTTCTCCACCTCCTCCTCCTTCTCCTCCTCCTGCTCCTCCTCCTCCTCCTCCTCCTCCTCCTCCTCCTCCTCCTCCTTCTCCTCCTCCTCCTCCTCCTCCTCCTCCTCTTCTTCCTCTTCCTTCTCTTCCTCCTCTTCTCCTCTCCCTTCAGTCCTTCTCCTCTTCCTCTTTCCCTCATATATATATTCGCAGATTTGGCTTGCATAGATGTATTTCAGACTCAATTATCCTCCTCCTCTCCCTCTTCCTCGTCTTCGTCCTCTTCCTCTTCCTCTTTATCCTTCTCCTCCTGCTCTTCCTCCTTCGTCTCCATTTCTCCCAACATTTTCCTCTTCCTCCTCTTATTAATTTTGATCTTCCTCCTTTCTGGACTTCTGTTTTCCATATTTTTCTTCTTGTTTTCCCTTCATCTTCCTCCTTTTCATCTCCATCCTCTTCGTCGCCTTCATATCTTCCTTTCAGTTCACTAACCTTACATGACCGTCTCTTCAGAACAGCTATTTTTCCTCTTGCAGTTACCATTCCTCTTCTTCATCATCATCATCATCATCATCATCCTCTTCGTCGTCTTCATATCTTCCTTTCAGTTCACTAACCTTACATCACCGTCTCTTCAGAACAGCTATTTTTCTCCTTGCAGTTACCATTCCTCTTCTTCATCATCATCATCATCCTCTTGATCCCCTTTCTCTTACCCTTATCCTCTTTTCACACTACTGACCTTGCCCAACTTCGTCTTTTTATACTATTCTTTTCCCTCTCCCATTTCTCCCTTCTCCATCTCTTCATCCTCATCCTCATTATCTTTATCCACATTCTCATCCTTTTCGGCCCCTCTTTCGGCCATCTCTTTGGATTATTTTAGGAGCAACGAGTAGCGGGCTTTTTTTTATTATTGTTTCCTTTTTTTGTGTCCTTCAGCTGTCTCCTTTGTCGTAAAAAAAAAATCCTCACCATCATCTTCATTCTCTATTTTTAAGCTTCTCCTCCTTCCAACCCACTAACCTAACCTAACCTAACCTAACCTAACCTAAGCCTACCTCGTGTCCACAGTTCTGGTACGACTACAAGCTCAAGTGGGACCCCGACGAGTACGGCGGCGTGTTGATGCTGCACGTGCCCTCCGACCACGTGTGGCGGCCAGACATCGTGCTCTACAACAAGTGAGTACGGGGAGGAGGAAGAGGGGGGGAATGGAGAAGGGAGGGGAAGAGATAGAAGGAAGAGAAGGGCGAGGGAAAGACGGGGAAGGAGGGGTGAAGGGCTTGGCATATAAGAAATTATTTGTAGTTAGAGGGAAGGGGGAAAGAGGGGAAGGAGGGGTAAAGGAGGAGAGGGAGGCTTAAAGGAGGAGTGAAGATCGTGCTCCATACAAAGTGAGTGGCTGGGAAGAAGAGGAAGGAAGAGGAAAATAGGAAAGGAAGAAGAAGAAAGGGAAAAAAGGGAGGGAGGTGGAAGGAGTGGTGAAGGAAGGAATAGTCATAGAAGAAAATGACAGCGGAGAAAAAAAAAAGCGAAAAGAAGGAAAGGAGGAACGAGGAGAGGGAAATGAAAGAAGGGAGGTAGAGGGAAATAGGGAAGTAGGGTTAAAGGAAGGGGAAAAAAAGAAGAAAAAAAAGAGCGAAGAAGGGAGAGAGAAGGAGGATTAAAGAGAGGGGAAAAGAAGGAAGGAGCAAGGGAGGAGAGGGAAAGGATGGGAGGGGAGAGGAGAGGGGAAGAAAGGAGGGGTGATGGGAGGGAAAGGGAAGGAGGGGTGAAGGAAGGAATAGTCATAGAAGAAAATGACAGCGGAAAAAGAAGCGGAGACGAGAAGGAAAGGAGGAACGAGGAGAGGGAAAGGAAGGGGAAAGGAAAGAAGGGAGGTAGGGGGAAGTAGGGTTGAAGGAAGGGGAAAGAATACATAGGAATACATAGGAAGAACAGACACCAGAAGACCTATCGGTCTATGGCGAGGGTGTCTGTTTACTACCGCTACTATTAGTAATCTACGTGTTGTAAAACAGGACAGAATAGATGAAGGCTGCTCCCCACCCACCTCTCCCTCCGGCAACGTGCCGGCAGGAAATAGTTAGAAGAGAACACCATGTACCTTTAAGGAAGAAAGGGACATGGAAATTTTACAGTAAAGAGAGAAATAAGAGGAAATTACTACCCTTAACTTACACTACTGGTAACCTAAGCTGTGGGGGAAATGACTTCATTACACAAGAACATAAGAACATAGAAATACAGGGAGACTGGAAGAGGACGAGTGGCCTACACAGGGCAGCCCCAGAATCCCCCCTAATACTCATGATGGGTGAGGTGTAGTTTCAGGGGCACAGGTGGAGGCTTGATCCTCATTTTACCGGCGGTACTAGGTACGCACCAGTAACCTGTCACCTTACTGCACCCACACCTCACTCCACCTGTCATGCGGACATTAACTGTTGCTTTACTCTATTGTTGACTTTCGCTACTTGCAATCTAGGTTGTGGGGGAGAATTATATGAATATAGGTTGAGGTCTTGCTGCAGTCTGTCTGAAAACATGCGAAAAAGGGTCAGTATAATCTTATATCCCTGAAGTAATTATCCAAAGAAGACTTAAAGCTATTGATACTCTGTGCGCTAACTACTGACGGTGGGAGTCTATTCCAGTGATCGACGACTCTGTTATTGAAAAAACTTCTGTACACCAATGTGTTACATCGATTTCCCTTTAACTTCATACCGTTGCTGCGTGTTCTTGTGTTGGTGTCTCTCTGAAATAGACTATCTGGGTTAATGTTGTCGAATCCATTAAGGATTTTGAACACTTCAATTAAGTCCCCTCTTATCCTTCGCTTTCTTAGGGAAAACATATCTAAACGCTTTAAACGCTCGTCATATGGCAAGTTTCGGAGCGCTGGAATTTGTTTGGTTGCTCGTCGCTGTATCTTTTATAGCAAAACTTGATCTTTGATATAGTTCGGTGACCAGAACTGAACGGCGTATTCTAGGTGTGGTCTTACAAATGCTAAATATAATCTCTTCATAAGTTCGGGTGATTTATAATCAACGTTTCTTGATAATAATCCTAACATCATATTGGCTTTTTTACTCGCTGCAGAACATTGATCACTCATTTTAAGAGTGTTACTGATAATGACACCAAGATCTTTTTCTTGTTTTACTTCGCTGAGCTCATGTCCTTGCATCTGATATTTAACGTTAGGATTTTTTTCACCTATGTGGATTACTTTACATTTATCTACGTTAAAACTCATTTGCCATTTTTCGCTCCAGTCGGCAAGTCTTATTAAGTCTGATTGAATGTTCTCGCAACTTTGACTATTCATTACCGTACCTCCTAATTTGGTGTCGTCGGCGAATTTGGCTACTTTTGAAAGGATATCAGTTTCTAAGTCGTTCACGTAAATTATGAAAAGTGTTGGCCCCAGGACCGAACCTTGGGGAACGCCACTGGTGACGGGTTGCCAATCCGATGCTTCACCATTAAGAACTACACGTTGCTCTCTGTCGGTGAGCCAGTCATGAATCCACGCTCATAGATGGTCGTTAATACCGTGGGAACGCAGTTTTGAAATAAGCCTAACGTGAGGAACTTTATCTAACGCTTTCTGAAAATCTAGGTAAATTACGTCATATGGGCTTCGGGCGTCCCAACATGTACAAACATCGTTGAAAAAGGTTAGTAGGTTGGTAAGGCAAGACCGATTACTACGAAATCCATGCTGACTATTAGTTATCAATTCATTTGTTTCAAGGAAAGTGATCATTTTATCCCTGATTATTTTTTCGAATAGTTTAATTAGGACAGACGTAAGGCTGATAGGACGATAATTACTGGCTTGTTTTTTGTCTCCTTTTTTCAAGATCGGGGTAATATTGGCCTTTTTCCACTCGAGAGGCACACTGGCTTGTGCTAATGACTTGTTGAATATTAATGTTATGGGTAAGTCTAGCTGTTGACTACATTCTCTTAACAGGCGAGGAGATAAATTATCGGGGCCCGGAGATTTATTTGGATCTATTTTCTGCAAGTAAGCACGCACTTCGCTGATATCAATTTCGGTCAATGCAAGGTTATGTTCTTCAGGGCCGTGAAAAATTTTCTTCGGGGCTGGAATCGATGTCATGTTCTCTTTTGTAAATACGCTACTAAAGGTTGAATTTAGGACTGACGCCATGCCTTTATCATCACTAATCGTATTGCCACTTAATAGGAGTGGGCCGATATTATTTTTAACAGTTTTTTTGTTTCTTATGTAACTGAAAAATAACCTGGGATTTTTCTTAGCATCGAGTGATATTTTCATCTCATGTTCGCGTTTCTGTTTTCTGATTTTCCTTTCGCTCTCTCTCTTGACATTGATGTAATTAATATGATCCTGTGAATTATGTGAGTTTATATTTCTTACAGTTTTCTTTTTTCGACGAAGATTTTTTGTAGGTAATTATTCATCCACAACGGTTTTTTATTATCAGTCCTTCGTGGCTTGAGCGGAATGAATTTATTTACACTCGCAGTGATTTTTGCAGTAAAACGATTATACATTTCTTGAACGCTGACGTTGTTGAGCAAATGATTCCAATTTACTGAAGCCAGTTTTCTTTTTAGGTCCATAAAATTTGCTTTACTATAATTAGGTATTAAGAGTGAGTTTGCTCGTGCTTTTGTTTCAATATTCAAAGTACATCTTATAATGTTGTGGTCGCTGCTTGCAAATGGCTCGCCTACCTCACAGGCAGTTATGAGATGGCTATCGGTCGCGAAGATTAAATCAAGAATATTATTTCCGCGTGTCGGCATGGTAACAGTTTGATTAAGAAATGGATTTTGTGCAAAGTTAATTAATCTCTCTCCTTCTCTGTCGCCAGAAAGTGCGTTCCAGTTAACGGAGGGGTTATTGAAGTCACCGTATATTATTGCATTTTTATTTCTGATAACTCTATTTATCTCTGCGTAGAGATTTCCATCAATATCTTCATTTGATTTAGGAGGTCGGTAAATTACGCCCAGAACATACTTTTCATTATTGATCGTTGCTTATACATACAATGAATCATAAGCCTCTGTTCCGGCAATGTTTAGCTGAATGACTTCTAAATTATTTTTCGCATATATTATTACACCTCCACCTTTTTTGTGTAAACGACGCTTAGCAAACGCATTGTAACCATTTATAGCTACTTCACCTAAGTGATGTTTATCGCGCATATTCAGCCATGTTTCCGTGATCAAAATGAAGTCGGGTTTTTCAGTAATTGCATGTATTATCAAGTGGCTACGCTTCTGAATGATGCTACGGGCATTTACATAAAAGATGTTTAATTTATTCGTCGAGTGTGCGCCATCTATCAACTGTCGTGTCACTGGAATAGCGCGTCAGACCTGACTATCCTCAATTACCCCTACCTCACCAACCACCTGCGTGGCTGTTGACCTCACTGCTACCTCAGTACCCCTCACCTGTGGGTCTGGTGACCTGACATCCTGCGCAGTACTGTACACCTGCGGCCTGACCTCACTATCAGGGTGTGGTTTCCTCCCGGCTAAGCCGGAAGCTACCTCACCTCGTTGCTGCACCTGTCTTAGCTCTTTCGAAATTTCCTCATCTAAAACTCTGCCTAGCCTCGCCTTGCCCACACAATTTAGATGAAGGCCATCGTTTGCAAACAGGCTTCTGTCATGAATAAAATGATCCCATACGTCCACAAACATGACTCCCTTACTATTACACAAATCCCTGACACGTTCGTTTATTCCCAGCATTCTACTGAGAGTGAAGGAGTTAAAATCATGGCGGGGGAGCAAACCACACACTACAGAACGTCTCCTGCTTTCTTTTAGTTTTCCGACAAATTTCCTTTATTTGTCTACAATTTCCTTTGATCTACCTTTCGCTACATTGTTTGTTCCTACCACGTAGACAAACATTGTCTCCTCTGAGGTAGTAGCGACTAAGTCGTCAACCTTCTCAGCTACGTCCTCAATTCTGGTTCCTGGGAAAACAACATGGCGACGCCTCGCTCCCTTCCTACAAAACTCACGGTCTTGCTGTCTAACTAAGCTGTCCCCGACAAGAACGATGCTAGGATCATTCTCAACTTGGTCTCCTAACACCTGAAACCTGTTTCTCGTCACGACCCCACTGTAACTAACATCTACTGCTACAGCCTTTCCCCCTTTTCTAACAGGCTGGAAGGAATCTAATGTATCTACCTTCTTCTCTACCTCACCCACTCTATCTTCCAATCTCTCTACCTTTTCAACAACCTTGAAATCTCCCTCCCCGACACTCGCACCATCTATACCTAGCACCCCCTCCAGAAACTGTAATTTACTATCTAACGCTTCTAACTTAACACTTACCTTGTGTTCAGTTTCACAGAAGAAACACACAGTATACTCATCGTTCTCCTTGTTGAGGAAGTCCTTCGTGAACTCCCTTCTGCAGGAGTGGCACGCAAAACGATTGACAGGGCATCGTGACCTGACTGCGACACCTGGTAGGAGCGAAGAGCGAGACACCTCTGTTCAGCAAGGCAGCTGTGATGCGAGAGAAGGAAGAAAAGGACGAAGGAGGGTTAAAGAGAGGGGGAAAGAAGGAAGGAGCAAGGGAGGAGAGGGAAAGGATGGAAGTGGAGAGGAGAGGGGGAGAAAGGGGTGGTTGATGGGAGGGAAAGGGAAGGAGGGGTGAAGGAAGGAAGGGGATGGACTTGAAGGAGATGACATCACTAAAAGAGGCGTGTGAAAGCCGTAGACTGACGCCATATAGTTAGCTGGCGTAGGGAAAGGAACAAGGGGAGAGGACATGGAAACATGGACTAGCAGGCAGCAGAAAGCCTGTTGGCTCAATACTAGGCTGCCTGGGTTCAGTGATTTAATCAATCCGTTTGCCATAGGAGTGGCTTGCAGGGAAGGATTAAAGCACTTGTGTATCTACTCTTGGGAACGTTTAGTTCACTCCCGATGCACCAAAGTGGCGATCAATGCGTTTCTTGAAGGAGTTGATGGTCTCTGCGCTAACCACTTCTGCAGGAAGGTTGTTCCAGTGGCGAACAACTCTATTCGAGAAATAACTCCTGCCGATGTCGGTATTGCATCGCTTTGCTTGAATTGTTTTTCCGTTGTTTCTTGTTCTCAGGTTGGTTTGTAGCGTGAAGAATTTGGAGTGATCAACGTTGCTGAGCTTGTTCAGGTACTTAAAGGAACGAAGGAGGAAGATGTAGAGGAAGAGAGAAACGAAGAAGGGATGGGAGAGGATTGGAGGGATAAATGGATGAGAACGGATAAAAATAGAGAAAAGAGGAAAAGGGGAGAGAAAACGAGGTGGAAGAAGAACTACTGAGAAAGAGAAAGGGAGGAGAGAAGAGAGGATAAACGAAGAGAGAAAGAGAGAAAGAGGGAAATAGAATGAGAATGATAACCGACAGCGAAAGGGGAAACAAAGGAAAGAGCAAGAGATTGAGAAGGAAGAAGAGGAGGAGGAAGAGAGGAGATTGGAGGAACGAAAGAGGATTAAAGAAAGAAGAGGAAGGAAGAGAAGAAAGATAAAAATGAAAGGAATCTGGGAGGAGAAACAAGGCAGGAGAGAGAGAGAGAGAGAGAGAGAGAGAGAGAGAGAGAGAGAGAGAGAGAGAGAGGTGGGGGCTGGTGAAGGAACAGCAAGGCCATACCCCCCAGGAACGTATCCCGCCCCTGAGGAAACCTGACGGAGACCTGGCCATCACCAGCCGGGAAAAGGCTGACCTGCTGGCCTGTCACTTCAGTCAAAAGATGACAACCCAGGAGCCAGACAGGCAGCCGCCCACCCTCCCCCAACTCATCGCCTCAAGACTAGAGAATGTGCTAATCTCTGAGGACGCTGTCAGGAGACATCTGAGGGGCGTCAACACCAGGAAGGCGCCAGGCCCTGACAGCGTGAGTCCATACTTACTGCGGCGATGCTCCGATGAGCTCACCAGCCCCCTCGCCCAGATCTTCCGGCGATGCCTGCAGAGCGGGGTGTGGCCTGCACAGTGGAAGGAGGCCAGAGTCACACCCGTACACAAGAAAAAATCCAGGTCCGAGCCAGGCAATTACAGGCCAATATCACTCCTCCCAATCATCAGCAAAATATTTGAGAGGATCATCGGGGAGCAATTGACATCCTTCCTCGAGGAAAACCACCTGCAGTCACCGAAGCAGTTTGGTTTTCGGAAGGGCTCTACCTCAGACCTCCTCCTTCTCCTCTCAAAGTCCTGGCATGACGCCCTTGATGACGGCCACCCTCTCGT
This sequence comes from Eriocheir sinensis, assembly GCF_024679095.1. Taxonomy (NCBI): domain Eukaryota; kingdom Metazoa; phylum Arthropoda; class Malacostraca; order Decapoda; family Varunidae; genus Eriocheir; species Eriocheir sinensis. The sequence goes on along the minus strand of NC_066517.1, from coordinate 11,253,742 downwards.
GATTGCCCTGGATATAGCTGGCGCGTTCGACTCCGTTTGGCACCGCGGTCTGACGGCGAAGCTACAGCAACTAGGCATCACGGGGACCTGCTGCCTGCTCTCAAACTACCTGTTAGGCAGGAGCCTCCACGTAGCAGTCAACGGAAGCACCTCGACCAGCTTCCCGGTGGAGGCCTCCGTTCCACAGGGGTCGTCCTTGGACCTATTCTGTGGAACATATACTTTAACGACCTCCTGCAAACCATCCTGGCAGCAAGCGCTTACGCCGACGACTGCACCCTCTCCAGAACATACAAGAGGGAGGAAGCCCAGGACGTGATAGAGTCCGTCAACAGACAGTTGGCAGACATAATGGCCTGGGGAAAGAGGTGGCAAGTCAGGTTTGCCCCTGACAAAACCCAGGCCATGGTAATATCACGTTCTCGGAGGACGCGAGGCAACTCCACGGCAGACTGAGATTCGGGAATGACACCATCCCTCTGCAGTCCAGCGTCGACATCCTGGGCGTGGAGGTGGACTCCCAGCTGCGGTTTGACCGTCACCTTGAAAGGGTGGCGCAAAGCCTCCCAGAAGGTGAACCTCCTGCGCCGCATGAAGAACCTCCTCGATGCTGAAGGCCTGAACACCCTATAAGGCACAAGTCCGTCCAGTGATGGAGTATGCACCGCTCACCTGGATGGCCAGCGCCCGCTGCCACCTCAACCTGCTAGACAAGGTGCAGAGGAGGGCTGAACGCCTCATCAACGGCACCCAGCACCACCGACCGAGCCAGTGGGAGACACAGCGACAACAACAACAACAACAACACCCACACGAAGGAAGGGCAAGACCAGCCACGAACCAGCTGAATAGCCTGGAGCACCGTCGCCGCGTCGCTGCCCTGACGGTGCTACAAGGCACAAGTGGGCCTAGTGCCCCACCTGACGGACCTGAGGGCTACCTGGAGGAGGTCTGAGCGCAGCACGAGAACGGTGCTGAGCAACGCCTCCTCCTGGAAGTGCCAATGGCCCGCTCCAGCACCCACCAACGTGCCTTCTCCATCGCAGCGGTGGTGTGGTGGAACAACCTCACTGCTGATGTGGATGTGACACAACTGTCCACTCAGCAGATGAAGGTTGCGTCCCACAGGTGGCTACTCCTACACCCACCGTAAATATGTATATATATAATTGTATAATATATTGTATAATAATTGTATAATATAATCGGCAGAAGCTTTTAAATAGCTCCCCAACGGTCGGGGGAACTTTAGCATAGACAAATAATACTGCCATGTACTAATGTACTGAACACGTTTAAATAAAAAAAAAAAAAAGAGAGAGAGAGAGAGAGAGAGAGAGCACACACTCACTTTCTTTACGAGGTGGTCAGGGAAAGTTGTCTTAAGTTTTGGGTCCTCAGAGGAGGAGGAGGAGGAGGAGGAAAAGGAGGAGGGGGAGGAGGGGGAAGAAGATTTGGAGTGTTAGATAATAAAAGATAGAAAGGAGCTTAACTGAGAGAGAGAGAGAGAGAGAGAGAGAGAGAGAGAGAGATGTTAGTATGTTAGAAAGGAAAACATCAACAGTAAAAGAATTATAATACAAAAGAAACAAATAAATGAAAACAAGAGAAATTTAGAGAGAAAATGAGAAAGAAAGACTCACACAAAAAAGAAAGGAAGAAAGGAAATAAACGTAAAAGGAAAATGTGGAGAGAAAAGGAGAGAAAGAAAGAAACAGACAAGGAGAAAGACGAAAGGAAAAAAAATACAAAAGAAGGATGAAAATGAAGAGAAAAGGAAGAAAGAAAGAAAGAAAGAAAGAGAGAGAGAGAAAAGCAAATACGCAGAGAGAGATACAGAGAGACAGACAAACGAAGTGTAATCCAACCCTCCTCCTCCTCCTCCTCCTCCTCCTCCTCCTCCTCCTCCTCCTCTTCCTCCTCCTCCTCCTCCTCCTCCTATTTTTCCTTTCCACGCATTTTCCTCCGCTTCCACATACGTCTCTGTCTTCCACCTCCTCCACACTCACATCTTCCTCCTCCTCCTCCTCTTCCTCCTCCTCCTTCCTATTCTATTCTTCCTAATATTTCAATTCTTCCTCCTCCGCCCACACATGTCCTCCGTCTCCTCCTCCTTCATCTCCTCCTCCTCCTCCTCCTCCTCCTCCTCCTCCTCCTCCCCAACGTCCATCATTTTTCCTTATTATGTTGAATATTTTACGAAATTTTGCATCCAATTTCTTCGATTTTGTGTCCTGCCGAATTTTCCTCGTCCATTGCGGCCTCCTCTTCCTCTTCCTCTTCCCCTTCCCCTTCCTCTTCCTCCTCTTCCTCTTTATCGGCCCCTTCCTCTTTCTTTTTTTTTTCACTTTCCTCCGGTCTTTCTTTCCCTTTTCCTTACCCTCCTCTTCCTCATCCATTGCTGCCTCCTCTTCCTCTTCCTCTTCCTCCTCTTCCTCTCTATCGTCCTCTTCCTCTTTCTTTTTTCTCTTTCCTCCGGTCTTTCTTTCCCTTTTCCTCACCCTCCTCCTCTTCCTCATCCATTGCGGCCTCCTCTTCTTCCTCTTCCTCTGTATCACCCTCTTCCTTTTCTTTTATTCCTCTCCTCTTTCTCTCCTTCTTTATCTCCCCCTTTCTTTCCATGTACAGTTTTTTTTTTGTTGTTGTTGTTGTTACTATTTTAAACTACTCATATTTTTTGCCTCTTCCTCTTAAAGTCTGTCTCTCTCTCTCTCTCTCTCTTCCTCCTCCTCTTCCTCCTCCTCTTCCTTCCCTCTTACTGTATTTCTCTCTCTCTTCCTTTTCTTCTTCCTTTCTTCCTCTATTCTTTTTCTCTGTTCCTTTTGTTATTATTATTCTACCTCTTTTTCTTCTTCCTCTTCCTCCTTCATTTTTTTTCTCCCTCTTCCTCCTTCTCTTCCTCCTCCTCCTCATTTACCTCCTCCTTTCTTATCTTTTCCTCCTCTTCTCTTTCCTTCTCTTTCTTTTCCATTTTCTTCCTTGATTTTTTCCTTTTAACTCCTTCTTCGTCTTCCATCATTCCTTCCCTCCCACATCGGCATTTCTTCCTCCTCCTCCTCCTCCTCCTCCTCCTCCTCCTCCTCCTCCTCCTCCTCCTCCTCCTCCATCTCGTCACCCTTCCACATCAACCACCCAAGAATTCAATATTGCTCAGATTGCACGAGAATCTTCCTTATTTTATTCCTCTTCTTCTTGTCCTTCTTTATCTTCTTCCTTCTTTTCTTCCTTTTCTTTTTCTTCCTTTCCTCCTTCATCCATTCCTTCATTCATTTTTTCCTTACTTTTCTTCTTCCATTTTTTTTACCTCCGTTTTTCTTCATTGTCCTTCCTTCTTTTCCTCCTTCCCTCCTTCCTTCTTTTTCTTCCTTTTCTCCTTCGTCCATTCCTTTGTTCACTTTCTCACTACTTCCCTTCCGACCTTCTTTATTCTCCTTCCTTCTTTCCCTCCTTTCTTCCTTCTTTTCTTTTTTTCCTTTTCGCCTTCACCCATTCCTTTGTGCAGTTTCTCTCTCCCTCCTTTCATTTCTTCATTCATTCATTCATCTTCAATCCTCCCATTTTTGTTTTGTTTTTCTCTTTTTTTCATCCGTATCCTTCCTTCCTTCCTTCCTTCCTTCCTTCCTTCCTTCTTTTTTCACCTATTCCTTTATGCATCTTCTCCCCACTTCCCTCTTTCCTTTACTCCCTGCTTCCCCACCCTTCCCCACCCTTGCCCATCCCTTCCCCACCCTTGCCCATCCCTTCCCCATTCTTCCCCAACCTTCCTCTATCTTCCTCCACCCTTACCTCACCCTTCCCAGTCGTTTCCCCTCCTTCCCCTCCTTCCCCATCCCTCCCTCTCCCCAACATTCCGCCCCACCGTTTCCTCAACCTTCCCCACCCTTCCCCACACCTCTCCATCCTTCCCCATTGTTTCCCCTCCTTCCCGTCCTTCTCCAACGCTTCCCCACCCTTCCCCATTCCTCCCCACCCTTCCTTCAAGCTTCCCCACCCTTCCCCACACCTCCCCATTCTTCCCCACTCCCCAAAAAGGCAGATGCACTTCCCAAATCCCCTATGAGGCCCTAATCCCCCAATCCCCTTCCTCCCCGCACTTTGGATTGACTCTATCACGCCCCAGAGCATCCCTAAAGCCTCCTCCTCCTGCTCCTCCTCCCTATCGCCTTTCCCTTTACTTCTTGTCTCTTTGTCCTTTTATCTCCAATTTTCGTTCTTTTTTTCTCATTTTCTTTGTTCTTTTCTGTTTTTCTCTTTTCCTCCCCTCTTTCTTTCCCTAATCTTCCCTTTCCTCCCTTTTTTTATTTTCTTGTCTTGCCCTTGTTCTTCTTCCTCTTCTTCCCTTTTTTTCCCCTTTCCTCTTCCTCCCTGGTTCCTCCTTTCCTCTTCCTCTCTGGTTCCTCCCTGGTTCCTCCTTTCCTCTTCCTCTCTGGTTCCTCCTTTCCCTCCTTTCCTCTTCCTCTCTGGTTCCTCCTTTCCCTCCTTTCCTCTTCCTCTCTGGTTCTTCCTTTCCCTCCTTTCCTTTTCCTCTCTGGTTCTTCCTTTCCCTCCTTTCCTCTTCCTCCCTGGTTCTTCCTTTCCCTCCTTTCCTCTTCCTCCCTGGTTCTTCCTTTCCCTCCTTTCCTCTTCCTCCCTGGTTCCTCCTTTCCCTCCTTTCCTCTTCCTCTCTGGTTCCTCCTCTCCCTCACTTTTCTCCCTCCTCCTCCTCCTGCTCTCTTTGCCTTTTCTTTTAATGTTTCCCTCAATTTCCTTCCTTTCCTCCCTTCATTTATCTTCTCTGTCTCCTCCTTTCAATCTTCTTTCTTATCTTTCTTTCTACGTCCTTTTTTTTATCTCTCCAACCCTTTATTTATATCTTTTAACCTCCCTGTCTCCCCCTTTTTCTCTCCTTCTCTACTTCTTTCCTCTTCCTCTTTTTTTCTTATATTCCTTTTTCTTCACCCTACACTATCCTTCTCTTCCATGTTCTTCCTTTCTTTGTCTTTCTCTCCTTTCTTCCTTCCTTCCTTCCTTCCTTTCTTCCTTCCTTTCTTTCTTTCTTTCTTTCTTTCTTTCTTTCTTTCTTCCTTCCTTCCTTCCTTCCTTCCTTCCTTCCCTACTCTGAACACTTTCCCTTCCTCTCTCCTTCCCCTTCCTTATTTCTTCTCTTCCCTTCCCTTCATCCCCATTCCTCCCCTTTCTCCCTTTCCTTCCCCACACTCCTGAAGAAGCTGAGAGACCAAGCGTACCCTGTCCCCCTGAAGGGGAACAAAATACATACACACTCACCCAAGAGGAAAAATGTCGCGAGGAAACCACAGCGGAGGGGAAAAAAGTGTCAGGGAGGAGATCGGGAAAATATGAAAGGGGAAAAATTTGTGGGGGGGGAAATATACGTTGTGGAAAATTAAGTCACAAGGGGAAATATGTTGGAAAAATTTATGTAGTGGAAAACTGAGTTACAAAGGAAAATATGTGGGGAAAATTTATGTAGTGGAAAATTGAGTTACAAAGGAAAATATGTGGGGAAAATTTATGTTGTGGAAAATTGAGTTACAAAGGAAAATATGTGGGGGAAATTTATGTTGTGGAAAATTGAGTTACAAAGGAAAATATGTGAGGAAAATTTATGTAGTGGGAAATTAAGTTACAAGGGGAAATATGTGGGGGAAATTTATGTAGTGGGAAATTAAGTTTACGGGGGAAAATATGCGAGGGAAAATATGTGGGGAAAGTATATGTAGTGGAAAATTAAGCTACAAGGAAAAATAAGACAGGGGAAAATATGTGGGGAAAGTATATGGAGTGGAAAATTAAAAGGGAAAGAAAAAAAAAGGTGGATGAGGAGAAAATCCAGGGAGGACATAGTAAGGAAAATTGATCTTGTGGAAAATTTAGGGAAGGAAAAAGGATGTGAGGCGTCGGGAAAATAAGAGGTTAAAATTTGTGTGCGGGGGGGGGAGTATATGTGGAGGAAAATTGGATTGAAGGGGAAAATAGGGGACGTATGTGAGGGGAGAAGGGAAAAAAGTTAGGGTGTGGGAATAATAGGAGGAAAGAAAGGTAAGGAAAATTTATCTAGAGGAAAATTGAAAAGAAAATAGGGGAGAAGGGAAAAAGTTAGGGTGTGGGAATATTAGGAGGAAAGAAAGGTAAGGAAAATTTATCTAGAGGAAAATTTAAAAGAAAATAGGGGAGAAGGGAAAAAGTTAGGGTGTGGGAATATTAGGAGGAAAGAAAGGTAAGGAAAATTTATCTAGAGGAAAATTGAAAAGAAAATAGGGAACGTGTGTGAGGGGGAGAAGGGAAAAAGAGAGGACGAGAGAAAACAAAATGGGATGAAAAGTAAGGAAAATTGAAAAGAAAATAGGGGACGTTTTGAGGGAAGAAGGGAAAAAAAGGAGGACGAAAGAAAAAAATAATAGGATGAAAAGTAAGGAAAATTAATCTAGAGGAAAATTTAAGGAAGGTAAACTGGGATGCGTGTGAAAGGGAAAATGCAAATAATGAGAGACAGAAAAAAGTATAAGGATGATGAGACGAAAACAGCTTGAGGAAAAGTAAAAGAAATAGAGAGATGAATGTAAAGAGAGAAGGAAAAAAGTGAAAAAGGAAAACATGAGGAAATAAATGAGGATAACTTAATGATAGAAAAATTCAGGACATATTGAGAAAGTTATGTGTGGGGGAAAATGGGAAAAGGGAAAGATAAAAGAAATAGGGAGATGAATATAAAGAGAGAAGGAAAAAAGTGAAAAAGGAAATATGAGGAAATAAATGAGAATAACAACGATAGAGAAATTCAGGACATATTGAGAAAGTTATGTGTGGGGGAAAATGGGAACAGGAAAAGACAAGGAAAATGCACCAGGGAAGGAGTTGAGTCGAAAAAGATGAACGAAAAAGAAAGACCAAAATCGGAAAATAAAAAGAGTTGAGGAAAAGTACCAGAAACATGCCGGGGAGGAGGAAAAATATGTCGCAGGAAAAAGAGGACAACAGGACAACAGGTGCCGAGGCTTATGTGGGAAAAGTTATTACGAAAAGTCATTAACGAGAGAAAGTGGAGACGCAGGAGGAAGAGGGGGAGGAGGAGGAAGGAGAACGAGGAGGAAAGAGGGGAAGGAGAAGAAAGGAGAAAATGGAAGAAGAAGAAGAGAGAAGGAAGAAGAGAAGGAGAAGAGAAGTCAAAGGAAGAAAAGCTGAATAAGAAACAAGATTATAGGAAAGAGGAAGAAAATAGGAAGAGAAAGGAGGGGGAGGAGGAGGAGGGAGAGAAGGATAAGGAAGGCTGAGTAAAAAAAAAAAAGAACAGGACAGAGGAAGAAAAGAGAAAGAGAAGAAAGGACAAAATGGAAAAGAGAAGAGAGCAAGGAAAAGGAAGAGAAAAATTAGGAAAAAGATTAAAAAAAGCAGAAAACAAGGAACACGAATAATGGAAGGAGGAGAAAGAACATGAACAAGAGGAGAAAGTGAAGGAAGAGGAGGAAGAGGAACAAGAGGAAGAGATAAAGAAAGATGAAGAGGTCGAAGAGGAAGGCAGAGGAACAAGAAGAAGAGGAAGAGGAGCAAGAAGAAGCGAAGGAGGAACAAAAGGAAAAGGAAGAGGAGCAAGAGGAAGAGGAAGAGGAGCAAGAGGAGAGCAGAGCAAGACGTGAAGCCATCGAGTCGCCCCAACATAACCTCTTTAAAGTCTCCTCTTGAATGCGAGGACATCTTACCTTCCCGTTGTCCTCCCCTCTTCCCCTTCCCCTTCCCCTCCCTTTCCCTCTCTCTCCCTTCCCCTTCCTCTCTCTCTCTCTCTCTCTCTCTCTCTCTCTCTCTCTCTCTCTCTCTCTCTCTCTCTCTCTCTCTCTCTCTCTCTCTCTCTCTCTCTCTCTCTCTCTCTCTCTCTCTCTCTCTCTCTCTCTCTCTCTCTCTTTCTTCATTTTCCTTCCTCTCCTTTCCTCTCCCTCTCTCTCTATCTCCCTTTATTACCTTTCATCTCCCTCTTCTCCTCCCCTCACTCCCCTTTCTTCTTTTTTATCTCCTTCATCTCTTCCCCTCACTTCCTTTTCTAATTCAATCTTCTTCCTGGTTTTTCTTTTCTACGTTGCTTCTTCCTTTCATTTTTTCTCCTCTCGATTTCATTCTTCTCTTCCTCCTCCTCCTCTTTATCCTCCTCCTCCTCTTCCTTTCCTCTCTTCCGGGAAAGAATCGGATCCCACGAAATAACACCAACTGCTCTCTTCCTCCTTCTCCTCCTCCTCCTCCTCTTCTCCTCCTCCTCCTCCTCCTCCTCCCTTAAAAATCTTCGGGGAGGGGAGAGGAAACCTTTTTTTTTTTCGCTTCTGGCAAACTCGATATGAAGTAATAGTAGTAGTAGTTATTGTTGTTGTTGTTGTTATTGTTAAATTGGTTTACGGAATTATTCATGGTGTGTAAATTCTCTCTCTCTCTCTCTCTCTCTCTCTCTCTCTCTCTCTCTCTCTCTCTCTCTCTCTCTCTCTCTCTCTCTCTCTCTCTCTCTCTCTCTCTCTCTCTCTCTCTCTCTCTCTCTCTAATCCAGACTGGCTCAAATTAAAACGCTGCCAATCTTTTTTTTTTTTTTTTTTTTTTTTTTGCTTAAGCCCTTCTTCCTCCTCCTCCTCCTCCTCCCTTGATCCTGTTTTCTATCTTTTTTTTTGTCTTTTGTCTTGCACTTTTCTTTTTCTTCTTATTTTTTCTTCGTTTTGGGTTCAGCATCGCAAGGAAAAATAAAGAAAGGAAATAAAAAAAAGAAAGAAGAAAAGGAAGAAAATACAAAAAAGACTTCGATAGACAGACACAAACAAAGCCTTCGGCGATATCTTAGAAGTGTTTTTGTTTATGTTTTTGTTTTTTTTTGTTTTCCGGTTTTGTTTTGTTTTTCGTTTTTCCAGTTCGATTTTTTTTCCTTTTTTTTATTTTTTTATACTATTTTCTGTGACGGATTTGAGTTAAGCTTCGCGGAGTAGTAAAACGAAATATTCTCTCTCTCTCTCTCTCTCTCTCTCTCTCTCTCTCTCTCTCTCTCTCTCTCTCTCTCTCTCTCTCTCTCTCTCTCTCTCTCTCTCTCTCTCTCTCTCTCTCTCTCTCTCTCTCTCTCTCTCTCTCTCTCTCTCTCTCTCTCTCTCTCTCTCTCTCTCAATTAAAGGTGTGTTATTTGTATGTTAACCACTACTCTCTCTCTCTCTCTCTCTCTCTCCTTCTTCTTTCTCTTATTTCCTTCACTCCTTCCTTTTCCTCCTCCTTCCTTTCCTTTTTAACTCAACCACAACACTCTCCCTCTCCTACTTCCTCTCTCCTTCTTCCTCTTTTCCTTTCCTTCGTCTCCCTTATTTCCCTCACTCCTTCCTTTTCCTCTTTCTTCCTTTCCTTTTCCTTCTTTTACCATTTTCGCTCTTCTTATTTTTTCTGTATATGTGTATGTCTCTACTTTTTTTTTATTCCTTCACTTCCTTTTGTTCCGTCCTTGTTTCCTTTTTTCTTTCTTTCTACTTCTCATTCCCTCACTTTCTTATGTTTCTCCTTTTCTTCCTTTCTTTCTTTCATTTCTCCTTTGCGTATGTTTCTCCTTTCCTTCCTTTCTTTCTTTCATTGCTCCTTTACCTTAACGCAGAGATCTTAAGGTCCTTGCTCTCCTCCTTAGTGCTGACGGGAACCCTGCATGTAATTTTCTAACTTTCTCTTGCTATATCCTCGTTTCCCTTTCTTCCACTCTTATAGGACCATTATGCAGGAGTCTTTAGGTCAGAGAAAAAGGTAATAACACTGCCCGTTCTCACACTCTCTCCCCTTTCAGCGCCGACGGTAACTTCGAGGTGACACTCTCCACCAAGGCCACGCTACATTACGACGGTCTGGTGGAGTGGAAGCCCCCCGCGATCTACAAGTCGTCGTGCGAGATCGATGTGGAGTTCTTTCCCTTCGACGAGCAAACGTGTGTCATGAAGTTCGGTTCCTGGACCTATGATGGCTTCCAGGTGAGTGCAGGTGAAGGTAGAAGGTGAAAGAGGTTGTGTTTATGGAGACTGGCAGGTGTGAGGTGGATTTAAGTTGGAAGGAAAAGGGAAAATGAAGGAATAGGAAGAGGAAAAGGAAGGAGTGAAGTAAGTAACGAAGAGAAGAAGGAAAAAGGTATAAAAAAAAAAGGTGTGTTTATGGAGATTGGCAGGTATGGGGTGGTTTTAAGTAGGAAGGAAGAGGGGAAAATTAAGGAATAGAAAGAGGAAAAGGAAGGAGTGAAGTAAGTAACGATGAAAAGAAGGAAAAGGATGAAAAAAGGTGTTTGTAGAGACTGACAGGTATGGGGTGGTTTTGAGTAGGAAGGAAAACGGAAAAGGAAGGAAAAGGAAGGAGTGAAGTAAGTAACGAAGAAAAGAAGGAAAAGGATGAAAAAAGGTGTGTTTGTAGTGAGATTGGAAAGTATGGGGTGGTTTTAAGTAGGAAGGAGAAGTAAAATAAAGGAATAGGAAGAGGAAAAAGAAGGAGTGAAGTAAGTAACGAAGAAAAGAAGGAAAAGGATGAAAAAAGGTGTGTTTGTAGTGAGATTGGAAAGTATGGGGTGGTTTTAAGTAGGAAGGAGAAGTAAAATAAAGGAATAGGAAGAGGAAAAAGAAGGAGTGAAGTAAGTAACGAAGAAAAGAAGGAAACGGATGAAAAAAGGTGTGTTTGTAGTGAGATTGGAAAGTATGGGGTGGTTTTAAGTAGGAAGGAGAAGGAAAATAAAGGAGTAGGAAGAGGAAAAAGAAGGAGTGAAGTAAGTAACGAAGAGAAGAGGGAAAAAGGTGAACTAGGTGTGTTTGTAGTGAGATTGGCAGGTTTGGAAAAATTTTAATTAGGTAGATCAGGTAAAAAATGATGGAATGGTAAAGTTGGGGGCATAATATAGACGGTAAAAACTCATTAGCAAACCAACGTAACCGCGTCCAGGTGTGATTGTTATTGATTTAGCAGGTAAGGGAGAATGTGAAAGGGAAAGTGTACAGGCATTGAAATCAAGAAGAGGAAGGAATGGAGTAGAAAAAAAATATAGAGACGGTTAAAACTCATTATCAAACCAACGTAACCGCGTCCAGATGTGATTGTTATTGATTTAGCAGGTGAGTAAGGGAGAAGGTGAAAGAAAAGGAAAGTGTACAGGTATTAAAATCGGTAAGGAAAGGAAATGAAGTATAAAAAAAAACATATGGACAGGTCAAATCTCATCAGCAAACCAACTTAACCGCGTCCAGGTGTGATTGTTATTGATTTAGCAGGTGGGTAAGGGAGAAGGTGAGAGAGAGGGAAAGTGTACAGGTATTGAAATTAAAGCTGAAGGGTGCAGGTGAAACAGTATTTCGACGGACGATATTGAAAACGAGGGGACAGGTGCAATACAGGTAGGTAAATGAGTTGAAAAAGGTGTGTTACAGGTAAAATGTGTGGCGGGACTGACGAACAGGTGTAGGGACATTTGCAGCAGGTAGGGGTAGGTGCAAGGAGCGTGTGTGGGGATGTTATTAAAGGGAGGAGGTGAGCGTGAATGAGGTGCGGTTGGGAGGGTGTGCGAGACGAGGGACGGAATTAAGAGAGAGGGAGAGAGAGGTGCAAATGGGATGGCTGCCTCGTGGAATTCCAATTAAGAAAAGGTATGAAGAACAGGTGCTGAATATGTTAAGAAAAAGAGAAATATATACGTGTACTTTAGCTAATGATAAGACAAGGTAAATGGAAAGGTATGTGTATGCAAGTGTGTGTTTCAAGGAGTCCCAGAGATAATGCTACAGGTGTTATCAAATTATATCCAGGTGTGTTACGATGTCTCCAGGTGTGTACAAGAGTGTAGGCAGGTGTTTGTTAAGGTGTCCACGGAGTTTGTGTTTCTAGGTGTGATGTTTTAGTGGCCCAGAGAGTTCATGGGTGTGCAGGTGTGTAGTCCAGGTGTACAGATGTGTTTCTCAGGTGTCAGGTGTGTACAGAAGCCCAAGGTATATGTCAAGGTGTTCCAGAGGTAGTGTGTCAGGTGTGTTGTCTTATTGCTGTTCCAGAGAGATTCAAGGGCGTACAGGTGTGTCAGGTTTGTGCAGGTGTGTTTCTTAGGTGTGTGCAGGTGTCCTCGGTGTCGTAATGTTGCAGGTAGTGTCAGGTGTGGTTTAAGTGCCCCAGAGAGGTTGAAGAGAGTACAGGTGTGTTTCTCAGGTGTGTCAGTTGTGTGCAGGTGTGTTTCTTAGGTGTGTGTAGGTGTCCTCGGTGTCTTAATGTTGCAGGTAGTGTCAGGTGTGGTTTGAGTATCCCAGAGAGGTTGAAGAGAGTACAGGTGTGTTTCTCAGGTGTGTCACGTGTGTGCAGGTATGTTTCTTAGGTGTGTGTAGGTGTCCTCGGTGTCTTAATGTTGCAGGTAGTGTCAGGTGTGGTTTGAGTGCCCCAGAGAGGTTGAAGAGAGTACAGGTGTGTTTCTCAGGTGTGTGCAGGTGCTCCAGGTGTGTTGATTTTGCAGGTAGACCTTCGCCACATCGATGAGGTCAAGGACAACCCGGTGGTGGAGATCGGCGTTGACCTGACCGAGTTCTACACCTCCGTCGAGTGGGACATCCTCGCGGTGCCGGCCATCAGGTGCGTGGCCATCCTCCTCCTCTTCTTAACCCTCCTCATCCTTCTCCTTCTCCTCTTCTTCTTCTTCTTGACCCTCTTTATCATCATCATCAACATCGTCATCATCATTAATATCATCATCTTGATTCATCTACATCTTTCTCATCAACTGTTCCGCCTTCTATACCTTTGTCTGTCTATTCATCTATCTATCTGTCTATCTGTCTCATATCCTCTCCTAACATTCCCTCACCCCATCCCTCACATCTGTCTATCTCTCATATCCTCTACTAACCTTCCCTCACACCTGTATTTCTACCCCACTCGCTTTTTTATTTATCTATCCCTCTTTATCTGCATCATTCTATCTCATCTTTTAACCTTTCCTCACCCCTTCTCTTCACTCTATCTACCAATATATATCTATCAGTCTTTCTCATTTCCTTCTAACTTTCCCCTCCCTTCCTTCCCCCTCTCACCGTCCCTCTCCCGGCAGGAACGAGAAGTACTACACGTGTTGCAACGAGCCTTACCTGGACATCACCTTCAACATCACCATGCGCCGCAAGACCCTCTTCTACACCGTCAACCTCATCATCCCCTGCATGGGCATCTCCTTCCTCACGGTGCTCGTCTTCTACCTCCCCTCAGACTCCGGCGAGAAGGTAAGGAGAAGGAGGAGGAGGAGGAGGAGGAATGGTAGTAGTGGTAGTATTTTTTTTCGGAGTTTCGTAATGTGAACGCGAAAGTTAAGTATGCATAGAAGACAAGTAATAATGGTAGTACTCGGCGATGGTTGAGAATTGTCAGCGTGTTTCGGTGGGACTCGAACCTATGTCCACAGATTCACCACGGCCGCACGCTGACTACTCCGCCACCGCTCCCGAAGTAGATGAATAACAATGTATAGATGAATAACAAAGTAGACGGATAACGAAACAGATAACGAGGCAACGAGCGATCAAACCGGTGACGTCATTGCTTCACTGAGTCCTGCCGAAGCGTCGAGTCTCAGTAGTCGACCCCGCAAGCCAGCCAGGCCCCTCAATGCCCCGCGTAGGTGTGTAAGGGGCGGCCCGTGGACGCAACACCTGGCGCCCTCATACTGATTTAGGTCACCTGGACACACCTGAGGATTGGGATGTGGAAAGGAGTGTGTGTACCTGGGATATGTGTGTTGTGGAGGTAAGGTAAGAGATAGAGAGAGATAGAAGGGAGTGAGTGTAGCCTATTGTGGAAGTGTCATGCTAACTACTGTATTGTCTATCTTTCTCCCTCCCTCTTTTCCTCCTCCTCTCCTCCCTTCCTCTCCCGTATCCTTCAGGCCAGTAATATCTCCATTCATTATCTCCCTCCTTATCTCCCTTCCCTCCTCCCTCTAACTTACCTAACCACTTTCCTCCCCCGTTTCCCCCAGTTCAGCCTCGTATTACCTCCCTTTCCTCCCTCTTCCCTCCCTCGTTTCCTCCTACTATACATTTCAGTTGGATCAGTATGATATTTCAGCACACTACATTTAACATCCGGACCTAATTTATGGCTAACATACCACATTACTATATGTGTTATGTGAGGAGTTTACTCGTGAAAAATAACAAACCCGACGAGTCATGTTGACGCATTCGAAGGAAAGTGTGCCCCCCCCCCCCCCCAACACCCCCCCCAACTATTCCTAACCACAACTACTTCTCCCCCTTCTCGCTCTCATTATCCCTCCTCTTCTCCCCCTAGCTCCTCGCCTCCCTCATCACTCTTTTGTCCCTCCCTAGTTCTCCCATCACTGTATTATATATTAGAATGTTATGTAGGTGTATATGTATAAATATGATTATTAACTATAAGAGCATGGTACAATTCCATGGAGGCAAGACGTATTCCACGTTGATAATTACTGTACAACACCTGGGTGCGCCTCGGCAGTCAATGAGTTATACCCTGCCTCTTCAAGTCATAGCCGAAGGGGATGGTGTGAGAAGGCGGGTGAAGAGGGAAACGAGGAGGGGGATACTGCGATATTGGGGTAGGGAAGGAGTGGTCTGGGGGTTGGTTGGGGCGTTGGTGGAGGGGTTAGACGAGTACCCCACACTCGTCCGATTCTGTATAACACCTTAGATATGAAGACTGGATTAGGCTTAATATCAATCAGTAAACTCCTCACATAACACATATGGTAATGTGGTATGTTAGCCATAAATTAGGTCCGGACGCTAATTGTAGTGTGCTGTAATATCATACTGATCCAACGATTCGTTTACGAGATATTTGCGAAAAACAACGTTTGTCCGCCGCTGAAATGTATAGTAGTTGCCCCCGTATTGCCTCCATTCTCTCTCTCCCCTTCCTTTCCTCTTTCTCTCTCCAGCCTAACAAACTAACCTGCTTCCTCCCTAAATAGTTTCCTCCTCCCCCCATATTACCTCCATTTCCTCCTCCTTTCTCTTCCCTCGCTCTCTCTCCTGATGAACTAACAAACCTATGGACAAATCCCTTCCCTCTTTAGTTTCCTCCTCCCTCCCTCTAACTAACCCTCCCCTCCCTCGTCTCCTCCAGGTCAGCCTCTCCATCAGCATCCTGCTCTCCCTGACCGTGTTCTTCTTGCTGTTAGCCGAGATCATCCCGCCGACGTCCCTCGTGGTGCCGCTGCTGGGGAAGTTCGTGCTCTTCACTATGATATTAGACACGTTAAGGTAAGGGGGGGAGAGGGGTGGGTGGGATTGGTGAGTGGGTGGGAGGGAGGGAGATTGAGAGATAAGCTTAGACAGATAGATAGATAGACTACAATAATATAGGCTAAGAAATCAAAGGTAGTATATTTAGGAAGTAAGAAAAGATAATGGGAGAGATGCGTAGATTTTTTTTTTTACGTTCTGCCTATGGCTGAGGCAAGGTCTAAATAAAGGGAGGTCAACCCACGGTCGGCTCACAATTCGTCCCATTCCGCGCATCCTCCCGAGGCTCCTCCCCGAGACCCAGTGACGCAGCATAGGGTATAAAAAAAGATGACCGAGCAGGCAACCCCATCAGTCCCACCACGGCACCTGACCTGACTCACACCTGCCCTCCGCTCACCGCCCTGTTACTCTTCCTCACTCCCGCCATATATTTCTCTCTCTCTCTCTCTGTGTGTGTACACACACACACACACACACACACCCACCCACACACCCTCGCGCGCGCGCACACACAGAGAGAGAGAGAGAGA
This sequence comes from Eriocheir sinensis, assembly GCF_024679095.1. Lineage (NCBI taxonomy): Eukaryota > Metazoa > Arthropoda > Malacostraca > Decapoda > Varunidae > Eriocheir > Eriocheir sinensis. Next base: position 11,237,991 of record NC_066517.1, on the reverse strand, counting down.
GAGAGAGAGAGAGAGAATGAATGAATTTAGCGGCAGCGAGCGGAGACGCGGAGGTCAGGTGTCACTGTCAGGTCAACTGTCTTAATGTAACTAATGGGGATGCCTACTCGCTCAGCTATTTTTTATACCCTGTGAAGGGAGAGAGAGAGAGAGAGAGAGAGAGAGAGAGAGAGAGAGAGAGAGAGAGAGGAGGCTCCTCCCAGAAGCCCTATTGACGTCACCTAAGCTGCGCGTGGGTTGACCTACCTTTATTTAGATCTTGGGCTGGGGTAGGCTTTCTTGGTGGGGGCTGATGGTCGGCCCCAGCCCGTTATGGCGCAGGCAAGTGTTTATACTAGCGCCATCTTGCTTGGCTCATGCTGCCCCCGGAGCTCATCTTTGATCCTCATTTTAGAGAAATAATCTAGAGTCTGGGATGATAGGTGGTCTTCAGGACAGCATGTGGGTAGTCTAAGGCCACTTGGCGGTGACAGAAAAATCCCACCCTTTGGTGGCGGGCGGAACGCAAACCCGGGTGCTCCGTGACGCCGCGCCCAAACGCTAACCACTCAACCACCGTCTATCCCCAGATAGGCAAATAGATTGTTAGAAAGATAAAAAGATAAAAGGGTACGTAGGTAGAGGAGAGCGTACCGAAAGGACCACCACTCATACTGGCACTCACCCTCCCGGCCTCTCCACAGTATATGCGTGACGGTGGTGGTGCTCAACGTCCACTTCCGCTCGCCCCAGACGCACTCCATGGCGCCGTGGGTGAGGCGGGTGTTCATCCACATCTTGCCGCGGCTGCTGGTGATGCGGCGGCCACAATACCAGATGGATCGACACCGGTGAGCGGGAGAGAGAGGGAGGGAGGAAGAATGGGGGTTAGAGAGAGGGAGGGAGAGGGAGAGGGAAAGGGGGTTAGAGAGAGAGAGAGAGAGAGAGAGAGAGAGAGAGAGAGAGAGAGAGAGAGAGAGAGAGAGAGAGAGTGTCTGTGTGCTAATAGATTAATGGAAGCAGAGATGAAAATGAAAAGTTAAATGAAAAAAATATAATAAAAATTAGAAATTTTTATTCCGTGTGTGTGGATTAATAAGATGTATGACTTGAAGGAAAAAAGATGAGGAAATAATATAAAAATGCTTAGTTTTGAGTGAATTAGGAGTGAAAGTCATATGGTGGTGTCAGTCATCTGGGCAGATAAAAAAAATTGTGTGGATGTACAGATGCATAATGAAGAAAGAAAAGGAAGAAAGACTTGAACGTGAGTGAGTGAAAAGTCAGTCATTCAGGCAGTGTGTTTAGTTGAGAGGACCAAACCAAAAGGCATTATACTAATCGTCTTCTTTCCAACCTGTAACTCTCTTCTGCATACCTATGAGTTCCATCCTACCTGCCTTCCTACACACACACACACACACATTCTTCCTCTCACATCCTCTTAGTCACTCAGCACACCGCCAGCACCTCTTCCATCCCCTCTGTCTCGCCCTTTCTTAAGCAGTGTTTATAAAGCTTACATGTTGCTGAGAGAACTTTAAACTTGCCTGTCTACCTGTTACCAGCACAATTTTTTGTTTATTTATCTAACACTGCTGTTAACTACTACTGCTGCGGCTAGTCCTTTTTCTTCAATTTTCCTTCTTTTTCTTCTTTTTATGCGCAGTCAGTGTTCTCATACCCTTCTTGCTATACAAAAATCTACCATATACATACTAACTGATACTTCTTTTTCTTCTAACTCTCCTTCTTATTGTATGTACTTTGTATGTAATGATATTGCAACTACTTATGTTTCTACTAATACTAATACTTCTTTTCCCTTGTCTTTAATATCCCATCTTATTCTACTTTTTTCAGTGTTTCCCTACCCTCCTCACTTAACAAAAAATGTATACACATAATTTAAACCTTCAGCCATCTACCCAGCCTTACCACACCACACCACTAACTACTACTACTATTACTATTCCCTTTTTCTCTAATTTTCCTTCTCCGTAACAGTACTTTTTGCCCACAGTCAGTGTTTTCATACCCTCCATGCATTAACAAAAGAATAACTATACACATAAACTAAGCCTTCAGCCATCTATCAGTATCCAACCTCTCCACTCTTCTCCTTCCCATCCTCCTTTCCCCTCAACACCACCCAACACACCATCGCCACCAGTCTTCACATAAGTGTAGTGTCGTAGCTTTACTTTCTTATGTGTGTGTTTTCCTTCCTCCTCCACCACCACCACCTGCCTCCCACCAACACCTCCCCCGGCCGGCGCCCTCCAGCACCCTCCGAAGGTAGTACCCAAGGCCCCTCACGTGCATGATGCTGCAGGAGTCAGGCAGGAGTAGTGGGGCTGCGGCGGGTTGACTGGACAGGTGGATAGAGACAGGCGCTTGGGTTCTTGTAGGGATGGAACAGACGGCCATTCTAGGTCTTGCCGGAGGACATATTGCTCTCATTTTATTTTCTCAGTGAAGATTATAAACTGGTTTTACATTATCTTTTATATGGCAAGTTTTTTCATCTGTTTTTAGATTGTTTTTATCTGTGGCATTAGTTTTTAGAGTAAAGCCAAACTGTCATAGTAAGTTGTTCTCTTGTTTTGTTCTCCCAGCAAAGTTTTCACGCCTGGTTTTACAGTCTTATCGATGGCATTGATTTTGTAGAGGAAAGCCAGACTGTTCTTGCGAGTGGTATTTTGTAAAGATAAGTGGATAGGACTCAAGTTGTCTCCCAGTAAGTTCAGTCTAAAGAAGAGAAACGAAGGAAGAACTCAAAAAAAGAAATGACGTATCCTTATGTGTCATCATGAGGGAGATTAGACTGACATTAGTGATAAAGGACAACAAGTTACTGATACCACTTGGGATTTGTCAGTCATTTCCATCAGTACTATTAGTTCCATCAGCTGAGGTGCTTTTGTCCTCAGTAAATGCTCAAACGACCTCAATATTTGTGTTTATTAGAGGTTGTCGGCTCATCGCTCTGCTCTCCCCGCTGGTCCTGTCCATGCCCGGCCCCAGTAGTCAGGCTAGGAAGATCCCCTACACATAGGTACTTGCATATAGAGACAGTTGTAGACATGAAATTACTTTGCCCCACTCAGAGGAAAAACAAAGTCCATTGGTCAATAAAAAATACAACACAACAAGTCACAGCACATTAAAAGTAACATAATCTTAAGACTAATATTGCCATTGGATCGGATGTGGTCGCCCCCCTAATGCCATGACTTTCGTTCTTTAGGAGCCATCATGAAAACGCTCTCTTTAACATCAAAGAATGTTGTCGGTATGCCACCTCCTCACCGTGTCCGTTTGAAGGGTTCCCTCTGTGGCCCCGCATGCTTTGTTACTACACTACTATGTCATCCTCTGTTACCTTTACTCTGGCCTCCTCAGATGTGCACTTTTTTTAATCGTTGGTTTTGCACAGTTTTCCCTCCCCTCCTCGTCTCTCTCCCCCCCTCCGCCCCGCCCCTGCCGCCCCCCTAAGGACTGGCTTCCCCGCTCCACGAGCCTCCACGCTGCATGTCACGTTCCCGCCTCCACCTCGTGCTTTGAACAGTCATCTTGAGGTGGAGTCACGCAGGGTCGTCTTTTATGCCTCCGCGCCCCCCTCCACACGCCCCCTCTCATTCCGCTGCCGCTCTGACCTGACGTGACCTGACCCGACCCACTGCATAGCCTAAACCAAGACCCACGACCTCCTCTTGACCTCATCTTGTGACACATCTACATAGATTCTGTTATGCCACGCTCATGACATGTCTTGACCCAACACAAACACAGGTCATCTTGCCTTGACCATTTGACCTTCCTGACCTCTTGACCGACTTTGAATTGGCAAGCCAAGCCAAGCCGCCTCCCATTCGCCTTCTACTTCCAAACTCTCAAGCTGTCAAGTCCTGTCTGTCAAGTTTTATTCCTTGTTGTCAGACTCACAAAACAGTACGTCTCTCTCCCCCTTAATACTAAAGTCTCTAGTTTCAATATTTAGTCGACATAAATAAGGAACGATTTTTTAAATACTTTTTGTCCCCCCATGGATCAGTCTTGAGACTGAGGTGGTGTGGGTGTTGTCTTGTTTTCAAATTAAGTTTTTTTTTTTTTTTACTCCACAAAGGCCAAGCAGCTCTCAAGTTGGATCTCTTAAATTATTTACTTTGCCATGAAAATTTTCTAGTTTTGTTAGTTTTCAATTATGGAATATTTTGCAAATTTGCAAATTTTTCATGTTTTTGGCTTCAGCTTAAACAGTTTAATCAGTCTACATAAAATGACAAATCTGATAATATTGCCAAGCTAAAGTAGGTGCCTAGCGATGCCTTGCCGTCGAGGCCACGAGGAGGCCATCATGACCACCGCCTTCCCGCCCCCCAGCCTCTTCGCCAAGACCAAGGCCGGGATGCTGCGCTCCTGCAACGGCGGGGACATGAGGGATGCCTGCAACTACTACTCCACTGAGTCATTCCAGGACTCCAGGGAAAACTCCTTCAGGCTAGTGCCACTCCTCCATCAATAGTTGTTTTATGTCACTTTGCAACTATATCTCTCTTAGAGTCACATTCTTTTCTGCATCAAATGTAACTTGTCAATTTAAAACTTCAGTAAAAAACCTCCGGTACTTCTAAAGAAGATGCAAAAAGTAATGATAAGGAGTAGATTTTCCAGGAAGTTGTTACATATCTTTTACTTACTGCTGTTTACACCAAAAGAGTAGTCAGTCAGTTTACATCAAGTTTTGACACTATATGGCTTGCCATTGAAGGCATTATTTGTATAGTTTTCATAAATCCTTTATCATATTACGTTACAGAAAGCATCAGGAAGTAATAATACCTCAATTAAAATTACCAACAGCTTATAATAAAATAAATTAACCATAAATATACAGAATATAGTTAGGGTGTATACCTAGTCATATCAGATTTAGATTGAATCAAACAGTAGTAGTTATTTAATATTTATAAAAAGGCCCTGTTTCCCAGAGAGGTTATTTTCCTGATATGAATGGCAATTGGTATGATGTGTACAATATGGCAAGCAAACCCTGTACACTGGAGAACAGTCGTGTGTCTAGTACTGAAGTGAGCAAGTCTACAATGTTTCCTATGCCTTGCAGGAGTCAACAGGAGCTTCGGGACGCCATCAGGGACGGACTCATCTACATGGACATGGCCAGCAGCCGACCGCGCTCACCCCACAGCGAGTACTCCCCAAGGTAATGCCACTGTGTGTGCAAGGAGGGGCATACAGAGTTGTAACTGTGGGGAGTGATAAAGCTGTGTGTGGGTTGATTGAAGAGAAGTGAGTGAAATATTAAAGACCCATTGGTGCCGACTTAACCAACACAACACCATGTCTAGATTTCACCCAAATTTTATTCAACTGACTCATGGGTGTTAAGATACTTTATTTGCCGACTGTACAAACTAGTGAACATACCTTGCCCCAATTGCTAGAAACATGGCCAATGGAAATTACAAACGCCAATATTTATGTACCTGTTTAGTTAACCCTCTTGTGCACCATAAGTTTCAAATAAGTTTTCTTTCCCGCACTCATTTCAAACATCGGGTCTCTCGCCGGTCAAGGCAGATTTTTTAGCGCACCGAAAATTTTTGTTTCTCAACTACTTTCTTCCCCCAAACCAGCATTTATCATTATACATAATATATCAATGGCTTCCTTATTTGTTGTAGTTTTCATGAATCAATAAAGAAATAATAATAGTAATTCGTAGGACCGTTTATGGACATGGAATAAAGTGCGCATAAACAATTTTTCTACTTAGGTCATGTTCCCACCTCCATAACTAAAAACTTTGTGGGTCAACTTTTCAAGGTAGATCTATTTATCATAGCAGAATTTTGTCAGGATTCTTCTGGTTCCTTCAAATCTCCAATCGGACAATTAGCACCATGAAATATTTGCGGAAAAGTAAAAATATTGAAAAAAGTCAATCTTTCATTTGCTTACGTAATTCACAAAATATAATATGCTACTGCCTGGAAAGAGAAAAAATACAAATAACACCCAATCAAATCACTGTATTGCACTATATAACACTATTATCACTTTTATGAGGTGGGCAGCATAGGCGCGCGCAAGCCCACAGCAGCGAGATGTGCAGATTGACATGAGAGAGTGACCGGAAACTAGGGTTGCACCGATAAACAATTCGGCCGATTATTTAGAATTTGTAAATGTGATTAATCTTCACTAATTTCTGGACACTGTATGTTTACAACTTTGTTTACTGCCAAAATGTCATCTCCTGTATGGAGAGCAAATACTTCTAGTAATTTGTTACTTTAGCCTTGCTTTGTGGAAGCATTTTGGTTTTAATATTTTAGAATTTGACAGTTTTCTCGTTCTTGTGGTGATCCTAGATGCTACTATAGAAATGGTAGTGTACAGAAAGTTTATCAATCTCTCAAGTCTTCTACTAATTTGCTGTCTGTTACACTGTGTTTGCTTACTTCTAAATTAAAAACATGCATGTTTTGATTGTTTTATTAGTACAAATTATACAGTATGATTACTGCATATGAAATAATAACTTTATGTAGCTATAGTGATGAAAAGGTTGAATAATGTCCCTCAATTAGGTAAAACTGGAAATGGTATAAGCGTACCGTACAATGTCTGTATCTGAACGTGTCCGGTACCAGTACGGTGAGACTCGGTGAGAGTCCATGTGACCCACGCCACAGGCTATCATTTGCCTGTCAGTCAGTCAGTGTGTAGTACTGAGAAAAATCACTTGTCTAGTTCCATACTTGTCATTATATTATAATAACTTGTTTCCTTATGCACGGCAGGCATGGTGAATGATATTATACTCAATTACTGTACTAAGCAAGTTGAAATAGGTATATAATTTTTCTTGGTTGTAATATAAAGTAATATGTTGATTTTTTTTCTAGTTTCAAAGTTGAAGCAAATACCGGTAATTCAGTTCACATCATAATTTTATATATCAATTTGAAGTACCTAATACACATTTGCATAGGGACTTGTTTGAAATAAATGTTGTGGAAAGGTATCAGAGTTTTGGTAACATCACCATCCTTACATTAACATTATTGATACTGTGTTATGTGCATTGTATTATAAAACAGAGAAAAGAAATTACTAATCGGCAAAGTGACCGATTAATCGGTGCAAATCAACCACGCTCAAATCTGTGGACGCGGAGAGTGTTGCCAATTTGTTCATTTCAGAGAGGGTGAGGAAACTTACCCTCAAACAATAAAAGACACCATTGGAGTGAATATAACTATTTAAAAGTAATATTTTTGTTTAAATGGACGCCAATGGTGTCCCGGTGCGCGAGAGGTTTAAGTGCCTCCATTTACATGTTTAATGGGGCAGTGGGTGTCTGGGCCTGAGTGAGTCCTTAAATGCATGGTAATGATTTTCAAACCTTCCATAAGCAGCTGTCATGCACCACTCTGCAGCCACGACATCGAGGCTCTGGGCATCAACGGAGGCTGCAAGATCCACGGGCCGGCAGTGTTGGCAGACGACCTCGGTGTGGGTCTGAACGGCAACGTGGGGTCACCAGGCCGAGGCACCACAGACAACGGCAGCACACAGTACTGCCCCGAGGTGATGAAGGCCTTCGAGGGGGTCAAGTTCATCGCTGAACACACGCGTCGGGAGGAGGAGTCCTGCAAGGTGGGCCAGTGTTAGGCGAGACACACAGCACAATATTATTCTGTATTACTGATGGACTGAATATATGAATGTACTTTTTTCTACATTTTCTAACTCTGAGGCACTGTCTGCAGATATATCATACGTAGTACTACTCCTGTACAGAATGTATTTAGTGGTGGTTAGTTTATGGCTGTAATGAAGCAGTTACTTAAGGCTTTGCTTGTATCACTGCGTTACCCCATACAGGTGAAGGAGGACTGGAAGTACGTGGCCATGGTGCTGGACCGGCTGTTCCTGTGGATCTTCACGCTTGCGGTGCTGCTGGGCACAGCCGGCATCATCCTGCAGGCGCCGACCCTCTACGACGACCGCATCCCCATCGACATCATCTACTCGGAGATCGTGGCGGCGGGCGACCACGGCACCAAGAACACCCCCAACCCCACCAACGTGACCTGAGTCCAGCCATCACCCACCACCCCCACGGACACCTTCCACCTCACACACCGCCACTCCACTCACACCCCGGAGCACCGTGTTCCTGAGTGATCCAACCCAATGAGCTTTACCCGCTTGTCTCCAGCGTGTGACCAACCTTTGAGACTGGACTACTTGATGCCCTAGAGAGGAGGACCCTCGCCAGGTGCTCATGGCCGGCTGGAGTGTCTGAGGGTGTGTGGTGCTTGGAAAGGCTGAACCACCGCTCCCATTGTTGTCCAGGCCGCCAGTGTTAGCCGATGCTCCAGCTTGTGTTCTTTGGCACGCAGCAAGTGTCTTGTCCTGGCCACAGAGACTCTCAAGCTCAATGTCTGAAAGGCAGTGTTGGTGATGACAATACTGACGTGTAGTTTATTACTCCTATGTTGTCGCTGAGTTGCTCAAAGACAATGACAGGCAGTGTGTGACAACCTTGTCTGAATAGATTTGCAGGCCTGCCTTGCAATGATTATTCATGTTGTCTGAGTTACAAAAACCAGGAAATAAGTCATGTTTAGTGGAAGTTTGTGCCAATATACAGAAATATCCACAGCTTTTTTTATTATGATTTGTGTGAATGTGTGTGTGCATGAGTGTGCACAAAAAACAAGCATGCCCTAAACAAGAATTAAATGTGGAATATTACAAACCAGTTAAGAAAAACTGCGAACGCATTATTGCTTCCTAAGGACAGTAGTACTGACAGGTCAGCGCTGCCGGGAACTGTGGGCAGCCAGCGGCGGCAGAGTCCCGCAGCGCGTGGTCTCCAGCGGCGGGCTGATGCTCATGTGTAGAAGATGGTCCACAACATTTTTCTAAAAAGGTCTGCATTATATTTATAGAAGAAGACTGGAGTAGTCATAGACATGCATATATCAGTTTATATTTATATAAAAGCTCTAAGGTTGCCAGCATGCCACCACAAGTTTGTGTGTCTGGGGAGTGTACAGGCAAGTAATGAGGGGCACATCACATTGTCATGTGACTGTAATCTGTGTCACCAGAGAGTGTCTGATGCATGACTGGCAAACAAACGGGTCGCTGGTTGAAAGAAATTATGTTAAACAGGAACATCACTTAATCACTGTCATCTTAATGTTGTCAGACACTGTGATCAACACACATGTACCGTGACTGTTAGGCAATCTTCAACACACAGAAAATGAGTCTGCCCTCCAGACTGCCAGCCCTTGTCCCTTTACCCTCACCTTCAGCCACGGCGTCTCGTCTTGAAGTGTGAAGTCACCCATTCACACGCTGCCACTTCCCTGCTACTCTTTCCACTCTGCCAGATCAAAAGAGTGAAGTTAATTCACTACTTTTTCCTCAACCATACACTCACACCACACATTCACCACACTCAAGTTCAGAGAATGTAGATATTACTGAAGATTAAAGTACAATAAACTGCATTTCAATTAAAACTGTTTTAGGTTTTGGATCTTAGAAAGTTCTAAATGCAAATACTCTGCATTGTATACACAGCTGCTATGTAATACACTAGGAAAGAATTTTGCATCTAACTCCTTCACTAATTATACTTTTTAACTCCATATCACATAATGAGTGTGTAAGTTGATAAAAAATATCCATTTAGGCGCATGCAGGGCTTATTAAGAAGGAGGCAGGCAGTGCACTAGGTTTGAGGCCCGGGTGGCTCGGGCAAACAAGGGGCATACCTGGCTCAGCCTTCAGCATCCTACCTGTGTCCCCTTCATAATAAAACATGCAGAACACCACTAAGGATTTTTCTCCAAACTAATTTTTTACACATTTATTTGCCACTGTATTTTGTGGATGCATATTTATGGCTGCCAGTATCAATGAAAAAAAAATCAGACAGTAACTCAACCTTGCAGGTGTCAATAACAATTTCTTCCCAGCAGCCCCACCCTAGTGCTTACACAAGACACTGCAGGCCCTGCATCACCCAGATTCAAAGAGTACGACTTGCCTGCTGCCAGAGCAGAATGCCCTGAAAGCAAGTTCTGTATTATACACATTAAATCAAAGAACAAGAATCCTGAAACTTCAATATTATTACACCGTGTTAGTTACTTTAGTGTGAAGTGACACACTTAAAAACTCACAAGTCACCCAAAGCTGGTGGCAGTTCCCTTGTTCAAATGCTGCTGTAGAATAGGTGACAAAAAATTTACTTTGGGTTCATTATACATTACTGTACTATACTTGGAGAGGTGGTCTGCTCTCTCAGAGATCAAGTAATTATGATCTAGCTCATCACGTCAATGTTAGCAGCGTGAGAATGAATCAGCTAAGAGACATACTTGCTCAAAGAATCACAAACTTAATGAAATTTTTTTGTAATCAAAATCCATGTTGCAGTGTTGTGTGGAGGAAGCTGTGCTGTGTTAGGTGGTGGTGAAGCATTAGCAGGAAATGAATGTTAAAGGAAAACTAATGCAAAATGGATGATTTTTTAAGCAAACTCTTTTGTTGTGCGGCTTGGGAACTGTTTGGGGCCAACATCTCTCCTTCACTCCATTGCAAACTTGTGTTGCATCCAAGTAAAAGTTCTGTACATTGATTTACTGGTTCAGTCACACACCTCAGCCTTTCCTTCTATCAAACTCCTCTGACAACCATGTAGAGCCATACCTCCTGGGTGACATTTACCCTCAGCACAGGGCTCCATGGTGCAAAGAAACTGTCTCTGCAACCTCACTGGCTGGCAGGAGGTGTGGCACTTGCCTCTGGCAGACACCACTCCACAGTGCCAGAGTATCAATCACAGAAATGTACCGAGCTCCATGCATGAAGGTGCTGGTGGAGAGGCACACACCTGTAAGGAATTTAAAGGACATGGAGTGGCAATCAGGGTCCTAAAGAGAACTGCATTTATTGGTGTGTTGCTCTAGCTGATGCCTCACACAAAACAGCATAAATATTGGTGTGTTGCTCTAGCTGATGCCTCACACAAAACAGCATAAATTCAAGTTTGTTTGGGTGGTGCTGATCTAATGGAGTAACGGCAGCACCAGCCACTGCCATCACCTCAAACACACACACACACACACAAACACATACACACACCTGGCTACAGATGGAGCCGTCATGGGAGGCTGCTGAGAACAAGGTGCCACCCATCATCCCCACATTGGTGACATTCAGCCTTTACAACCTCTGAGAGGGAAACACCCAAAGGAGACACAACAGCTTTCAGGCAATTTTAATCTTAACCTTGGGTACAAAATGGCACTGCACTTTGTAACATGGTCTGGTGGCTCTGGGCAAGTGCTGGGCCAGAGGGTTACAAGTTAGCAGGGAAACTTAGTAGTGTGAGAGGAAGCACTGTCTCTCTCCTTTAGCATGGCTGCATGCCCTTACTTGCCTGACCCTGGGATTCTTTATATACCTGCAATCATTTCTCAAACAGCACGAGTCACCAGTGCAGGGAGCGCCGACTCCTGTTCCTCACCAGCCTCGCCACTGTGACTGCTTGGTGCATTGGCCACTTGTATTTTATGTACATAGGTCCTGTCCTCCATGAACAGTTCATTGGATTTGATATATTCCTATTTAAGCTCTTTGTCGGGTATTACTACTACATGGTAGCAAAGGCTGCGAGTCAGCTATTTTTCAATAATATATTATTTGTAACTTTGTATCAGGGTAGATCAGATTCATGTTATATTGAATTATACCCCGAAAGGCAAGGGCATGAAAAATGCCCCGAGACACATCAAACCGTGACCCTTCACCAAATACAGACACCACTGGCCCAGCGTAGCTTTCTCATGCCTGTGAGGCAGACACAGGCCTCACACAACAGGTACAAGTGTGTTACACCAACAGTCTCAACAAAAAGGACCAGAACACCACAACTCACTCCCTTCCCCTTGATCCTCCACCACACACCAGCTACACCAGCTGCCTAAACATAGCTACATTCTGTCTTTCCCCATCAGATGACAAACATCAGATGTTTATGATATATCTGTCTGTCTCCCAGTTGTGGAAACTGTCAACCAGGAAATCCCCTGAACTAGTCAGTGTGGGGTAAAGATAGTGGCCACAGATGAACTGCATAGTACACATCAAACAAAAAAAATCTTTGAGAATGCATGATGCATACTTGAGTACATGACATGAAATCGATGTTGTCTATAAAAAAGGTTGTGAATATGGATGAGACACATGCAGTAGCTACCCTCTTCTTTCTTTCCCATAACAACAAAAGATCAGTTTAGTGAACAAAGTAGTACCTACTCAAAAATTATTACATACCTGGAGTGTCACACTCTCACATGGCATCCACGAGGGAAATTTCCTGAGGCAGTGAAGCAACCATCTGGCAGACAGAAAAAAAGCAAATGATTGTCATCTCTCTATTCCCTCAAGAACTTGTGCAGCACAATGCAGTAATCTCTGATTACCGTGTGTGAAGACAGTTCTTGGAATTTAGAGTAAATCAATTCATATGCCATTATGAAGGAGGTGATTCTCCTTCTTTTCAAAGATGTAGGTAATCTTTATTTTAATTTTCACTCACAAACTGCACTGGAACTGACAGTCATCATTTTCTCAAGTTAGTCAATCCTCAGCGTGCAAACACTCACCTGGCCCGAGCCCCACAGGCGGCCCGGCCGGGTGCCTTGTCCAGCCGGGTATTGAAGCTGAAGCTGATCCTTCGGGTCTTGCATCGCTACAGGCAGCTCTTAGTGTATCTGTAATGAGATTTTTATTATATTTTTTATTGCTGCCATGTGAAATGATTTTTTCTTTTCATGTTCTTATGCTGTAAGTACTTCCATTACTTTTGCTACCTAAACTTCCTGCTGGTACCGTGTGTACAAGACGTCAAGGTTTTGTAATCTGACAATAAACATGTTGATTATAATTTTTTTTAACAGATCAGTTTTATATAAGGTTAAGGTTTGGCATGAGGGACCATCGAAGATTTCGATGTTTTGTTTATAATAAAATATTTACCGAGGCACTGAAGGGTATTGGCAGCTGCTCCCACCCAGCCCATGACCCCCTGCTGTGCTCTACTCTGCCCTGCCCCTCACACCCTGCCTGGTTGGTAGGGGAGGGGGGCGGGGAGGCTGCGGAGGCTGCTGGCTGGGTGTGGGGAGTCTGTTACACCTGCCAGCCCCACACTGCTCTCAACACCAATACAAGTGTAATTTTTATTGCTTTATCTAATATGTTACAAGTTTCTAGATGTCTTGTGAATATTGTTAATTAAAGAAACTATCCCATTTTTTATGTCGTTATTTTGTATCCCTCACCCAAGTCTCCTTAAAAATCAGCTTATCAGCATCTCTGGCCTGCACAGCACCTTCTTAGCTGTGGAAGATGACAAGACTGAGGACTGCAGGTCTTCCAGTGAAGCAAGGTTTACAATTTGATGATCTAGTTAATCCCTTTCATGAGGACCACTGCTGTCCAGTCCTGGCATGACCTGACCTCAATGTGCCTGGACTTGGTGCAGGCAGGGTCTTACTTGACCTAATCCACCTATATCCATGAGTTAGCAAACTAATATATCTACTCAATAAGCATAATTATATTCTATCTTCATTAATGAAACCATTTTATCAAAGTTAGCTAGGTCTTCCATCAATGATGCTTTCTATCAGTTCTTCTGTCATGTGTCTGTAGATACCCATGTACTCAATAATGGGATTCTCTGTATAAGTAAATAGAGTCTTACCAGCGCTACGCGACTACCAGAAAATTTCCAACATCTCAACGTTAATGCCGAGATTTACTTTTTTTTAAGAGACATATGATCCCCGCTGCTTCCGGGTTAAGATTCACCAGAGCGCACAACCCCATCCATCACACTTACACTCTCCACAATTCAGATTTAGAATCAGTTCACACACACAAGTACCTTGGTATAAATCTCTCAACTAACTTGAAATTCAACACCTACACAGACCATATCAGTGCCACAGCCAACAGAACACCGGGGTTGCTGAGGAGGAATTTACGTAACTGCACACCTGACATTAAACACATAGCTTATGACACACTTGAGACCAACACTGGAATACTGCTCCACGGTGTGGGATCCTTACACACACAGAAACATTGAAAGGTTAGAACAATTAAATCAACACCAAGGCGGCTAGGTTCATTACAAACAATTACACTCGAACGCCTGGAATCACAACACGAAATCAAACAACAGATAAACATGGAACCTCTTCACATACACTGACAAGCACACAGAATTACACTTATGTAGCCTACAAGATCACAAACACTCACATTGACATTGACCCACAAACATACCTACACAACGCAAACAGCCACTGTACTCGTAACACACACATCCATAAATACCAAACATATCACACTAACTGACGCATACCAGCACTCATACTTTCCACGCACCATAGGCTACGTGACTGGAACAGCCTTCCTCAACAGATTCTAGACTGCGGTACAATACTCATTCAGAAAACAAATACACACACTTGTCACCACAACACACCAACACTAACAATTACACTTGATTCACTTCCCTCCCCTGCACACTCGGCTCCCCCGTCCCCCCAACAGCCAACAAAATATGCGTGTTATGCACCTATACAGGTGCCCTGCATGCGCATCATTAATCCAGACCCAGACAAGGAAAGGTTTTGCCGGCGCCGGGGATCGAACCCACGACCAGCGACACGGGAGAGCCACTCCTTTACCAGTTGGCCAAAGAGGTACCCCACTCACTGAGTGAGTTATGGAAGGCTCCCCCATCAGGCCTAGTCGCCGCACTAAATGTCCTCGCCAAGGGTTATAAAGAAAGGACGGAGATGATGAGGGTACGTGGCACTGAGTGAGATGGGGTGGGATGTGAATGGGAGGATTGCAAGAACAGAGAGGGAATGGATGGTGCTGCTGCTGGGACTGACTCATCACCCACCACAAAGCCAAGGTAAAGCTAAAGTTGGGTGCACACGCTATAGCTGCGCGTGGCCGCGCTGCTCACCTCCGTCGCATTGTCCCCTGAGAGAGAGAGAGAGAGAGAGAGAGAGAGAGAGAGAGAGAAAGGAGGAGAGGAGGAGGAAATGAAGGGAGGCTAATGGTGGTCCACTTAACACCTTGACTCTAATCCCACAATTGGAGACAAGAGATGTGGCAGCGTGGTACGGGAGGAGAGACCCCCGCAGAACCCCCCCAATCCGCCAGTTCCTCGTGGATTCACTATAGCACTCAGTACACCAGCTACAACCAGATTTGACGTGACTCACCATCTCACCTCTCTCACTCTCTCGTTAAAAATACTATAGTCAATCCAGGAGGAACTGGCGGATTAGGGGGTGAGAGGTGCGGGTCAGCCCCGCACCGCACCTTGCCACACACTCTCAACACTTCTCGCTTCCTCTCATATGTCAGCTATTTACTACCTTTAAATGAATTTGATTAAATAATTGGATAATCCAATAAGGTCATATAGCGTTAAGACAGTTTCATTTTTAAGATAACAAATATTTTGTATAAATACCACGACACTTGACAGGGTTGTATTCCAACGTTGTCATTCTACACATCCAGAGGGTTTCATCATAGTGCTCTCACAAGCGTGGTGACGTCACGCGCAGTTGGGAGAATTTCTTGGGCGTGTTTCATCACCGCGCCACAAGCACTTCCAAATATGTTGATTTATTATTTATCATTACCTACCCAGTTAATTTTCATCATCATTGGTAACCCCCATTTATGCATAATGTAAAGATGAATCGTTTGTTTCAGTGACTTTGTGTTATTTGGGTCACTGATATCACAAAAAAATACCAGTTAGGTTAGATTATCAATGAGTGAAGCAGTAACAATTCAATATTATATTTAAATGGTAATCAATTGGGCAAAACTTAAGAATAACCACTCCAAACCAATATTCGTATTAATTTAGCACGTGAAAGAATTATTATTATAATGCATTTTCGTATACGTTTTACCTTGGGGAGGGGCCAGGAGGGCATGCCTCTTTAATTATAGAGTTAGATGGCTCGGATTTTCTAAGTCCATTGTTATTGTTTCACAACCGCCTCTATACACAGACTGAGCCTCATACCTGCCTTGCAGTGCACCCTACAAACAAGTTCCTAAGTCAGTGTGCGCAGGTCGTAAAGTTCAGTTGGAGTAGTTTAAATATATTTGACATGTGGCGTGGCCCGTCAAAACTTACGCGCCGCGGGACGGATTGGGAGGGCGGCGGTGGGGGGAGGGGGGGGCAGTATGCCCACCATCTGATGACACGCCTGACACTCGTCAACAGATTGAATGCTAGGTCATATTGGAATAGACTACAAGAGTATGCGTTAGGGACTTTCCTTACTTTCGAGACTTGGGAATTTTTCCTGATTTAGGGATTTTTCTAGGGAAATTTTGGAAGGCCATTTTTCAGTGATATGGGCTCCCCCCCCAATATCCCGGTTCCCCACAGGTCCCCAGGTTTGTCTTGGGGGGTAGGGGGGGCTGGGGTGGTGGAGGGGGTGGAGTGGTAATTCTTAAGATTTACCGTGGCTCTTCCGTCACGCTGGTCGCGGGTTCAAGATAAGTACAAGATAAGTAATAATGCGGCTATAGGTCCAAATAGGTTGTTTCCTAAATGACGAGTTTTGTTTAAAATTATATTCCATCATATTTTTGTTGCCAAGGTATAATTTGAAGGCATGAATAGTATTCCAATTGTTGTAGAAAGTATCCAATTTGGATTATCAATATACAGTCATCTATCAAAGGTGGCATATGCTGGGGTGTGTGTCGCCTCACCCACCCTACAACACCAAGTCCGAGGGTCCCTCCGGACAAGTCTCCATGCAGGGCCCCCTTTCATCCTGAGTACCTCCTTATCAACTTGCTCAAGTCACAAACTCTGTAGGTGTCATTATTAGTTTCTTCTGATCTTAGAGAGAGTCAAAACTGTAAAGTTAACATGTACCCAGTTATGATAATCATTATTAATAGTTTCGTGTATTTTTTTATTTTGTGTCAACGTGTTCCATGTGTCCCCAATCACACCTAGGAACCCGGTAATGTCTTGAAATTCAGTTTCTTTCTTGATTAATCTGTGTAATAAGAAAAAAAAAATTATACCTGTTGTTAATTGTGCTCAATGTTTTTATTAGTTAAATAAATGCATTTGTATAGTTGTTTTGATTTATTTTCTTATGCCGGAGGATAGAATTGATCTTGATTTTCATGACCCTATTTGTGCTGAGTGAATGAGAGAGTTATAGTTCAGCAGTGTTATCATTAGGTAAGGTTGGAGGCATTTGATAAGCTGTGTGTTGTCTTGATCTTGACAAGTAATGCACAGGGCACCAGTACAGGTGCATAACACGGATATTTGTGTTGGCTGCTGGGGGAACTGGGGTGCCGAGTGTGTAGGGAAGGGAAATGAATAGGTGTACTACTAGTTAGTCTTGGTGTGTTGTGACAAGTGAGTGTGTATTTGTTTTCTGAATGAGTCTATTGTACCGCAGTCTAAAGTCTGTAGGGGGAGGCTGTTCCAGTCACGTGTGGTGCGTGGAAAGTATGAGTCTGTACATGTGTCAGTGTTTGTGTGATATGTTTGGTATTTTTGGCTGAGTGTGTTATGAGTACGCTGACTGTTTGCGTTCTGTAAGTATGTGTGTGGGTCAATGTCAGTGTAAGTGTATGTGATCTTGTACAGAATTTTAAGTGTGTGCTTGTCTGCACATGTGAAGAGGTTACATATTAATCTGTTGTTTGATCTGTGTTATGATGCCTGGTGTTCAAGTTCATTGTTTATAATGAACCGAGCCACCTTGGTGTTGATTAGTGCTAACTTATGTTTGTGTGTGTGTCTGTAAGGATCCCACACCGTGGAACAGCATGCTAGTGTTGGTCTCACAAGTGTGTTGTTCATCAGCGCTTATTTGTCTCTGGCCTTTAAGCCTGCGTCAAGTGAGAACCTATTACCCTGGGACACAGGCAAGTATCTAATGTCTAAGTTAAAAGAGTTTGCTTTCCCAGTAAACCTATTTATCCATCAGCCTGAGAGGGTATCAGGACACCTCTCCTCCCGAAATTGATCTTTCTTTCAGCCACCTCTTTTAATTATTTTTTGGGAGCAGGGAGTAGCGGGCTTTTTTATTATTGTTTTCTTTTTTTGTGTGGAAGATGAACAGGTGGTGTGCCATCTGCCTAGGCTGGGCCTATGAATTTTAGAGTAAAAGAGTCGCCATTAAGATGGTACAGCAAGATACAGAAGCTAGAGGGAGTCGACTGGCATGTAGGAGACTGGGGGAGCAGGTTGATGTTTAAAGCATGAACGAGAACCCCGCAGCTAAATGGCAGGAATAGGGAAGGGGGAAACTAGAACTGTAGCTGTAGGACAGGGGAGAAAGAATCAGTGGAACATCCAATAGTAGAATGCAGCAACCATGAGAGGCAGAGAGGGGAGTTATTAGTAGCACCAGGGAGGAGTGGGCTAAGAGGCTAGAGGAGGACAACGGGGCCATCGCATGGTACGTGTTGGATGGAGATGCAGTGCTGGGAAAAAAGGGCACAAATGCTTGAATAAGCGCACGGATAAGCAATGTCAGTAAGTTATTCCAGCAACAAACTGAAAAATAAAGTGTGATAGTATATTGCAGTGAAGAAAAATTAAGCTACACAGCACAATTGAAAGGAAAAGTGTGTGAATAAACAGGAGAGACGCCCGAGAGGAGGAGGACAGGTCAAAAGAAGAAGAGGAGGAATGTTTGTTTACATATCCGCCTAAAAATGCGTTCCATTTACGGCGCGAAAACCCGGACCTGGGTCTGGGTTTATCCCCGAACCTGGTTCCGGGTTTTGTGTCAAATGGAAGATGCTATTAACACCTTGACTCTAATCCCACAATTGGAGACAAGAGATGTGGCAGAGTGGTACGGGAGGAGAGACCCCCGCAGAAACCCCCCAATCCGCCAGTTCCTCGTGGATTCACTATAACAGTAGTATTTTCATCATTATAATTGTTATCCATGACAATTTTCGTATCAGTAATATTTCGTTCATATGTTAGAGATGAATAGATAGATAGACAGACAGACAGACAGGTGGTGTGAGGCCGTGAGGGTGATTTCAATTGAGGCAGACTGAGGGGCTGCAGGTGACGTCATTACGCAGAAGAGGAGAATTCTGGTACGAGGTTGAGAAGACCTGACTGGTGTATTCTGCTGATCTTGCGGTATAGCAGTGCGCTGCGAGGCTTAACGGCCAAACAGGCGGCGGTTCTAGCCCCGCTCAGGTCGGATTCTTTCGGTTGACTAGGAGCGGTTACTGTCGCCCCTTGAGCAAGGGGGATGGGGTGTGTGAGGTCCTGGCAGTACCAGAGATCGACGATAATTATAATGGGCACTTGCTCTCGTCGGGAGGGTACCTGCTGGCGAAAGCGAGTCCAACTCGTGATCAGGCCGTGGTGAATTACACACACACACACACACTGGCGGATCCAAGACCCCCCCCCCCCCCATGGTCCTGAGCAGATACAGGAAAACTAGCTCAAAAGCGCGCTGCGGCTATAACAGTGGTTTTTCTCAGAGGAATCGGCCGTCTCATTCGGATCCGAAGGGGAACACTGGCCACCCAGGAATGCCCAGGAATTCAGGTGAGTCCACCAGTTATTCAGGAGCAGGACTGCCGAAAATGGCGAACCGATAATGCTAATGCCCCTTCCACCCGCAAAAATCCTGGCATCGGGTCCCCCCAAAACTTTCCTGGATCCGCGCCCGCGGCTGGCAACACTCCCAGCAAGCATGTAGTGTTCGTGGGTGGGTGCATCTGTTGCCCGGAGACGCTGATGTGTCGGAGGCCCATCAGCCTGCCTTGCCTACACCCCCGGGCTCTGCTGGACGCCTGGACGCCCCACCTATAAATAAATTAGTTGTTGGCGCCACTTCCTGTATTATACGTCCTTGCCCCTTCTCGCCCCCCACCAGCCATGACAATGTCCTAGCCCCGCCACCACGGACTCCTTATGTTCTTATTTATTTTTACAGCAAAGGAAACAGCTTAAGGGCAAAAAAAGTTATAGTGAGAAAAAAAGCCTCCTTGCCTTCTCCCCCACCATCAACCTTCCTGCCATAACCATATTCCTCGCCCCACCACCACTACCAAGGAGACTATAGAACTCTTTGACCACTACCTTCACTTATCCGATTATATTATGGTAACTTGGGTAAACATACCTCCATCAATAAATTAGTTGCTGGCTACCTCGCTGCTCACCCTCCCTGCCCCTCAATCACCGCCAGCCATCACCTCTACCCCATCGTTACTCACCACTGCAACAAATTCACGAGAACTGAGCACAGACACTTACTTGTGGATGAATTTTCCTTCCTCCTCGTAAATATGCGAGTTTTCCTTCCTCCTCTTGGCTCCTCACAACATAATATTTGAAGCCACTGCAATGGCTACAAACACACTCCTTCCTGCTCCTTCCATTCCGGGGCTCAAACTGATAAACTGTAATAACAAAACCTAATCTGGCAACTATTTGAGGCCTCCCATTGGTTGACTATCTGGTCCTGCGCTGCTATTGGTCAGTCTGAAGCGAATAGTGGTTGGTCACTTTCCACGATAATGGTAACTCTTATGTTAACGATACTTATGGATAATCTCTTAGTTGTTATTGAAGGGCATGGCACCATACAAATGTTTATTTATGATAAAACTGCAGTAGTGAAATAAGTGAACGCAACATTACTTGCCATGAAATGAAATGAAACATACAAACGAATGAGACGTGAACCAACAGGGGAGAGACTACAGAAATCTCGAAATCATAGACAATGGTAAGGAAGGAGAAATATGGCGTTGTTGAATAGGGCACAATAAATTAGCTTGGAAAAAAGTCTTAAACTAATCTTACACAATCAAGTTTCGACCGATTAAACATAATTTTCTTGCTGCCAATGGTGACAACACGCCTCAAGTCACGACCCTGACGAGCGGAAGCGTCGCGTCTGGCCTGGCGGGGAGGATTCTGACGACGGCCGAGACAACCATACGACCATGCGACCACTGGGTTTGGGCAGCGCGGGGGCGAGCCGCACGCGCGCCAGCCAGACGCGACCTTCACGCACTCGTCATGACCCACTGACTGACCCTCGATTCCCCTTCCAGACTGGGCTTAGAACAGAGACCTTAATTCGTGCCGGCATCCAGCGCACACACATGGCGAATTGTGACATGAAGAGTATTGCTTTTTGTCTCGTTTTGAAGCGGCCTTGTTCCGAACCAATGAGTCTGTTGAGTGAAGCAAGTGAGACACCATTTGTCACTTGTCGGTTGGCAGTGTATTAGCACGTTGTGTCATGGAATGATCTTCCACTTAGCTCCTCTCAAAGTATAATACACTAGAATTCAAATACATTGCAATACTAACTCTCACAGTAAAGCACTTTATGTTACCGTGAAACTCAAATACTGCAGTATGAAAACCCAATGCCGGAAAACCAGGAGATAACATGACTCTCAATTATCTTCTTGTCGTTTGTTTCTTGAATAAAGCGAGAAGTAGCAAACGAAGAGGCAAGTGAAGATAATCCTCCATGGCTTTATGAGATAACTTTTGGGACTTGATAACCTTAGCCAAGCTGAAACTACACAGGATACCAGTAACCCTAGGAGAGCGTGGCGACACTGACGGAGGAGGAAGTGGCGGTGAGGGGGAGGGGGAGAGCTTAAGCCTCTTCGGCGTGCTCCTCCTCGTCCTCGTACTCCTCCTCGGCGGTGGCGTCCTGGTACTGCTGGTACTCGCTGACCAGATCGTTCATGTTGCTCTCCGCCTCCGTGAACTCCATCTCGTCCATGCCCTCGCCCGTGTACCAGTGGAGGAAAGCCTTGCGCCGGAACATGGCCGTGAACTGCTCGGAGATGCGGCGGAAGAGTTCCTGGATGGCCGTGGAGTTGCCAATGAAGGTGGAGGCCATCTTGATGCCTCGGGGAGGGATGTCACACACAGCGGTCTTCACGTTGTTGGGGATCCATTCCACGAAGTAGGAGGAGTTCTTGTTCTGGATGTTGAGCATCTGTTCGTCAACCTCCTTCATGGACATGCGGCCTCGGAACACGGCGGCCACGGTGAGGTAGCGGCCGTGGCGTGGGTCGCACGCGGCCATCATGTTCTTGGCGTCGAACATCTGCTGGGTGAGCTCTGGGACGGTGAGGGCGCGGTACATCTGTGACCCGCGGGAAGTGAGAGGCGCGAAGCCGGGCATAAAGAAGTGAAGTCGAGGGAAGGGCACCATGTTGACGGCCAGCTTGCGGAGATCTGCGTTGAGCTGTCCAGGGAATCGTAGGCAGGTGGTGACGCCAGACATGGTGAGGGAGACGAGGTGGTTGAGGTCGCCGTAGGTAGGAGTGGAGAGCTTGAGAGTCCTGAAGCAGATGTCGTAGAGCGCCTCGTTGTCGATGCAGTATGTCTCGTCTGTGTTTTCTACCAGCTGGTGCACGGAAAGGGTTGCGTTGTAGGGCTCCACGACCGTGTCAGAAACCTGCGGGAGGAGGAAGGTTAGGCATTCGTGTGGTAACAGTGGTCGGTGATGAAGTTTTGTGATGTGACTGATAGTGTAAAAAAAATGAGACTCGATGACTTTGTGAATAATGATTGATGATGGTGACTCATGGATGAGGAGCAGCGTTACCAGACTATTGACCCTTTTCATATTCATCCACAACAATTCAACCGCCCGTCCTTTTTACCGAATCATCGACAAGAACACTCGTATTCCCTCTCACCTTCGGACTGGGCACCACGGAGAAGGTGTTCATGATGCGGTCAGGGTATTCCTCTCGGATTTTGGAGATCAGAAGAGTGCCCATGCCAGAGCCTGTGCCGCCGCCGAGGGAGTGTGTGAGCTGGAAGCCTTGCAAGCAGTCGCATCCCTCGGACTCCTTCCTCACCACGTCCAGCACGGAGTCAACCAGCTCGGCGCCCTCCGTGTAGTGACCTTTCGCCCAGTTGTTGCCGGCGCCGCTCTGGCCTGTGTGGCGCGAGATCCAAGTTAGGTTAAGGATTTAGAGACTATTGAGTGGTTTTGTTAGAATAGGTCAAGTTATGCTAGATTAGGTCAAGTTATGCTAGATTAGGTCAAGATATGCTACATTAGGTTAAGTTAGGTTATTTTAGGATTTGAAGCGTAAGAAAGACGGAAGCTACAATAGGTCATTCTATGCTAGGTTAGGTTAGATTAAGTTAGGTTAATTTAGGATTTGAAGCGTAAGAAAGACGGAAGGTACAAGAGGTCAGGCTATGCTAGGTTAGGTTAGGTTTATCTGGTATGTGTATAGTATGTTTTGAGATAATGGCTAAATCAGGTGGTGTGAATATTGGAGCATAAGAAGAAATGAAGTTAAATAAGAGTATGAACAGCTGGGCTAATGAACAAAAAGTATAGGGTAGAAGACAAAGATAAGGTCGTGAGATCCAAGTCAACGGTTTGGCTGATATGAATGTGACTTATGATGTTGAAGAAGAGCTGTTGACTTCGTTTTGAGGTAATATCCAAGTCAACGGTTTGTCTGATATGAATGTGACTGATGCTGATGTAGGAGAGCTTTGACTTTTGTTTTGAGGTAATATACAAATCAGCGGTTTGTTTGGCTGACTCTACACGTACCGAACACGAAGTTGTCTGGTCGGAAGAGTTGGCCGAAGGGACCCGACCTGACGGAGTCCATTGTACCGGGCTCCAAGTCCACCAGGATGGCCCGAGGAACATACCTGTGGAGGGGTGATCAAGGTGTCAGTGGCGTGAGCAGTATACAGGTGTTAAGATGACTGATGGGTTAGAGTGACGGACAAAGGCGAACAACGACAAGGAAGAGAGCGTGAAAAAAAGGAGAATATAAAATAAGGGCACAGATGGAAAAAAAAAAAAAAAAAAAACACATGGGAGGGTGAAAAAAAAATAATATATATATATATATATATATATATATATATATATATATATATATATATATATATATATATATATATATATATAAAACAGAGGAGATTGAAAAAAAAAGAATATAAAAACAAATACCAGGAAGAGGGTGAAAAAAAACCACAATAAATCAAAGACAAGGAAGAGAGGGTAAAAAAGATAAAAGAATAAACAATAAAAGGTTACAAAACGAGAGGTTGAAAAAGTAAAAAATGTAAAAAAACAAATAGGAATGGATGACGAAAAAGAGAATTAAACGAAGAAGGAAGAGAGGGAGAAAAAAATAAGTGAAAAAAGGCTATAGGACGATCAAGGGCAAAACCAAGGTGAGGGTCAAGGGCAAAGGAGACGAAGAAGAAGAAAAAAAAGAGGGTGAGGGAGAATAAGTCAAGGTCAAGAGTGAAGAGGGAGAGGAGGAGGAGGAAAAGGTCATAAAAAAGGGGGAGGAAAACACGCAGAGGGGGAGAGCGAGGTCACGGAGGAAAATAGAGGATAAGATAAAAAAAAAAAAGGAATAGAAATAAAAACAAAATAAATAAAATGCGAGGAAAGGAAATCTATAACTGGAGGGTATAAACACGAAAACGAGAACAAAGAAAAGGGGCGTATGAAAACAAACAAACAAAAAAGAGAACAGGACAAGAACACGGGAAAAACGGATAGCAAAATAAATAAAAACATAAATAAAGAACTTTTCTCTGATGTAAAGAAAAATGAAGAGCTAAATAAAGAAGATAAAATGTATCCTTCCATGTAAAAAAACTATAAAAAAAAACTAAATAAATAAACATAAGAAGATTGATAGGAGCAGGAAAAGAGCGAGAGGGAGCCAATTATACTCTCCAGCAGTGAACTCATTAAAGGAAGATGAGCAAGAGCAAGAAAGAACAAAAGAAGAGCGAGAGGAATCCAATTACTCCCCGCCAGTGAAGTCGTTAAAGAAGGGGACTCATAAGACCAAAGGAAGAGCAAAAAGGACCCACTTACTCTTCCGCTACTGAAGAAGAACAAAAGAGCAAAAAAGAGCAAAAGAAGAGCGAGAGGAATCCAAATACTCCCCGCCAGTGAACTCGTTAAAGAAGGGGACTCATAAGACCAAAGGAAGAGCAAAAAGGACCCACTTACCCTTCCGCTACTGAAGAAGAACAAAAGAAGAGCGAGAGGAACCTAATTACTTCCCGTCCGTTTCTCGTTTATTGAAAATTCATAAGGCCAAAAAAAGTGCATCAAGGACCCACTTACTTTCCGCTACTGGAGAAGAGCAAATGAGCAAGAAAAAGCAAAAGAAGAGCGAAAAGAACCCAGAACAAAAGACCAAAAGAAGGACAAGAAAACCCCAATTATTTTTTTATAGTTTCCGCCAGTGGCCTCGTAAAAGAAGATTCGTAAGAGCAAGAGAGGAGCGAGAGGGACCCACTTACTTTCCGCTACTGAAGAAGAGCAGGAAAGCAAGAAAGAGCAAAAGAGGAATAAGAAGAACCCAGAGCAAAAGACCTAAAGGACGAGAAAACCCCAATTATATAAAAAAAGCTTGTCCAAATTGACTTGGCCAATTTGCACCGAGAAGCCCCTCCCCCACACTGGCTAACCTCCGCCCCCCTCTCACTCGATTGGCTGTTCATGACGTCATGTATTGTTTCAGACAAGTACCAAATATATATGATTGAGATAATCTAGCTAGTTTCATGATTAAAAAATATTCGTAATTGAATTGAATGACGGCACTCTAATTTAACAATCAATGACATCACCTAAGACACAAAGTACAATACTACTACTACCAGTTTTCAAGGGAGAACGGGCCCTTCAAAACAATACAGCAGCAGCATTGAAGGCGATAGTAGGCTATCTATAAAGTAATGCACACTTTCCGTCATTATTTCCTACATAGCTCATTCACATAGGCATACTAAATATAATCACATAAAAAGTATCTTCTACAGTAACTTCATACAGGTAGGAATCATTGTATTAAGGAATAAGTTTTGTATTTGTGGCTTGGAGAGACGGGTGGTGCGTCGTCTGCACCCGCTATCCCGCCAAGCGTACATAGCCTACCAGCCCCTCTAAGCCACAGATACGAAACTTATTCTTTAATACAATGATTCCTACCATGAACAGCCAATCGGGTGAGAGGGGGGCGGAGCTTAGCCAGTATGGGGGAGGGGCTTCTCCGTGCAAATTGGCCAAGTTAATTTGGACAGACTATAGTTTCCGCCGGTGGCCTCGTAAAAGAAGATTCATAAGAGCAAAACAGGAAAAAGAAAAGAACCCAATTACTTTCCACAAGTGACCTCATTAAAGAAGAGGATTATAAGAGCAAAAGAAGAGCGAGAGAAAACCGCCAGTGAAACAAAGGATCAGAAAGAGCAAAACAAGAGCGAGAAGAACCCAGTTACTTTCCGCCTGCGATGACAGGTCGGTATTATAAGACCCTTTCGGTTCTCACATCAGCTATTTCTAAAGGCCAAAGAAGGAGTCAGTCGGGTTCTAATGAGTGTTTCTTTAGGTTCAGAAGAAGGGTCAAACTACCACCTGGGTTATAAAACTACTACTGGAAATGCCCTACTCATACGAAAGCCTTGTCAAATATGTTCTTGGGCGGCAAAATGTCTTACAAAGGGGCAATTACACTGAGCAAATATTCCGTGGATCTTCAGTCAATCCACGATTTCTGCAAGCGTGGTTCTCATTTGTTTCTTGTTGCTGCTGATGATGATGGTGAGTAATACCGTCGTAGCTTTGGAAGATCGTGGACACGTCAAAATACCACGGAAATATGAGAACCACGCCAGCGGAAATCGTTGTTTGACTGAAGATCCACGGAAAATTTGCCCAGTGTAATAGCCCTTTAATACGACCCATAGGAGCAAAAGAAGAACAAGAGTAGCCACTTACTTCCCGCCGGTGGCCTCGTTGTAGTACACGTTGATCCTCTCGAGCTGCAGGTCATGGTCGCCGCGGTAGGTGCCCGTGGGGTCGATGCCGTGTTCGTCACTGATGATCTCCCAGAACTGTAACAAAGAGGACGGGAGTTATAAAAGGTCGCGTTACGATATAGTATACGTTCTAAGCTATTTTCGAGTTGCAAATGTAAAAAGGACGGGAGTTAGAAAAGGTCGCGTTACAATATCGTATACGTTCCAAGCTATTTTCGAGTTGCAAATGTAAAAAGGACGGGAGTTATAAAAGGTCGCGTCACGATATAGTATACGCTCCAAGCTATTTTCAAGTTGCAATTGTAAAAGGGACGGGAGTTAGAAAAGTTCGCGTTACGATATCGGATACGTTCCAAGCTATTTTCGAGTTGCAAATGTAAAAAGGGCGGGAGTTAGAAAAGTTCGCGTTACGATACAGGATACGTTCCAAGCTATTTTCGAGTTGCAAATGTAAAAAGGGCGGGAGTTAGAAAAGGTCGCGTTACGATATAGTATACATTCTAAGCTATTTTCGAGTTGCAAATGTAAAAACGACGGAAGTTTGAATAGGTCGCGTTATGCTGGATTATATTCTAAGCTATTTTCGGATTTGAACTGTAAAAAGACGGTAGTTTGAATATGTTTGGTTAGGCTAAGTTACATCGTTATTTTCGGGTTTGAGCTTTAAAAAGGAAGGACATTTGAATAGGTCAGGTTATGCTAGATTAAGTTAGATGAGGTTAGGCTGCATTAGGGGAATTTACGGTTTGAATTTTACTGTCAATTATATAGTTAGAAAATAGAAAGTTAGTTGGTGAGTTAGTTAGAATGAGAGAGAGAGAGAGAGAGAGAGAGAGAGAGAGAGAGAGAGAGAGAGAGAGAGAGAGAGAGAGAGAGAGAGAGAGAGAGAGAGAGAGAGAGAGAGAGAGAGAGAAAGCGCTACCTACCCCCCTCAAACATAAAACAAAGAACAGCTGAGGATGCAAGCAGTAAAACAAAGAAAACAAACTGTCATGAACACTGTAAACAACCTTCCTTTCTCTTCTTCTTCCATTTACTGATAACTTGAACCTTTTCTAACGCACATAAAACCTCCATTAAAACAACATTACGACGGCAGCTTTGACAGGGATACAAACTGATTTTCTTTCTTCTTTCTTTCTTTCTTTTCCTTATGCCTTTCCCTTCCCGGAACAAAAAAGGTTGTGAAGAAATTAACGTTGATATATATATAATGACCAGGTAGATAAGGTTCCGAGAAAGGGGTGTCAGGTGTCCGAGGTATGCAGGTTAAAGAGGGTTAATTACGACAGGTGGACAGGTGCGTGTGTGTGTGTGTGTGTGTGTGTGTGTGAGAGAGAGAGAGAGAGAGAGAGAGAGAGAGAGAGAGAGAGAGAGAGAGAGAGAGAGAGAGAGAGAGAGAGAGAGAGAGAGAGAGAGGGTGTGTGTGTGTGTGTGTTTGTCAGTTGGTGATTAAAATTTTCTAAGGGTAGGTCAGTATCACATAATCTGACACACACACACACACACACACACACACACACACACACACACACACGCACACACAAAGAGAGAGAGAGAGAGAGAGAGAGAGAGAGAGAGAGAGAGAGAGAGAGAGAGAGAGAGAGAGAGAGAGAGAGAGAGAGAGAGAGAGAGAGAGAGAGAGAGAGAGAGAGAGAGAGAGAGAGAGCGCTGACCCTCATGATCAATACTGGTGCATGACATGACGTGTGTGTGTGTGTGTGTGTGCCAGGTAACGGAAGACATTAACAAACAAAAACAAAACAAAAAAACAAACAAAAAAATCAGATGCGTATACTTCCAGACGTGAGTGACACGAACTGAAGATATGAGAATAGAGAAATCTCTCTCTCTCTCTCTCTCTCTCTCTCTCTCTCTCTCTCTCTCTCTCTCTCTTTAAACCTTTACCCTTCACATCACAACCTTTCTCTTAAGATATAACATCTCTCTCTCTCTCTCTCTCTCTCTCTCTCTCTCTCTCTCTCTCTCTCTCTCTCTCTCTCTCTCTCTCGTAACAGATCACAACAACAAATAATTTCAGTGTTGCTAGAACCGTCACACACCATCAGTCACTGCAGAGGAGGAGGAAGAAGAGGAAGAAGAAGAAGAAGAGGAAGAGGAAGAGGAGGAGGGGGGGCGGGGGGGGGGGGATGAGTTACTCCTGCACATGCGCATTCTCACTACTGCAGAGATGGGGTAGGGGAAGGGGAAGAGGAGGGGAAGAAGAGAGGGGGAGGGAAGGAGGAAGGAAGAGAGGATGGAGGAAGAGTAGAAGGTATGACGTCAGTGGTGCATGTGATGACTAGTAGTAGTAGTAGTAGTAGTAGGAGGAGGAGCTAGGAGGAGGAGATGGAGAACGAGCAGAGGGGAGGTAGTAGTAGTAGTAGTAGTAGTAGTAGTAGTAGTAGTAATAGTAGTAGTAGTGTGAATTTGCTGATCAAAGTAAAGGTAGGAGAACAGAAAAACGACAAATTAAGGATAAACTAACTAAATAACAACAACATCAACAACAAACACACAAACAACACGAACACGAAGCCGAACCGAAACCGAACTTCATTTAAAAAGAAAATACTTTTTTTTCAATGAAATGGTGAAGGTTTCGCTGCAGGAGAGAGAGAGAGAGAGAGAGAGAGAGAGAGAGAGAGAGAGAGAGAGAGAGAGAGAGAGAGAGAGAGAGAGAGAGAGAGAGAGAGACTCAAGGCACGCACTCCACTATATCCGATAGAAAGGAGTAAAAAGAATTCCATTGAGAGAGAGAGAGAGAGAGAGAGAGAGAGAGAGAGAGAGAGAGAGAGAGAGAGAGAGAGAGAGAGAGAGAGAGAGAGGGGGGGGAAAGGTTGAAAGGGCAATCATGACAAGACGACGACCCAAAAGAAGAAAAAGAAAAAAAAAATACGACTAAAACAAGAAACAAAAGACGGAGAAAGAGACAGACAGAAATAGCAAAGACAAATAAGGAAAAAAAGAACAAAAAATAGAAAAAAAATCTAAAGAGAGGAAAACACCCAATGATTGCTAGCGTAAAGAAAAAAAAGAAAATACGAAAAAGAAAGAAAGCAACAAGTAAGCAAGTAAACACAAGTACATGTAAACAAAAGAAAGTAGACAAGTGAAGATAAATAAAAATAAGTCTATGGGCAACAAGATGACACTTCGCCAACGACCCCACTTCGAAACCCTATAAAAACTGACCATAGGAAAGGCCGGATTTGAGGCGAATTTGTCCCATCCTTTCTCTCTCTCTCTCTCTGTTCAAACATCACAAATCGCCGTTAATGAGATGAGCAAACAGAGAGAGAGAGAGAGAGAGAGAGAGAGAGAGAGAGAGAGAGAGAGAGAGAGAGAGAGAGAGAGAGAGAGAGAGAGAGAGAGAGAGAGAGAGATTAAATTGTACCCAAAACCAAGTTACGAAAAAATTACATTGTCACGACCCATTTTTTCCCAAGGGAGAGAGAGAGAGAGAGAGAGAGAGAGAGAGAGAGAGAGAGAGAGAGAGAGAGAGAGAGAGAGAGAGAGAGAGAGAGAGAGAACGTCTGGCTGGCCGGCTGCCTGGCTCACAAAATCAATATCACTGTCGGGTCTCTTCCACCTAACCCGACCTTGCCACACCCCACCTGACACACCTCCACCTTCACCATCACCACCACCACCACTACCACCATCACCACCACCATCATCACCACCACCACCACCACTACCACCATCACCACCACCACCACCATCACTTTTATAAGCTGCTGGGTTTATGATAGGTGAAGGGGAAGAGAAGGGAAGGAAAAGGAAAGGAAGAGAGAGGAGAGAAGGGAAGGAAAAGGAAAGGAAGAGAGAGGCGAGAAGGGAAGGAAAAGGAAAGGAAGAGAAGAAAGGAGAGAAGGGAAGGAAAAGGAAAGGAAGAGAGAGAGGAGAGAAGGGAAGGAGAAGGAGAGGAAGAGAGGAGAGAAGGGAAGGAGAAGGAAAGGAAGAGAGAGAGGAGAGAAGGGAAGGAGAAGGAAAGGAAGAGAGAGAGAGGAGAAGGGAAGGAGAAGGAAAGGAAGAGAGAGAGAGAGAGAGAGAGAGAAGGAAGGAGAAGGAAAGGAAGAGAGAGAGGAGAGAAGGGAAGGAGTAGGAAAGGAAGAGAGAGAGAAGGGAAGGAAAGGAAGAGAGAGAGAGAGGAGAGAAGGGAAGGAGAAGGAAAGGAAGAGAGAGAGAGGAGAGAAGGGAAGGAGAAGGAAAGGAAGAGAGAGAGGAGAGAAGGGAAGGAGAAGGAAAGGAAGAGAGAGAGAGGAGAGAAGGGAAGGAGAAGGAAAGGAAGAGAGAGAGAGGAGAGAAGGGAAGGAGAAGGAAAGGAAGAGAGAGAGGAGAGAAGGGAAGGAGAAGGAAAGGAAGAGAGAGAGGAGAGAAGGGAAGGAGAAGGAAAGGAAGAGAGAGGAGAGAAGGGAAGGAGAAGGAAAGGAAGAGAGAGGAGAGAAGGGAAGGAGAAGGAAAGGAAGAGAGAGAGAGGAGAGAAGGGAAGGAGAAGGAAAGGAAGAGAGAGAGAGGAGAGAAGGGAAGGAAAGGAAGAGAGAGAGAGAGACGGGAAGGAGAAGGAAAGGAAGAGAGAGAGAAGAGACGGGCAGGAGAAGGAAAGGAAGAGAGAGAGAGGAGAGAAGGGAAGGAGAAGGAAAGGAAGAGAGAGAGAGGAGAGAAGGGAAGGAGAAGGAAAGGAAGAGAAGAGAGGAGAGAAGGGAAGGAAGAGAAGAGAAGAGAAGAGAGGAGAGAAGGGAAGGAAAGGAAGAGAAGAGAGGAGAGAAGGGAAGGAGAAGGAAAGGAAGAGAAGAGAGGAGAGAAGGGAAGGAGAAGGAAAGGGAATGAGAAAAAAGAAGGGACATCAAATTTTTCTTTAATATTTCGAAAGACTAAAACCACCATCACCACCACCATCACCACCACCACCACCATCACCACCACCATCACCATCACCACCACCATCACCACCACCACCACCACCACCTCTCCCATTACCCTTATAACTCCTTCCTTCCTTAATTTAAACCACCACCACCAATAATATCACCACCACCAACACCACTATCATCATCACCCATTCCTTCATCACCACGAACATCATTATACCATCCTGCCTCCTCCTCCTCCTCCTCCTTCTGTTTCTCTCCACTCTCCATCTTCATCACCTCCATCAACACCTCTTCTTCCTCCTCCCCTTCAACACCACCACTTCCATTATCATCACCCTCTCCACACTCCCTATGTCTACACCTCCACCACCACCACCACGCCCATCACCATCATTACATCATCTTCATCCCTTGCCCTCTTCACCACCATCACCACCATTACCATTATTACTTCCCTTCCTGTACCTCCTCCTCTTCCTCTTCCTCCTCTTTATCACCTCTTCCCTTCCTATCTCTTCCGTCTACTTCCTCTCTTCCATCTCTCAATTCCCTTGCCTTCTCTTTTCTTGCTCTTCCTCATCCTTGTTTCTCCTCCTTTCCCTTCATTCTTCTTTATGCCTTTTTCCTCTTTTCTCTTCCTTCCTCCTCCTCCTCCTCCTTTCAGTTCTTCCTCTTCTCCCTCTATCTACACCACCATTACCACCATCACCAATAACAATAACAATTAAACATCACCACCCTTTACTCCTCCTCCTCTTCCTCCTACCCTTATTCTGCTCATCCCTTCTTCCTTCTTCTCCCTCTCTCCAATCCTTCCTCTCCCTTCCCTCCCTCCTCTCTCACATCCTCCGCCTGTGACATGTATTAGTAACAAGATACTGGGCGGGGCTGTTGCAAGAATGGGCGTGGGTGGGGTGGGCGGGAGGAAGGGGAAGAAGGGAAATGAACAGGAGAAGAAGGAAACGAAGCAGGTGATGGAGTAAGATGCAAAAAAAGGAACATGGGGCAAGGGGAAGGGGAGAAGGGAAGGGAAGGAACAAAGGACAAGTAGCAATAGGAAGGGAGGGAGAGGAGAAAGGAACAGGGGAAGGAAGGGACAGAAGTAGCGACAGACGGGTGGGTTATCAAGAGGGGCTTAAAGTGACCCTGTTCGCTTCGCCCAGTTCGGTAACCTTCGCTACTTCGGCAACCCTGTACTCTTTAAGGCTTGGAGAGAGAGAGAGAGAGAGAGAGAGAGAGAGAGAGAGAGAGAGAGAGAGAGAGAGAGAGAGAGAGAGAGAGAGAGAGAGAGTTTGTCAAGTAATATATCTATCGTAAAATCAGATGAAACGAGAATACATAGTTAAACAGATAGACAGATAAATCGACCGATAAAGAAAGTGTTTGTCGGATAATATAGATAAATTAAAACTAAAATTAAATGAAACAAAAAAATATATATCTACTAATTACTCCTGCTTAATTTCCGTGTAAAACTTTAATTGGTATATTTAATGACGTCGGTGGGAGATAATTATGTACTGAGGGAAAACGGTGAAAATAATTATAGCTGCATTTTTTTTTTCGCAATTATGAAAGTGTGCCAACTCTTCCTACACGATACATTCTTCTTTTTTCTTTAATTTGTGTATATCCATAAATGTAAGAAAACCCAACAATATATTCCCTGTTACTTTCTTCTTTAAGTAGTATATAAAAAAAATCTGAATGCTCTTTTCAAATACGGTTACAACACATTTTTTTTTTCGCCTTCCTGTTCTTTATTTTAGCTTTTTTGTGTGTGTTCATAAATGTAAGAAAATTTAGTAATTCACCCTCGGTTTCTTTGTTATATAAGTAAAACATAGAAAACTACACTTAATATTCACTACAGGTATGGTTACAGCACATCTCTCTCTCTCTCTCTCTCTCTCTCTCTCTCTCTCTCTCTCTTTTATCTTCATTTACTCCATTCCTTTCTCTCCCTGTCTGTACTTCTTATTTCTCTCTTCCCCTCGTTTATCTTCATATACTCATTCCTTTCTCCTCCTCTTTCCCTCTTCTTATTTCTCTTCCCTCGTTTATCTTCATTTACTCCATTCCTTTCTCCTCCTCTTTCCCTGTCTGTCCCTTCTTATTTCCCTCTCTTCCCCTCGTTTATCTTCATTTACTCCATTCCTTTCTCCTCCTCTTTCCCTGTCTGTCCCTTCTTATTTCCCTCTCTTCCCCTCGTTTATCTTCATTTACTC
This sequence comes from Eriocheir sinensis, assembly GCF_024679095.1. Taxonomy (NCBI): domain Eukaryota; kingdom Metazoa; phylum Arthropoda; class Malacostraca; order Decapoda; family Varunidae; genus Eriocheir; species Eriocheir sinensis. The sequence continues at coordinate 11,203,897 of NC_066517.1, read as the reverse complement.
CATTCCTTTCTCCTCCTCTTTCCCTGTCTGCCTGGCCTCGCATGCAACACCCCATTAACACACATTCTTGGCCTTTCTCTACACGTGAATCCGGTATAACAACTCCCCCTTCTTTAATCTGTTTCTTAGTATATACGTGAGTCAAGGTTCATTACTGCTATATACTTCCCTTTATCTGCACGCTTTGTTTTACTGTATACGTGTGTGTGTGTGTGTGTGTGTGTGTGTGTGTGTGTGTGTGTGTGTGTGTGTGTGTGTGTGTGTGTGTGTGATAAAAGGTAATTGCAGGTACTTTTCTTGTCTGTCCATACTTGTTATGTGTGTGTGTGTGTGTGTGTGTGTGTGTGTGTGTGTGTGTGTGTGTGTGTGTGTGTGTGTGTGTGTGTGTGTGTGTGTGTGTGTCGTATGGAGCAATAAAAGTGTAGATTCATGTCGTTCTTTGCACGCTAAACACTCACTTAAGTAGATAGATAGATAGATAAAGAAAGAAAGAAAGAAAAAAAAATGGTTACGTTATGCAGTTAAAATTTCCTGTATGACGCGAACCAGAACAGATCGAATCTAAAATAAAAATAAAAATATACAAATCATAACACATAGTCATTCTGTATCATCACTTTTTTACTCTCGTTTCTATTTCTGACGATAAATTGTACGCGAACCTCATCTCTCTCTCTCTCTCTCTCTCTCTCTCTCTCTGTCTGTCTGTGTCTGTCTGTCTGTCTGTCTGTCTGTCTGTCTGTCTGTCTGTCTCTCTCTCTCTCTCTCTCTCTCTCTCTCTCTCTCTCTCTCTCTCTCTCTCTCTCTCTCTCTCTCCATTATAATTTGCATTCCTGGCAGCCACTCATTCTGCTGTAGGTGCGTGACGAGACCTGACCCGCCAAGGCTAGGGCAAGCGAAGGAGGGACCGGTGGCGTGTGTGTGACCTCTTTCGGCAGACACGTGAGGAAGGAAAGAAAACGGAACGAGGGTGAGGGCAACGAGGAGCAAAGGGAAGGAGGGAAGGAAGGAGGTGGTGGGAAGAAGGGAAAGGAGATAGGAGGGAGGAGAAGGAAAGGGATGGAGTGGGGGCAAGGAAGAAAGGGAGGAAGGGGAAGAAGAGAGAAAGCAGGAAAGGGAAGAGGGAGTAGGGGCAGGAAGGAAGGGGGAGGAGGAAGTGAGAGGAGAAAAAGGGAAGGGAAAGAAGGAAAGGGGTGAGAGCAATGACAAAAAGCAAAGGGGAGGAATAGGGCCAAGAAGCAATAGAAAGGGAGGAAGGGGAACAAGGAAAAGGAGTAAGGTAAAGAAGGAAGGGGGAAGAGGAAGTGAAAGGAGAGAGAAGGCAGGATAAGAAGGGTCAAGAGCAATGACAAAAAGCGAAGGGAAGGAATAAGACCAAGAAGCAATAGAAAGGGAGGAAAGGGAAAAAGGGAAAGGAGTAAGGTAAGATGAATACGCTATAGCTGCGCGTGGCTTCGGTGCCGATCTCCGTACCTTTGGCCTTTAGTAAGTAAGGAAGGAAGGAGGAAGGGGAAGAAGGGGAAGGAGATAGGGAGAAGGAGAGGGGTGAGGGCTGACAAGGAAAGGGATGGAGTGGGGGCAAGGAAGGAAGGGAAGAAGGGGAAGGAAAGGGGTGAGGGGGGGGACAAGAAGGAAAGGGATGGAGTGGGGGCAAGGAAGAAAGGGAGGAAGGGGAAGGAAAGGGGTGAGGGGGGGGGACAGGAAGGAAAGGGATGGAGTGGGGGCAAGGAAGGGAGGAAGGGGAAGGAAAGGGGTGAGGGGGGGGACAGGAAGGAAAGGGATGGAGTGGGGGCAAGGAAGGAAGGGAGGAAGGGGAAGGAAAGGGGTGAGGGGGGGGGACAGGAAGGAAAGGGATGGAGTGGGGGCAAGGAAGAAAGGGAGGAAGGGGAAGGAGAGATACATCCGGGTTACAAAAATTTACCTTCCCCAGGTTTTCCCAAGTGGTCGATAACTGCCCCCCCCCCCCATCCCCCCCTCCGCCAACTTATCGACCTGACCGAAAGGGGGGATGGACATTGGACAACTGGGTGAGTTCGCAGACTGCCCGGGCTGGAATTCGAACCCAGGCCCATAGATTCGTAGCTATACACGGTAACCAATGCGCCAAGGAAGAAATAGTAGCTTCTGAGACTTCTTGATATCCCCGTCTTGAAAGAATTGGAGTTGTAAGAAGGGGAAGTAGGAGTAGGAGTGATAGGAGGAGGAGGAGGAGGAGGAGGAGGAGGAGGAGAAGAAGGAGGAGGTGGAAAAGGAAAGATATAGGCAAGGAAGGAGTAATACCATCGTGATTATGATGATGATGATGATGATGATGATAATACGACGCTGATGATATGATGATACTGGTCTTCGTATACATAAGGCGAGTCAGTTATAATAGCATGTGTGCCTGTGTGTGTGTGTGCCTGTGTGTGTGTGTGTGTGTGTGTGTGTGTGTGTGTAGGACTTTACACTGAGGCTATCGAACCTTTGCTCATTAATGATGTACACACACACACACACACACACGTAGTCACCCTTTCCTTTCTCCTCACCTCACACCTCTACTCCCTCCATTTTCACTTCCCTTTTCATATTCCAGTCCCTCCGTTTCCTCCCTTCCCTTTCATTTCTTCTCTCCCTCTCCCCCTTGCATAGGCTACCCCTCTCTCCCTGCCCTCACCCTCTCCCTCCTCCTCCTCTCTTTACCTCCCTTTTTTTGCTCCCATACATCCCTCCCTCTCCCTTCCCTCTGTCTATAGTCCGTCTACCCTCACTTCCTCTCTCCTCCCCTCCATTTTCTCCCTCTCTCATTACCTCCTCCCCTCCCTCTCTCATTTTAGTCCCCCCCCCCCCCCTCTCTCTCTCTTGCAGTCGTTTTCCTTTTTTCCTTTTCATTCTTCTTTTCTCCTGTTCTATTTCTCTTCTGTTGGTATTTTTATTATTATTTACTCTTTCTCTATTCTTATTTTTCTCCTCTTTCTCTGTGTTGCTATTTTCTACTTTCCTTCCTCCTTTTCAAATCCTTTTCCTCCATCCTCCTCCTCCAGCCCTCTTCCTTTCTCCTCCTCCTCCCTTCTCTTATTCTTCTTTCTATCTCTTTCAATCTCTTCTCATGCCCTTTCTCTCTCTCTCTCTCTCTCCATTCTCCTGCTTTCTCGTAACTCTTACCTCCTCTTTTCACACTTCTCCCTCCCTTTCTTCCACCCACCGGTACCTCTATAAAGAATTCAATGAACCCGGCCTGATGTTTATTTTTTTCTTCCTCTCTCACTCTTTCAGTATGGTTATTTTCTTATTCCTCTTTCGTTATTATCTTTTCTTTCTCTGTTGGTATTTTGATTATTATTCACTCTTTCTCTATTCTTATTTTTCTCCTCTTTCTCTGTGTTGCTATTTTCTACTCCTCTTTCGGTATTGCTATTATTTTTTTCTTTATTCTCCTTTATTTCTTCATTCTACTTCCGACCTTTTTACTCTTTTCCTCATAGCTATTACTTCTTCCCTTCTCATTTCTCTTCTGCTTCCTCCCTTTGCCCTCCTTTCTTCATTCTACTTCCTACTTTTACTCCCTTTTCCTCATATTTCCTTTCTTTCCTTTCACGCCACTCGGTAGTTTTTTTTGTCTCCCTCTTTCTCTCTCGGTATTGCTTTTCTTTCCTCTCTCTCTCTCTCTCTCTCTCTCTCAGTATTTTATTTTTTTCCCTCTCTCTGTACTGTTTTTCTCTCCCTCTTTCTCTCGGTACAGTTTTCTCTCTCTCTCTCTCTCTCTCTCTCAGTATTTTTTTTCCCTCTCTCGGTACTGTTTTTCTCTCCCTCTTTCTTTCGGCACATTTATTTCTCTCCCTCTTTCTCTCGGTAATGGGTTTTTTTTCTCTCCCTCTTTCTCTGCCAGCATTATTATTATTTTTTTATCCCTCTCTTAGTATTTCCATTATTATTATTTCGCCGCCACTTCCAGCAAGGGTTAATGAGTCTCGGGTAAGTGCATACAATTTTTCTCGTGTTAATTGCGGTCTGGGGTTCGTTAATGACAGGGCCACAGGTGTTCATTTGCTACCTGTTCATTACTAGAGGCTCAGGTGATGTGAGGTAAAGGAGTGCCACATTCCTTTAGGGGTGGGTTGTTGTTGTTTGTGTTTTGTGGTTGATATAAAAATAAATGAAGGGTCGAAAAAAGATGTGAAAATAAATGAAAAAAAGATGGGAAAGTGAGGAGTGTAGCAATTCTTTAAGGGTTGTTGTTGTTATTTTGTTTTGTTGTACGTGTGTGTGTGGTTGGTATAAATATGAAGGATTGAACAGAACGGGAAATTAAATAAAAAAAAGAGAAAGGAAAGGTAGGAGTGCATAATTTCTTTTACGCGTTTTGTTTTGTTTTGTGGATAATAAATATGATGAAGGATTGAAAAAAAAAAACGAGAATCAAACTAACAAAACAAAAAGGAGAGTGAGGAAAAAAAATTAAAGTAGAGAGAGAGAGAGAGAGAGAGAGAGAGAGAGAGAGAGAGAGAGAGAGAGAGGAAACTATGTGAGAAATGTATATATAATCGTTTACTCCTGACCTTCATATATTGCCTTTTGAATAGTTTAGTGGGTCCCCCTCCTTCTCCTCCTCCTCCTCTTCACAACCCTCTCCCTCCAACTTCTTCTTTTCATCCTCCACTCTATTTTCCTATTCCTTCCTCCTCTTTCTCTTACGGTGTTACGGTCTTGTCTTCCCTGTGACTAACACCAAACTCTTCGCCGATATAATGAAGGACAGAAGAAGACATGTGATCACTAAACAATCATGAATATTTCGAGATGAAGCTAGGGTGAAAACTGGAAAGCTAGAGCTGAAAATGAACCGGAAAACGAACTGGAAAATTGCAACTCAACTTTAATCTCGGATCGAAAGAAACGTGCACAAAGAAAAAGACAATCGACGCTAAGAGTATGAGATCGAAGAGAAAACAATCTGTCAATAGAAAATCTACCAAAAAAATCAAATGAGGAATCAACGAAGAAATTCAGACGAGTCATACGAATATTGAAATGTCATTCATGAAAAACTGAGCTACAAATCGGAAAAATATAAATTCACAGAAATCAATCAACGCTGAAGGTATGAGCAACACGAAGAAAATCAATTAGTCAACCGAACATCTATCAAAGGAAAAAAATGACTAAACAGACAAAAATAAACGGAGTCAGTCCTGGGTGTCGAAATGTCATTCACGTAATGAGCAGACTACAAAAAACGACGCAAAATCTCTCTAGTACGCTACACGGCTGAGTCGGTGAGGCAGTGGATGAGTAAGACGCGTGTGAGTCATCAAAGTAAACCAGAAAGCTGACCCCCTCGCCCCCTTCGACCCCGTCCCCCCCCGAAATGGTGCAGTGTGGTATCGTATATCCAGCGGCCTGTCTGGTTATCGTACCTCTGGCAGGGAGCAAGTGCTGCCAATCCGTTGCTTCATGTTATACCGCAGAGAGAGAGAGAGAGAGAGAGAGAGTAGTAACAATAATGATAATACTAATAATTCGAGGGAAGGTCGAGCCGGCCTTAATCTAGGTTATTGGTGGCTATAAAGTATTAATATTTCTCTGGTATGGATTAATTATTAATACTGTAGGGGCGACATTTGTTCCTATTTTACATGGTCAGCTAATGTGGAACGTATCTGTATAGAAGAAAATGAAGAAGAAAAAGAAGGGAAAGGAGGAACAAGGAGGAGGAGGAACAAGGAGGAACATGGAGGAGGAGGAACAGGGAGGAACAAGGTAAAAGAAGAAAAGAAAAAAGACAACAAAAGGAAAATGATAAACTAAGAACACATGTAACAACTAAAATGAAGAGGAAGGAAAGGTGAAATAAAAGGAAAAAATGGAGAAAAAAACAGGAATGGTATGATGCTACGAATATTGAATAGAAAAAAAAGATCATGGGCTATACTATCATCAAAACAACATGAAAGCAACTGATATATTGCCCTACAGCGAAACACTAAAAGCAATCATTCCATCGCTTTTTAAAACAATACAAAACATTAAAACGATCAAATGGAAAACAGAATAATGGGATCTCCTTAATTTTCATTTCTGCCTCTCGTTGCTATAAATAAATAAATACATACGAGGGAATGGATGCAATTAGTGAGATGGCAAAAACTGATACATTTGTGATTTTTGTGTTATTATTATTATTATTATTTACGGTGTGACCTCGAGATCTGGATAAATACATAATAATACAAATAAAATGGAATACATATAAATGTCTCGCAGAAGAAGATGATGACGATAATGAAGTAGAAGAAGAAACATGAAGAAAGGATCGAGGAATTAGAAAGGAGGAAGACGAAGAAGAAAAAGATTGATAAAGTAGAAGAAACACGAAGAAAGGAGGAATTAGAAAGGAGGAAGACGAAGAAGAAAAAGACTGACGAAGTAGAAGAGAAAACGCGAAGAAAGGAGAAATAAGAAAGGAGGAAGACGAAGAAAAAATAGATTGATGAAGTAGAAGAAACACGAGGAGGAAGAAAGGAGAAACACGAAGATAGAGAAAAAACTGAGCAGAAATAGGATTAAAAAGTATATACCTGTCAGTCATTTGGTTAGTTTAGTTAGGATAGGACAACTTGAGAGAGAGAGAGAGAGAGAGAGAGAGAGAGAGAGAGAGAGAGAATAGGTACTAGCATTACTCCACAAGGAAAGGGTTCATTCATATCAAAGAGGAAGTCAACACATGTCTCATTGCCCTTGAGAGAGAGAGGGGGCATGTGGTGGTGTTGGTAACGGAGGATAAATAATAAATAAGAGAAACTAGGTATTGTTCACTACTACTACTACTACTATACCCCTCCATTCTCCCTCCTTTCCCCTCTCATACTAGATCGTTACCACCTCTTTCAAACACACACACACACACACTGACTTAGTTTATAGACCACAAAAACAAATGATAATCACACAAAACATATCCCCCGCATGAAAGACAAAATGCAATCAATAAAGCTCTTAGACACAACGTAAACACACACACCCACCCACCCACACACGCACCTCCCCTCACTGGTGACAGCAACGAATCTTTCCTCGCCTCTCCCCTCCCCCTCCCTCACATTTCCCCTTAGTGTAAAGGTTACGAATTCCCCCTTCCCCTCCCCCTTTCCTTCCTTCTCCCCTCTCGGAAAGACAGTCAGACCTTCCCCTCTTCCTCCTTCTCGCTTCCCCTTATCCGTACGTCTAGCTTCCTCTCTCTCTCTCCCTCTCTTATACCTATTTCAAGGTATCCTCCTTCCTCTTCCTTTTCTTTCCCAACATGACACTAAACAGGCCTTCCTCTTCTCCTCCATCCCCTTTTCCCCTCTTCACTTCCATACCCATACTTCCCCTCTTCATTCCTTTTCCTTTCCTCCTCCGTCCCCTTTCTTCTCTTCCCCTCACCTTGATTCCCCTCTTCCTTCCTTTCCCCTCACTACCACAAACAACACCACAACCACTTCACACGGACGTATACGGACACACAGTTTTCCACTTACTTTTGCCCCGATCTGGTTGCCGCACTGGCCGGCTTGAATGTGCACAATTTCTCTCATGGTGGCGTAATACTAGTAAGGTTAGCACAGCGGTAAGCGTTTGAATGAGTCACGGCCGCGGGAACCCTGCTTATAAAGCCCCAAGCAGCGATGCCAGATTTTCGTACTCCGAGCATCGTATTTTTCGTTTTTTGACCGACAACTACTGCAAGAAAATAGAAACACATCAATAATTAACCATTTCAACGATAATTATTAGTGAATCTAGCTATTGGGGTGGAGGAGACAGTTTTGGGTATGAAATCGGGAAATATAAGAGACTGAGTACGACAATTTGGCAACGCTGAACCTAAGAGAGGCTTCTGCGTATGCGTCTCCGCCAGGCTTACCAACCGTCTCGAATCTCCACGGAACTCAAAACCCACATCCTATATTACGATTTTATGGGTCTAGATGGGTATTTATAGGTGTTTTATTGGGTTATATGTATTTTTAGGATTGTGTGTGAGTGTATTTAGGCTGAAGGGGGTGTCTAGGGTGTGGTTTATGGGAGGGAAGGGTTGCCAGCGGTGGTGGTATCGATTTTCCGCGAATCAATTGAACACGCCCATATCGGAAGTCTAGGCCGGGCAGGGACGGGCTGGAGTCTCGGCTTTAATCACATTCTACGGGTAGTCATGCATCTGGAGTAGCTAAGAGAGAGAGGCAATGCACAAAGTTATATTAGGCAGTCTTATAAACAGGACAGAACGCAGAATACCCGCAGCGCTCACTGTTTCTCTCCTCGCTACTCGCTTCCTCCTCTTCATCCTCCCTCCCTTCCTCTCCTTTCCTACCCTAGTAATAACACCGGTTGTCCTACCCACTACCCTACATATCTACCCTTTGAACTTGCCCTGTATATTGTTTTCTACGTCTTCCTCCCTCCCTTTCTTTTTCTTCCTCTTCTCCCCCCCTCCCCTTCCTCTTCCTACCCTAGCAATAACACCGGCTTGTCCTACCCCACTTCCCTATATATCTATCCTTGTTTTATCTATTTCCTTACATAATTGGGCCTGTACGTGTTTCCTTCTTCCTCTTCTCACTCCGTTCCTCCCTTCCTTTCCTCCTCCTCTTCCAACCCAGGCAATAACAGCGGTTTGTCCTGCCCACTACCCTATATATGTACCCTAGTTTTCTCTGTATCCTTTCAAAATTAACTGTAATTGTCTATCCTCTTCTTCCCTACCTCTGTGCTCTTCCTCCCTTCCCTTCCTCCCTCTTCCTACCCTAGCAATAACACCGATTGACCTGCCCAGTGCCCACTACCCAACATAATCTACCCTAGCTTCGCCTCTATTCTTATGAAATTAACTGTATATGTTACTGTGTGTATATTGTATCGACTGTTATTACGAGGAAAGCATCAAACCGTCATAGGTAAAGAAAACGGGGAGTGGAATAGGCCTAGAGCGTTTCATGCACCGTGTTTATTCTAATTCAGTTCGTCGAAACTCGATCTTCTTTGGGGACTTTGGAAATAGTTGATGTGAGCGGCGGAAGCGTCTGAGAATCCTGCCCTTAAAACTTTTTGGCTAACGCTGCCGGTAAACACTCTCGTAAAGGTGGGTGTAGCTAGGTGGGTATGGGTGGATGAGGGGTGGGTGAGTGGGGGCGGTAGGGGGTGAGGGGGCAGCTTCCCTTCCATTCCCTTCCCCTTTGTCGAGGCCGCGTTGAAGGTGGAGAAAGGAGGGGGTAGGGGGTAAGAGGAAATGGGGTCTTCGCGGCATAGTCCTGTATAAGGCTTCTGATAACAATACATGATGACTCTCTCTCTCTCTCTCTCTCTCTCTCTCTCTCTCTCTCTCTCTCTCTCTCTCTGAAGTTATGAAGACGTTAAAAACAACAAGAAAACAGAATTAAGCGAAAAGTTAAGCGGCGTGCAGTTAAGAGATACGCAGAGAGAGAGAGAGAGAGAGAGAGAGAGAGAGAGAGAGAGAGAGACAGACGGGGGGGAGGTATCAAAAGAGAAATATCACAACTAACACAATACTTACAACTTATATGAAGAAAGAAGAAATGACAATGAAGAAGAAGAAGAAGAAGAAGAAGGTGGAGGAATAGGAGAAAAAGGATGATGATGATGATGATGAGGAGGAGGAGGAGGAGAAAGAAGACGAAAAAAAAACAAGAAAAATAAAACAATAAGAGGAACGAAGAAAATAAGGAAAATAATAATAATCCCAAAATAAAGGACATCTAAAGACCGGTAACAGGTAAATCGACACACTTGAGGCAGGTAACGCGAGGACTAATGAGCGCCAGGTAAACGAGGGCCAGGTAACAGCCTCAGGTGGGCCGGGTTCACGGAGGACCATTCACTTTCTTTTAAACTTTCACTTTTTTTTATCTCATTTAATTAAGCTTGCGTCCTTGTTTTCTTTTTCCTTTTTTCGGTTTCTTTGGTTTTTATTGTTTTTTCTTGATCTTTTTTTCACTACTTAAGTTGATCTTGTTTTGTTTTGTTTGTTTGTTTGTTTGTGTTTTCTTACTCCTGTTGTTGTACCTTAATGGCTTCTTCCTTTTCTTTTTTTTCTTATTGTCATTATCTCCTTGGTTTGGTTCTTCTTTTTCTTCTTTTATTTTCTTTCTTTCTCTCATTCGTTCGTTTGCTCCTTCCTTCTTTCTTTTCTCCTCCCTCTTCTTTTTCTCCTCCTCTTATTTCTCTTCTCTTTCTTTTTCTTCTATATTTACAATCTTATATATTCTCACTTATTCAATTATTCGTAAAGCTTAAGCTCACTTCGTCTGTCCCTTACACATTAACGTTCATAAGCCTTAACAATATCCACCATACAATAAATTAATAATGAATGAGAAATACCAAATAAAAAAACAAATAAGAAAATACCATCTCATCTAATTATAACAATGCGCCAAGACATTAATTTCTATCAGTAACATGTGGTGCTTTAATTAACCCTTTTATCTCTCTCTCTCTCTCTCTCTCTCTCTCTCTCTCTCTTCCTAACCTCTTTTTTCGCTCTCTCTTCTTTCCCCTTTCACTTCCTTACTCCTACCCATGTTCTTTTCCGTTTTTCCTTTCTTTTTTTTCTCTCTCTCTCTCTCTCTCTCTCTCTCTCTCTCTCTCTCTCTCCACGCTTAATTTCCTCTCCCTTTTGAATATTCTCTTCCCTCTTCTGTCTCATTTCCTTCCCTCCTGCACTCCTATACACATTAATTTTCTCTCTTCCTTCCTCTCTATTATCCACCTCCCTCCGTTTTTCTTTTCTCCTCCTTCCTCTCTTCTCTCTTTCTGCTCCCCACCTCTCTCTTTCTCTCTTCCCCTCTTCCTCTTTCTCTCTTTCCCGCACCTCCTTCTTCCTTCCTCTTTTCCCTCTCTCTCTCCCTTCTTCCTTCCTGTCTTCCCTGCCTCTTTCTTCCTTCCTCTTTCCCCCACTCCCTTCTCTCTTCCTCTCATAGGAATACATAGGAAGAACAGACACAAGAAGCCTGTCGGTCTATGGCGAGGGTATCTGTTTACTACCTCTACTACTAGTAAACTACGTGTGGTAGGACAGGATAGAATAGATGAAGGCTCCTCCCCACAATAAACTAATAATAAACTAATAAACAATAAACTAATCTTCCATCTTCCTCTTTCTCTCTCTCTCTCTTCCCCTTTTCCGTTCCTTTCTTCTCTTCCTCCCTAAAGAGCCCATGTTAACAGCTGTTTTGTAAATATTTGTAAACATCGCCTCTTGAATGTTTAGCATCAGTGTAACATTTTAACGTAATCGGCTACAATCTCCCACTAAATGTTTGGTAACTCTCGACAGGCTTTTAAAAGTAAGATTAGAATGACCTCACGCCCGGCTTACGAACGATCGATCTCGTATGATAATTTTGTAAGGGATATCCGGGACAACACCTGAGTTCAGCTTCCCAATGTCCCTAGTTGTTTAAAATCGAAGAATCTTTTTTTTTTTTCGCATTTCAACAACAAAGCAATTTAGAACACTTTTACTAGACCACCTCTACAACCAACAAGTCAAAAATAATAACAAAAACAGAAAGTAAAGAGAAGATGAAGAATGAAGTAGAAAAATTGCGGTATTACAAAAGGAAATAAGGAAAAAATTAAAAAGAAAGGAAATAATGGGGAAAAAAGTTCAGAATCGGAGTTGAAAGCTTATCAACTCATCAGAAATTATATAAAATAAAAAAAGGTATATAGATCGTTCACTTATTCTGTTAAACCTAATCTATCGAGGCAAAGCGATAATGAAAAGCCAGCAAATCCATCAGTTATGTCCTGCCTGGGGGTTGGGGTGGCATGTTCCTCCCTTTTCCCTTGTTGTTTACCTGCAACAATAAACTATCAATAAATCAATCAGTCAATAAACCGTGCAGTCAACTCACACGCCTCATCAACGGGATCACAATTTAAAAAATAAAGACAAGCATTCCAAAATAATTCCAGCAAATGAATAACGGAACTATTTAACAAGATCGACGTGCGTTCAATGATGACGAAATATCTGAGGCAATACAAAAACAACAACAATAAAAAAAAACTCCAATAAATGAAAAACGGAATAACATTGACAAGATCTACGTGTGTTCAATGATTACGGAATATCTGAGGCAATACAAATAAATAAATAAATAAAAAAATAAAAAAGAACTCCAATTAATGAAAAACGGAATAACATTAACACGATCTGCGAACGCTCAATGATTACCTGATATCTGAGGCACCGTTCGTTAATCCATTAGTACCGCCAGACATCCGGATAGATAGCACACCCTCGCGATAAAATCATTAGAGCTACCGTGGGAAGGGCGGCTCGCGCGGCCGTACCTTCACCTCCCCCTCACCTTGTCCCTCCAATAATGACAACAGCAAAAAAGTAAATGTAAGTCCCTCCTCCATTAACAGCTTTAAAATCCATACGTAATGAGACTAAGAAAAGATAGGGGGGAAAGAAAGGGAGGATTACGGTAGCGATTTGCACGAGTTGCTCTTTTTTTTTTTGTGTGTGTGTGTGGTGGTTGTGGAGGATTATCAACGGGGTCACAATTCAGCTTTTCAGTAGCGATGTGAAACTTCTCCTCCTCCTAAAAGTTTGTGTTCCGTTAGTTTCTTAAATGTTAACAAGATCTGAAAGCCATAACTAAATGATAAATTATATGTATTGGCAGTTCTTTCTTTTTTTGCGAAGTTTGGGATTATGAACAGGGTCGTATTTCAATTTCGCGGTAGCTTTGTGAAACTTCTCCTCCTAAAATTTCGTGTTTCGTAAGTTTCTTGAATGTTAACAAGATCTGAAGGCGATAACTAAATAATAAATTAAGTGAATGGAGTTCAGAATTACGAACGGGGTCACATTTCAGTTTCTTGGTCGTTATTTGAAAATTCTCCCAAAAGTTTGTTTCGTGAGTTTCTTGAATGTTGACAAGATCTGAAGGCGCTAACTAAATGATAAATGATAAATGGCTAAACTTACTAAATGAAAAATGCTAAATGGCTAAACTAACTAAATGATAAATAATGATAACCAAAGAAAAGGCAACTGCAAATTTATTAGTTAATTTCGCTATTTTTAAGAGATCGTGTTGCACTGCAGTCCATTTCTGTGTGAAATCCACGTAAAGATAAAAGCGGCAGAAAAGAAAAAAATATATATTTTGGACACGATTTTGCGTACGTGCCTCGTAGGTTTTTACACTTTTGGTCCTATTCATATATTTGTGAACGCGGGAAACAAGAGAATATCGAGAGGAAAGGGAAAAAAAAAAAAAAAAAAAAAAGTGGCGATTTTGCAAATATACTGACAAGTTTTTTTTTGCATCACTATTATTTATTTGTTTATCTATTTATTTATTTAATTCTTCATATATGTATGTATGTGTATATATATATATATATATATATATATATATATATATATATATATATATATATATATATATATATATATATATATATATATATATATATATATATATATATATATATATTTTTTTTTTTTTACAGCTAAGGAGACAGCTCAAGGGCGCAAAGAAAAAAAAAAGAAAAAAAGGCCCTCTGCTCACTGTTCCCGAACAGAGGTTAAAGGAGTGTCGAAAATCAGAGGTCAATTTCGGGAGGAGAGGTGTCCTGATACCCTCCTCTTGAAAGAGTTCAAGTCGTAGGCAGGAGGAAATACAGATGAAGGAAGATTGTTCCAGAGTTTACCAGCGTGAGGGATGAAAGAGTGAAGATGCTGGTTAACTCTTGCATAAGGGGTTTGGACAGTATAGGGATGACCATGAGTAGAAAGTCGAGTGCAGCGGGGCCGCGGGAGGGGGGGAGGCATGCAGTTAGCAAGTTCAGAAGAGCAGTCAGCGTGGAAATATCGATAGAAGATAGAGAGGCAACATTGCGGCGTAATCTAAGAGGTAGAAGACTATCAGTATGAGGAGGAGAGCTGATGAGACGAAGAGCCTTAGCCTCCACTCTGTCCAGAAGAGCTGTGTGAGTGGAGCCCCCCCACACATGAGATGCATACTCCATACGAGGGCGGACAAGGCCCCTGTATATGGACAGCAACTGTGCAGGGGAGAAGAACTGGCGTAGACGGTACAGAACGTCCAGCCTCGAGGAAGCTGATTTAGTAAGAGATGAGATATGAAGTTTCCAGTTAAGATTTTGAGTTAAGGATAGACCGAGGATGTTTAGTGTTGAGGAAGGTGATAGCTGGGTGTTGTCAAAGAATATGGGTTATTTGTTTGGAAGATTGTGTCTAGTGGATTGGTGGAGTAACTGTGTTTTTGAGGCGTTGAAGGACACCAGGTTCTTCTTGCCCCAATCGGAAATAATAGTAAGGTCTGAGGCTAAGCGTTCTGCAGCCTCCAGCCTTGAGTCGTTAAGTTCCTGAAGGGTGGGTCTTCTATTAAAAGAAGTTGAATAATGCAGAGTGGAATCATCGGCGTAGGAATGGATAGGACAGTTCGTTTTGGAAAGAAGATCATCAATGAACAACAGAAAAGGAGTGGGAGATAGGACAGAACCCTGTGGGACACCACTGTTAATAGATTTAGGGGAAGAACAGTGACCGTCTACCACGGCAGAAATAGAACGGTCAGAAAGGAAACTGGAGATAAAGGTACAGAGAGAAGGATAGAAACCGTAGGAGGGTAGTTTAGAAAGCAAAGATTTGTGCCAGACCCTATCAAAAGCTTTTGATATGTCCAGCGCAATAGCAAAAGTTTCACCGAAACGGCTAAGAGAGGATGACCAAGAGTCAGTTAAGAAGGCTAGGAGATCACCAGTAGAACGCCCCTTGCGGAACCCATACTGGCGATCAGATAGAAGGTCAGAAGTGGAAAGGTACTTTTGAATCTTCCGGTTAAGGATTGATTCAAAAGCTTTAGATAGACAAGAAAGTAAAGCAATAGGACGGTAGTTTGAGGGATTGGAGCGGTCACCCTTCTTAGGTACAGGCTGTATGAAGGCATACTTCCAGCAAGAAGGAAAGGTAGATGTTGACAGGCAGAGGCGAAAGAGTTTGACCAGGCAGGGTGACAGCACGGAGGCACAGTTTTTAAGGACAATAGGAGGCACTCCATCAGGTCCATAAGCCTTCTGAGGATTGAGGCCAGAGAGGGCATAGAAAACATCATTTTGAAGAATCTTTATAACAGGCATAAAGGAGTCAGAGGGGGGATGAGTAGGAGGAATATGCCCAGAATCGTCCAGAGTGGAGTTTTTAGAAAAAGTTTGAGAGAAGAGTTCAGCCTTAGAGATAGTTGAGACGGCAGTGTTGCCGTCAGGACTGAGGAGTGGAGGGAAAGATGAAGAAGTGAAGTTGGAGGAGATGTTTTTGGCTAGATGCCAGAAGTCACGGTAAGATTTAGAAAGCAAGGTTTTGACATTTTCTATTAATGAAAGAATTTTGGTTAGTCGGAGAATAGATTTGGCACGATTTCAGGCATATATATATATATATATATATATATATATATATATATATATATATATATATATATATATATATATATATAGAGAGAGAGAGAGAGAGAGAGAGAGAGAGAGAGAGAGAGAGAGAGAGAGAGAGAGATTTTTTTCTTCTTTTTGGTTAACGTGAGAAACAAGAAAACATCGGCAAGCGTGAGGTGGGAAGGAGTGACAGGTGGGTGAGGTGAGGCGGCGTCATCGTTGCCATGGTGACGGATGACAACACCACCTCCCTGACCCCGCTCTCCCTCCCTCCCTCGGCCACGTGCGACTCCCCGACGCACGTGGCGGCTCTATTTATCGCCTGCCTTATCGACCCGCCACGTGGAGGAAGAAAACGATAATGAGCGAGTGATGGAAAAAACGAGGAGGGACAGTTAGGAGAGGAGACAACAGATAAAAATGGAAGCAGGAGGGATGGGAGGGGCGGATGGAAAAAGAATTAGAACTCAACTCTCCTACTCTTACTCTTTTCTAAGCGAACAGAGATTATTAAAGAGTGAAACATTACTTGACCAAGCACCGTGTGTGTGTGTGTGTGTGTGTGTGTGTGTGTGTGTGTGTGTGTGTGTGTAAGCTCCATAACACCGTCCCCTTCTCTCTCTCTCTCTCTCTCTCTCTCTCTCTCTCTCTCTCTCTCTCTCTCTCCCCCCCCTCGCCCGTTCCCCTCATCTCTCCCCTTCTTTCCAATCTCTCAATTTCCCCTCACTCCCCTTCCTGCCTTTCCCCCTCTCCCTCCCTCTCTTTGTCGATATGTTATAATTATGATCGTATTAGTAACCAGAATAACAACAACGATAGCAACAACAACAACAACAACAACAACAACAACAATGCAACCTTCACCACCACCACCACCACAAACAATAACAATAATAATGAACAGTAAGGAAAAAGAACAACTAAATAGGAAAAGAACAGCAAAATTAAAAGAGAAGTAAAAATAATAAGCGGAATTCAGCTTTTAATCTCGCCAGCATTAAAAAATAAACCCAGAAATAAAGAAAATCAAGAGCAGAAAGAAAAAGAACATTAACACTCGGAACAAAGAAAGAGCAAAATTTAAACAGAAATAACAGTGAAAAGTAATGCACAATATAACCTTTTTGATCGCACCAGCGTTCAAAAATAAACGAAAATAAGGAAAACAAGAGTAAAGAAAAACACGAATATATTGAAACTAAAATAAAAATAAATATAAACTACATGAGAGGATGAATTCTGCCTAAAATAAATAAAAGCTAACACTAAAATAAAATAGAAAAAAAAGAAAATACAAAACAAGGTGAATGTTCTGCCTCAAAAGCTGAAAATCAACACTAGAATAAAAAAATATAAAAAATACAAGAAAGGTGAACATTCCCCTAAATTTTCTCCGACCAATTCCTTCTCCATGTTTCCCTCCTTCTCTTCCTCCTTTTTTCATCTCTCTCCTCCTTCTCTTCCATTTTCTCCACCTCCTCCTCGTCCTGTTCTCTCTCCATCTCCTTCTGGTCCTTCTACTACCCAAATTTCAAGGCCAAGAAGACTGAACGCTAACCAGTGACTGCGTGAACGAATTAATCCGGGAATAACACCCGTTCATAAGGGGAGACGTATCATTATTAGGCGTGTGTTCCTTAGTGGTTCAGACGGCTGGGTTCTGAGCTTCGCGTGTAGCGGTCTAGACTGAATCACGCTTCGT
>NC_066517.1:11131730-11184230 GCF_024679095.1 Eriocheir sinensis | reverse complement strand
GTTAATTACTGTGACAATTATGAGAGAGAGAGAGAGAGAGAGAGAGAGAGAGAGAGAGAGAGAGAGAGAGAGAGAGAGAGAGAGAGAGAGAGAGAGAGAAAATATGCACCCACGTCTCTTTCTTAATGGATTTGTGAATTTACTGATCGCAACTCTGGTGAAGGAAGGAAGGAAGGAAGGAAGGAAGAAGAGAGAGAAGGACGGAAAAAAAATGAAAAAGGGAAGTAAGGGAGAAAGAAAAGAAAGAAGGATGATAAGAAGAAAGGAAGAAACAAAGAATAAAAACAAGGGAAGGAAATAATGAAGAAAGGAAGGTAGACACGAAGAAGGAAACAACGAAAAAAGAAAGAAATAAAGAATGCAAGGAAAGAAAGAAGAAAATTAAGAGAAAAAAGGGACAAAGGGAGAAAAGAGAAAGAAAAAAGAAAGAGAAAACAGAAACAACAGAAAATGAGAAAAAAAGAGGAAAGGAAAAGTGAACAAAAACGGAATAGAAAGAGGAAGAAGAATGAAGAAAGAAAGATGAGGAGGGAGATAACATTAAGGGAAAAGGAAAGGGAAAAGAGGGAGAGGAAAGGAAGAAGATAAGAGACAAGAGGTAAGAAGTAAAGGAGGAGGAGGAGGAGGAGGAGGAGGAGGAGGAGAGATAGGAAATGGGGAGGAGAAGAGGAGGAGTTGTCTTAGCAAAATGGGTGTGGTGACTATGTGGAGGAGGAGGAGGAAGAGGAGGAGGAGCGGCGTCTGGCTGGCTAGACCTCATGACGGAGAGAGAGAGAGAGAGAGAGAGAGAGAGAGAGAGAGAGAGAGAGAGAGAGAGAGAGAGAGAGAGAGAGAGAGAGAGAGAATTATACCCCTCCCCCTCTCCCCCCTCCCCTAAAAAGTATTCTTACCTCCCTCCTCCTCCCCCTCTTCCTCTTCCTCCTCTTCCTCCTCCTCCTCCACATACATTATCACAGTCATATGCGAGGGTGTCATGCTACTCTCTCTCTCTCTCTCTCTCTCTCTCTCTTTTTTCTGTTTTCTTTTCCATTTGCAATTTTCTCGACTCATTTGAGAGAGAGAGAGAGAGAGAGAGAGAGAGAGAGAGAGAGAGAGAGAGAGAGAGAGATCGCCCACACCTATTTCCTTAGCAGACTGCCACGCCCACTCTCTCTCTCTCTCTCTCTCTCTAGGGAACGAGTTAAACCGAATGTATCTTTCTTACCTCCTCTCCCTCTTCCACCTCTTCTCTCCCCTTCTTTCCCCTCACCTGCAATAACGTGTGGCGAGGAGGAGGAGGAGGAGGAGGAGGAGGAGGAGGAGGGAGGGGAGGAACATTTGGGATCGGAAAGAGGGCAGAAGTCAGGAAGGGGAAGGGAGGGGAAGGGAGAGAGGAAAAGGGGAGAAAAGGAAATGAGGGAGAGGGAGAAGATTAGTGATATAGATAGATAGATATAAAGATAGATAGACATATAGACAGATAGAGGGGGAAAAGAGATGTGCGACTGTAAAAAAAAAAGATAAAGGGAAAGGGAAGGAAAAACTAAGAATAAGGGAAGAAAGGAAACACAGAAAGGGGGATGAAAGGGAATTCGGAGGGATTAAGTAATGTAAGGTAAAGAAAGATAAGAAAAGGTAGAAAAAGGTAGACACGTAAAGAGAAGTAAGAGAAAGTTAAGGAAAAATAAAGAAGAAGAAGAGGAAGAGAAAGTAAAGGATGCAAGGAGGAGGAGGAGGAGGGAAGTAGGTAAGAGAAGAGAGAAAGAAAGGAGATGAGGAGTAAGGGGAAGAAGTGAGGGAAATAAGAGAAAGAGGAAGAGGGGAGATGAGAGGATAGGAAGGGAATGAGATGAGAGGGGAAGGGAAGGGGGGGGAAGGGAAGGGAAGGGAGGGGGGGGAAGGGAAGGGGAGGGGAGAGGAAGGAAGGGAAGGGAAGGGAAGGGGAGGTAAGGGAAGGGCAGGTAATAAGGAGAGAGAGAGAGAGAGAGAGAGAGAGAGAGAGAGAGAGAGAGAGAGAGAGAGAGAGAGGTGACTCATTCAGAAACAAAAAAAAAAAACGTATTGAGTCACGTCGGTCATTTCCTCCATATGCATCTCTCCTCTTCCTCCTTTTCCTCTTCCTTTGGTTCCTCACTTCTCGTTTTCTTTCATGTTATTCCCTTTTGTCTCCTCCTTCTCCTCTACCTTTCTTCTGCATTATCTTCCCTACTCCCTCCTCCTCCTCCTCTACCTTTCTTCTGCATTATCTTCCCTACTCCCTCCTCCTCCTCCTCTACCTTTCTTCTGCGTAATCTCCCCTATTCCCTCCTCCTCCTCTACCTCTCTTCTGCATTATCTCCCCTCCTCCTCCTCCTCCTCCTCTACCTTTCTTCTGCATTATCTTCCCTACTCCCTCCTCCTCCTCCTTCTCCTCTTGTCCATTATTCTTCCTTCCTCCTCTTCCTCCATTTACTTCATTATCTTCGTATTATTATCTTTCCATTTTCTCTTTTTGTCTTCTGCATTATCTCTTCTTCCTCCGCCTCCTCTTCCTCCGTTTTCCCCTTTCCATCACTCCTCATTTCTCCTTTCTGCTCCACTTCCCTCCCCTCCATCCTGTCTTTTTCCTCCATCTTCTTCCCTCCTCCTCCTCCTCCTCTTATTCCTTCCTCTCGTCTCTTTTTCTCTTCTTTTTCTTCTTTATTAACTATTCCCTCCTCCTCCTCCTCCTATCCAACTCTTTTTCGCGCGCGCGCGTGCGTGCGTGCGTGTGTGTGTGTGTGTGTGTGTGTGTGTGCAAATCTTATTTGTTTGTGCAAAAACAAAGTAAAAACATTTTGGAAAAATTAACAACGAAGGTGAAAGAGGAGGAAGAGAGAGAAGAAGAGGAGGAGGTAACACTTAAAAAAAAAAAAAAAAAAAAAATCAGTTATAAATAGAACATCAACTTTTACAATCTCTCTCTCTCTCTCTCTCTCTCACGGGGATCGAACCGGGAGCCATCCACACCTTAGCAACACACACACACACACACACACACACATCAAACTCAGCCCCGTTGATGTTTGCATGAGAGAGAGAGAGAGAGAGAGAGAGAGAGAGAGAGAGAGAGAGAGAGAGAGAGTTAGGAATGATAGTAGTTAAAATAGTAGTAGTAGTAGTAGTAGTAGTAGTAGCAGTAGTAGACAATGGTGGTGGTGGTGGTTGTGATGGTGGTGGTTGTGATGGTGGTGGCGGTGGTGGTTGTACGTGGTGGTGGTGGCGCATACCCTGCAGTCTTATTGATCACCACCATCTCCTCCTCCTCCTCCTCCAAGCAAAGACTGTCTGCTTTCTCCTCCTCCTCCTCCTCTTCTCTCTCTCTCTCCCCCTACTCTATGCTTCTTTCTCGTTCTCTCCCCGTTTGATTTTTTTGCCCCCCCCCCCCACCTCTCTCTCTCTCCATTATGTTAACGGTTATTATTTGGTCTCTATTATTACATTTTTCCTGTTCTTTGTTTATTTTCCTCCTCCTCTTCTTCCTTTTCCTCCTCCTCCTCCTCTTTTCCTTACTTCTCCTCCTCCTCTTCCTTTTCCACCTCTTTCCTTTACTTGTTCCTCCTCTTTCTTTTACTTAATCTCTCTCTCTCTCTCTCTCTCTCTCCCTCCCTCACTTTCTTCCTTTATGCTCCACCTTTCCCTTCCTCTAAGAAACAATTAAGGTCCCTCTGCCTCCTAATCCAATTATGAAAAACAAAATATTTATACTGCCACTGCCTTATATTACACAAACAACAACAACAACAACAACAACAACTACTACTACTACTTTCTAATTGACTCATTTCCCGTGTAAATTAGGGTGAAATCAGACTTGAGGGAGAGGAAATTAAACACCTAGAGGCCCTAATTTGTAGCAGTAACCCCTACAAACAGACGTGTGCTCTCCTCCCCGGTGACTTAATGAAAATGGTGTTGCAGGACAGACTAATTATTTTGTCATCAATGTTTTAATTGTTGTACTCTGTTTTGTGGCGTCTTCATTGTTAACTTTACTTGTTTATTGTTTATCTTCAACTGTCTGTCCTCATCCTGCTACAGTTCTCTTATACATATTGTACACCACATACACAAACACCCCAATGTCATTTACACTACACTACATTCACATAAATGTATATACACACAACAACGTCTCCTTTGTGTTTTGTCTGTCCTAATGACTTGTGTATATTTTTGTAATACCTTGAAGGGCACTGGTTTTTCCTTTTACCCGTGGACCAACTAGCAGCAGAACACTCACTAAAAACCAACAAACTTACCCAATACAGCTGTTACTAGGGCACACGCACACACACACCTTTATCTCTTATGTTCTGTATGTCTGTTTCTGTATGTCCTTTTTTTTTATGCTGAGATACAAATACAATCAACTTACCACTCACAAATTTCACTACACACACACACATATTGCTATTGGTAAGACAAACTCACTCACTGACCTCCATTTCTTCCTGTTTTGGGTGTTTGTCTATGTCTTTTTATATATGAAGACAGAGAAAAATAAATCTACTTTCCCATTCACTAATTCCTCAACACACACACATAGCTATCGAGGAAAAGACAAACACACAAACTTATCTTCACTTTCTCCTCTGCTTTGTATGTCGTTCTGTTCTTTTCCTTTTATACAACAAGAAAAACAACAGCCTTACCACACCAGTTCTTCTACACACATATTGCAATTGATAAGAACATACACCTTTTATAAGCACTGACTCTTATGCCTTTTAAAACTATCACTAAAGGTAAGCATTCACACTCACTAACCTTATATTCTTCCTCTGTTCTTTGTGTCTCTTCTCATTCTCTCCCTTTCTCTCTGTTTCTTCTTTTCCTTTTCATCTCCTGCTTCCTTCCTTTCTTCCTCACTCACTCACTAACCTTCAATTCTTCCTCTTTTCTGTGTGTCTGTTTTTCCTCACTCTCTTCTGTTCTTCTTTTCTCTTTCACCTTCTTCCTTCCTTCCTTCCTTGCTCACTCTCACTTATAACCTGCAATTCTTCCTCTGTTCAGTGTCTCCTCTCTCACTCTCTTCTTTTCCTTTTCATCTCCTCCTCCTTCCTTCCTTCCTCACTCTCACTCTTCACGCTGCAGAGACAAAAGAAACAGAGAGGTTGAGCCAATAAAAACACATGTCCAGTTGATGGGTAACCTTTATTAGATGGAAGAAAAGTTAATAAAAAAAAAAAAACTTCCCTAAGAATTCGATCATCTTTACAGTGTCAACCTTTTTTTGTTGTTGTTGTTGTTGTGGAAGTGTTTGGGGAGCAAGTTATGGTGGTGGTGGTAGGGAGAGAGGTGATGGTGGTTAGTGGTGGTGGTTGTAGTGATAGGTAAGTGGGGTGAGGTTGTGGTGGGAGTAGTAGTGGGAGTAGTAGTAGTAGTAGTAGTAGTAGTAGTAGTAGTAGTAGTAGTAGTAGGAGGAGGAGGAGGAGGAGGAGGAGGGAAATGGTGATCCTAGTTAGAAGTGGTGGTTGTAGTACTGGTTAACAGGGGTGTGGTTGTAATAGGTAGTGTCATTATGGTAGTGGAAATAGTGGTAGTAGTATTGGTAGTTGAAGTAGTGTTGTTAGTAGTGGTACAGGGATGGTTGTCATGCCTGGTAAGAGATACAGTAACTCAGGCATCAACCATTAATTATTTTCCTCTTTAGACACTGGCAACTGTGCTTCACTTATATAAAAATCATACATTGCTAAAAACCTTATCACTACAAGCAATAAATCCCTTCACTGCAGTAAGATATATGTGTAGTGTGGTGTGGTGTGGTGTGGTGTGTGTGTGTTGGGCATGGGCACTGGTTGCTACTGCTGTGAAGGCTTTGTACATGGAGATCACTAACTCATGTCAAAGTCGGCAGGAGAAAGAATTGACAGTTGAGAACTTGCACCAACATCCAACCCTTCTGTCCACCCACGATGGCAGAGTTCGCGAAATTCTTCTTAACATTATTGCTACGTATTATACAGTTTCTCATTCACATCAAGAGCACAGGCATACATATAAATTAACTTGTATATATACATATATGTTGATGATTATTTACATATATAAATCATGGCACTGCCTTCTGAACTGTTTTTGATGGGTGAGACTGCTGAAAAAAATGCATCTTGGTTGCCTTTTGAAAAATAAACTGTTCACAAGAGTCTAGTGCACCCAAGTATTAAGAATTGAATGTTTTGAAAATAAAAGTAATATGTTTTTTACAGTAAAGGAAGCAGCTCAAGGGAAAAAAAAATGAGAAAAAAAAAGCCCACTAATCACTGACCCTGAACTTAGTGATAATAAAATAAAATACTATGCAATTAAATAAAAATCTACGTCTTTGTTTCTGAGTTCTATTGAAAGGATAAGGCACCGGGCCATCCTCTACAACACAGGTAACTGCTCAACCTCATCAGGGAAGCTAGACGACAGGAAGCAGGTGTCAACAGGTGAGGCAGGACTAAGGCCTTCACTGGTCATTAGGTGTTAGTCTGCCTAGAAAGTTTTGCTGCCTGACTTCTTTACATCCCACCAAATTCAGACTTCCAGGAGCCACATTATTTGTTACATGTTTTGTCTCCTTTTTTTCACCTTCCTTCTCTCCTCATCACCCTTTCTCTTTCTTCCCCATCTCTCCCTCCTCCTCTCTTTTAACACATCCCATCACGACTGAGGGAAGTAAGTCTGTCTATGTTTGCTGAGGTTTGAAATGCTCATGTCCAGCACTTGTATTAACCTGTCTCACTCATTCCTCTTACCACAACCCACCCTGGCTATCACACTACCTCAGCATAAACATTCTTTTCTAAGCAAGTTAAGTGAAGTCCATCAACAAAGTTTAGGAGACTTAGTGCACTGCCTCACTCATCCCGTTTGCCACTCAGCTTCCCAGAAATAAAGCTACTTCTCTACCCTGCTGTGGCCATGTTCCCTCATATACACCACAGTGATGCACATCGTCTCATCTGCTGCCAAAATTTGCCCCTCGTGCTACAAAGGAAAATATGAGTTTGTTTCACTACTTTCAGTCATACATGGGAATGCAGCTGAAATGTTTATTCCTATATGTACAGCACAACTTAGCCCACTCCTGCCTATGGATATAAAGCTGCAATGCCCTTCTCTGTTTCAAGAGGGTAGTCTTCCTCTTCTACATTGATTCATGCCCGGAAAAGCTGTCTTACAAGATTATTTGAAAACGAATGTACGGTTCATTCTCTAATTCAAGAACCTAATACCACCCACCCTGCCCTCCACACTGCCCTGGGGGAACATACCAAGCTGAAAAGAAATGTCCACAGCAGGAACAAGCTCACCATCCCCGGCAGGGCCCTCAAAACAGTCCTTCCCTTTACACGAGAGGAAACACTAGTAGTCTTCCTTGGCTCTGAAGCTACAAAGAACTACTGGATTATATACGTTTGAAGTCTTATCACTAGTCCGCTACGCTACGTATGCACTCGTTCTTAAAGGTAACATCAGGTCACTTTGTACTTTGAAGAGGCGTAGCCATAAACCAACTGCTCAATGACTAGAGGGAGAAATTATTTTTACTGTTATACAAAATACAGATATCAGGTACTAAGGACAGTCCATTTGTCTCGTCAACAGACACACTGCTACTTATTCCTAATCTCTGCCTATCAGCTAGGATTTGGATCACTGGTGGTAAAGGGAGTGGAACGCCTGACAGAAAAATATGTGTGTAAATATGAAAACCTCTGAACTTTGTGACTGCACCGAAAATTGTTAGAAATCTTATTTACGACAAAACGTGTTCTTAAACGTTAATTATCCACAAACAAAACATGTCGTACCTCATCCAACCCTTGCTTAGGTGTAGCGTTTAGCAGAAAGACCAATTGGGTAAAAGACGTCAAACAACAACTGACACTGACCTTATCTAAGAACTTATGAAAACACTTTAGAACACCTTGGAAAACACTCTCCCAAAATCTCCAGTACTGGCCCTCAACTAGATTCCAACTCCAGCACTTTCCCACACTTATGCCCTAAACTGACATCAAACCACAGTAAGGAAATGCTTCTCAAACCTGATACACTGTTACCAAGTTAGCCTCTCTAGCTTTAGAACACATGGATGCAGCCTCAACACATACTTTCTACCGTCACGTATGGCAGCACAATAACTTAAAAATACAAAACTGTGGTCCCTGTCAATGAATCAGTCGGAGGTTGCCAATAATTTTCATGCAGGACATTGGGAAGTTATGCACAAAAGAAATGGCTAATGAACAGCGGACTTCATGACACAGAACATGAACATCAGGTACTGTACTTTTTCATGCCGATAATCTAGTGTCTACAGTAAATGTTAATGTGGAAAAATAGCAACCTTGAAACCTTAAAAAGATTGGCTAAAACTAAATAACAAAGATTGTCAGACGACTCAAACCTTCAGCCTCGCAAGTCTACTCCGGAATGAAAAACAAAGAATGTTTCCTGCAGTGATGTTTGCCTTGTATGTGACCTTGTTTTCCATGCCAAATTAAGAAGTTATGGAAAAAATTTTGGAAATACTAACTTAAAATAAAATAAGAATAAATAGAAAGAATAAAGAAATGCTGAGGAATTGCTCCCAACTCTGCTGCCATTACCATGCCCAACAGAACATGCCTCTATTCTACAAGATCAACGTTATGCACAGACCTTTCTCACAAGCACCCTTCACCCCCTAGTTGGCCTCTCTGCAGTGCATTTCCTTTAAAGGCCGTCATGAGCCAAAAAGAAAATCAGCACATCAACACTACACTGAAAAAAATTGAAAAATGATAAACGGTAAGCAAGGGCTGGATGACACACATTGAGACATGGCGGAATAGTTGTACCTTACAACAGTGAATCATAAAAATACTGAAATATTTCCTCAATAAATACACTCAAACCATACAACACTGATTTCTTCTTCAGTATTTCAAGACCTAAAAGTATATTATTTTGTCTTTTGGACTTATGCACTTAAAAAATTAATCATATTTGTAAACATTTGCACCTGTTATTTATCTTGTTGTACTTAAATTTTTGTATGGAGATTACCTATGTACTTAACCTTGCCTTAAGTAATTGGTAAGAGAAAATGGTTTACGTAACCATCAACAAAACCTGCCATGACAACAACTTGCTGCGTCTCCCTAACACAGGCAAGCCAGATCTTTGGCGGCTCTGCAGGACGTCCACGCACAGCACAACGCTTCGGCCATGCATCGGAAGATTGCTCCTCCACGCTAAGAAAGACCTCAAGAAATAAGAAAAAAAACTCTGAGATAAAACCACAAACCAGGAGGGAAAAAAGAGGAGGAATTCTACCATCTGCAGAGCCACGACCGACTCACGGAAAGTCTGACGAGGACCTCCAACACACAAGAGAACTACACCTGTTGGCAACACTGACAGGCCACTCAGAATATTCTCTCTGGGCACGAGGACATACTGGCAACACTGGCGGAGGCGGAGCGGTGGCCTGGCCGTCTTGACCCCCCGGCTTGCGACGTTCCTGAGGACTGAGAGGACTGGGACTGGGATGAAGAGTGGGCTGCCTGGGCTGGTTGGGGCTGGGCGGGCTGCTGCTGGGGCTGCTTCCCTCGCCTAGGTGGGGCCAAGAACTCGAACATGCTGTGAGTGTGGTGGGACAGCATCTTGCCGAGGTCGCAGGGCAGAGGATCGACCCAAAAGAAGTCGTGGTTGAGGGAGGAGTCAGCATCTGTAAGCAGCCTTCCTTGAGTCTGCTGATTCTCTTAGTTTTTAGCACATAATAATTCTTTAACACTATCTCCTTCCTGTATTGATGGGGTATAAGCATCTATAAGCAGCTTTCCTTGAGTCTTTACTTTCTTAGTTTTTACCTTTTAAGTACTATACCTATATAACACTCTCCCTCTGGTACTGATAGGGTGCAAGAGGATGACTGAAGCATACAAAGAGGAGAATGGTGAGGTACGTAGTCTGTTCCTGATACTATGATAAGAATCACATAGAGAAATGATAAATATACCCACAAAAAAAAAAGGATAATTCTACACGTACATATCATATTTCATAAACAAACACACACAAAAAAACATATACACACTAAAACATTTACTCACACAAAAAAATAAAGTAAATAAAAATAAAAGAAGAAATAAAGGAGGTTAGTAACTAAAATAATAATAATAATAATAATAATAATAAATAAATAAATAAATAAACAAATGAAATAGCTAGAAAAAGAAACACAGCAAATGAATAAGAAAATAAATAAATAAGGTAAATAAATAAACAAATAAACAAAAGGCTTACCCATTCTCTTCGACGGGTCCAGGGTGAGCATCTTGTCAATGAGGTCGCAGGCATGCGGGTCCCGAACGTAGGGCTTGAGCCGGTCCTTCACCTTACGCTTGTGGTTCTTGGGCAGCTCCATGGTCGAGTAGAGAGGCAGGAGCTCCACGCCCGGCCACAGCTCGGGGGTAATGGAGCCACACAGCTGCGAGATGAGGTTAAGCTGATGCTGTTCCGTGCTGCCCTGTTGGGGGGGAAAGATGGGGAAAAGAGGGAGGAGGGTCAGTGCTTGTGGGGAGGGTTGTCAATGGGAATGTTTGGAAGGTTATAAGATTACCTCTGTGGCAGGTTAGTGTTTGTGTGGATGGTTATCAATGAGATTGTTGGGAAAGTTTTATAATTACCTCTGTGGCAGGTTGGTGTTTGTTTTGGGTGGTTATTAAAGTACGAGAATGTTGGGAAGGTTTTATAATTACCTCTGTGGCAGGTTAGTGTTTCTGTGGATGGTTGTCAGTACCAGAATGTTTGGAAGGTTTTATAATTACTTATGTTTCCTTAGTCCTCTCGCGCACGATGACACGTTTCGCGTCATCAAAGGGTAAAAGGTCCTGGCGCACGATGACACGAAATGAGTCATAAAAGTTAAAAGAATTGATTGAAAATTAAGTTTTTGGTAAAAGTGCGTCAAATTTGGGAGCATCATTTGTTGGGATAAGTTTCAATTAAGTCACTGAGGTCAAAATTTCTAAAAGGAGAGCAGATGAGGAGCTTTGAGCGACATTTTCATATGGATTCAACAGTATTTATTGTCTGCTTTCAATGCAGGAAATGAACAGAGTACAGCTAGCTCGTTGCCCTAAATAAAAGTAGTCCCAGGAGAAATTTAAGGATTTCAGATTAAAGAAACAGAAATCTCAGAATAAAATAAATTGCAGCAGAGCCAAAAACCCTTTTTCTCAAATTAATATATTCGACTAAAAAAGTTGGCCCACAAAATTTCAAGCTAGCAAGTGGGGAAGAGTTGGTACTTCAGATTTATTGTCTACAATACTCTATACGGAGACTTGAAAAAAGTTTGTATTGTTTATATATATATTTTCCTTTATTTTTATTTGCGCATGTTCTGGTAAAAGTCTTTATGAAGCCATTGATACCAAATTTATTGGAGTACGATATATCTGTGAGGGTAAAATACGTCCGGGAATGTAGAGTATCGTGGCGGCAAAAAAAGGCTGGTCGGGCCTGAGAAATGCATGGTGAGTGGAACAGAAACTTATTGGAAACTTACGGTGCACGAGAGGGTTAGGAGTCTTAGGAATGCTTTTTTACAGTTAGAGGAAGCAGACTGAGGTATTGATTAACTGATTGGGCTACATATGGAGTCTTAGGAATGCTTTTTTTTTTTTCACAGTAAGAGTAGGCTTACAAAGGTACTGACTGACTGATTGATTGGGCTATATACTCGTGGTGCTGCAGACTAAGATAAGGTGAAGTCGGGGGCATATGCTAAAGCTATCCATGGCAGGTCGATAAATGGGTACCTGGGAATCTTGGAGGAAGGTAAAATGGGGTAAGCCAGATGTTCCACTTGTCTTGTGTTCCAGGGTAATGTGTTCTCACCCACCACAGGCTCAAGGGCCAATGCGACGAAACCATTGTGTATGCCCCAAACTTCACCTCCTACCAATAGCATAATAAACAAGCCAGGCCACCCACAACACACCTGCATGATTGGGGTGCGTGTCCACATCTCGGCCATGATACACCCGGCACCCCAGAGGTCTATGGGGGGCCCATAGTTCCTCTCCCCCAGTAGCAGCTCAGGGGGACGGTACCACAGGGTCACCACTCGGTTGGTGTACCTGTGGGGGAAGGTGGTGGTGTGTGATGGTGACACTGATTTTGAACAGTCATAATATGTGATGTAAGCCTGATCAGTAGTCACTAGTCTTGGCTGTAGGGAACATTGTACATGAAAAGGAGCATATCAAGCACTGGCTATACCTGTTGGGTTGGCCATTCCTCTGTGAAAAGGCGCGGGCAAGTCCGAAGTCGGCCAGTTTCAGTGTTCCAGATTTTGTGATGAGGACGTTGGCCGCCTTCATGTCTCGGTGGAGGATCTGGCGGTGGAATCAGGGTTTAGCAATGTGGTTAAGGACTGGGGATCCTCATCAACAAATACAGCTAGAAAACTTGTTGAGATGATCATATCACCTGTTGAGAGTATCAAGACACATCTCCACCTGAAATTGACCTCTCTTTACTTTTATCTTTTTAGGAGCAGCATTTAGCGGGCTTTTTTTTTCTCTACACTTTTTTTGTGCCCTTGAGCTGCTTCCTTTCCTATAAAAAATAAAAAAAGGGGGGGGGGGGCAAGGAAGACATGGAGGCAGTGTGTTAAAGAGGATTTGGCAACACTGAGCATTGGAGAGGCTGAGGCAATGGAGATATATAGTCAGAAGCACACTTATTGACATGAAAGCAAAGATAAAACAGCTTTCTGGCCCCCTTTTCTCAACTACCCTCACCTTGCTGCTGTGGATGTAGAAGAGTCCCTCGAGGAGCTGCTGCATCACCTTCTTGATCTCCCCGAGGCTGAACTTGACATTGTAGTTGGATAGCAGCCCGGCCAGGTCATGCTCGCAGAAGTCAAACACGAGGTAGAAGGTGGAGCGCCAGCGGTTGTAGGCAGAGGCTGTGGGTGGGGGAAGGGAGTGAGTGTGTGGAGGGGTGTGGAGACTCGTGGGTGGATATCTAGGTGAATGAGATGGAATACAAGGTGAATTAGAGTAATTTTGGGCAGGATGGGTGAAGGGAGTGAGTGTGTGGGTCAGTGTGAAAAGTTGTGGGTGATTGAGGTGAGTGAAAACGTGGATGAGGTGGGTGACAAGGAGGATGAGATAGGTGACAAAGTGGATGAGTGTAGAAAGTTGCGGATGGGTGACAGAATCATTAATAACTTTCATATTACTCCTACTTTCAAATCATGAAATTATTCCTCACTTCATTTTTAGTTTCATGTTAGTTTGGTTTCAGTTTCATGACATTATATTTCAAATCCGCAAAAATCGAAGGACAAAAATAACGCTCGTACTCACGTTTTGTGCGGCAGATTTCGTTCAGCTTGACAACGTTATCGTGTTTCAGCTGCTGCAGGATTTTGATTTCTCTGAGGGCTGTGATGGGGAACTGCAAGGCAACACCACAGCTTAGCTCACAGCACACAGCTCACCCTTGGGCCACACACACGACACATGGCTACTAATCAAGGTTACGATCATCAGTTATTTTTAGTTTGCTTGTATGCTTTATGTTGCTCTCTACCTACATCATTCTGCATCAGTCATATGTATAGTTTGGATTGAATTAAATATATATATATATATATATATATATATATATATATATATATATATATATATATATATATATATATATATATATATATATATATATATATATATATATATATAATGTTCAGGTATTGTAATTTCATTTATTATCATTATTATATCTACTATTACCACCCAAATTTGGATGTTTAACACTATTTCTAATTATGATTATTACTTTATTAATACTATTATTTCAATATTATTATATTTATTATGATTATTACTATCATGAAAACAAGGTACATTTTTTTTACTTTGTTTATCATCACAGGCTACACATTTCCTCCATACTTACGCCTTCCTTTTCATTTTCCATCAAAACTTTCTTCAGAGCGACAACCTTCTTTGTCTTCTTGTGGCGAGCCTTGAAGACTTCCCTGTCATGGAAAGAAAAGATCAGTAACCAACAGCTCACCTTGCCCATGTGTCACAATCAAGACTAGATGGATAAGACACAAATAATTGACATTCATTACTAGACCCCTTATGAGTCATCTGGGAGAACTGCAGCTGTGGTGTCTATTTAAGCTGGTGAATAAAGAAACTAACTTATAGTTCACATATATGAAGCCATTCAGCACTCATTCAAATATGAAGCACCTCTCAGCACTCAATAGCATCCAATCTTTTCCATTGTGTATGAATTCAAAATTTGAGTTTTTATTCTCATCATGATTTATCTTCAACCAGAACTACGTATGTCAACAATAACTAGATGATGTGGTAAATATGGAGAGTCACTGCACACCTCCATTATTGCCCCCACAAGAATAATAACCTTACCAAGGTCTCACACACTGTTCTCTAGTTTTACCAGTGCATCATACATATACTGCGTCTACAAGTGATGATAAGAAATAACAGATATTACTCCTCTCCATTTCAACAAACTTAAAACACCTGGTAGTGGGGAGGGGTATGAAGACCAGGGAAACTGTGGTAAAAGCAGGTATTGCAATGATGCTATCTACCTGAAATGAAGCGTTTCTGTGCTCTACTTACGGTGAAAATATATATTTTCTAAATAAATCCCCTGATGGCGGAGGTGTGGGGCAGCGCCATTTTGATAGATGCCAATAAGTGATTGTATGTTTACGTTCGTTAGCAGAAGGCGTTACGTGGAGGGGGTCGAAGAGGGCAAAGCCCCCCTGTTAGAGGTTAGGTTATGTAAAGTTTGGTTGGGGTAGTTTTAATATGCTCCCCCACCCAAAACCCCCGTTTTCCCACAGGTCCCCCAAGATCATTAAGGGAAGGGGATTAGGCCTTTTTCTTTACTTTTAAGTACTTGCATCTTCATATTATGGTTGAGGGACATGTATTTCATCCCTTAACTATACTGTGGGGACGTAATATCGTATTTTGGAGGTGCGGAGTGACTTTCCACAATTATCGATGATGCTCAACCCATGCAGTACTGCAACACTGAAACAAAGTTGAAAGCACTTAATTCAGGTATGTATATCTAGCCTCACCTTTCCCCTAACATAGCAGCAGAAAAGCTAACTAAAGCAACATGAGGCAACCTGACTGGCCGAAAAACCTCCTCATATACACACAAGGAAAACTTTGACATCCAAACATCAATAATCAAGATAATATAGGAATGCTTTATTTTATTATATAATTATGGTATGTAACTGTAAATATTTATGCACACTTTACCAGATGAATAAAAAATACTCAAATGGGGAGGAAAGCAAGAACCCTATGCCAACATGATTCCTTGCACGGCCGACATTAGTGCCAAGATGACGCAAGCAAAATATATGTAGTGATGCAACACCCATCTCCTTACACACACACACACACACACACACACGCCCATGAACATTAATAGCGCCAAGTCGGACGCAAAATACTTGGCACACAATAATCCTACTTGCCATTATTAAGAGTTTAGATACATAAATAAGTGTCCGTGTACATTCTGACGTGAGCAAGACCCGCCTCCTGCCACACGCACAGGCTCACCCAAGGCCACGGACGGAACGTAATGTCTCTGTACTTTACCCGAATGTGCCTTGTCCTATCTTGTCCAGTTTCTCGTACTTGCTGACTTCATCGCAGAAGGGGAAGTGCAGGTCCTCGTAGGTCTTCTCGCGGCTGCCCATCATCGTCCCGTCCTCAGAGGCAGACCGAGGCTTCGTTTATTTACTCCCCGACAGTCTTGCCAACCCTCCCGACGCCGACCACCGACATCAGACATACGAAAATTACTGTATGAATACAATAAATAAACGAGATTTGCTTGTGGAGGAAAAATGGGGAGGATAACATGTAGGAAGGGTGTCTGTAGGATGTGCATGACAGAAGCTTATCTAAATGAATGGGGAGTTAAGTTGGGGAGTGAATGCGTTGTATAGGATGATAAGATGAGGAGACATCATATTAACTATTTCCAAAGGCCAAAAAAAGATCAGTCTGGTTATAATGAGTGTGCGATAAACGGTAACGCCCATACTATATCATATTACTAACATAATTAAAACGAGCGATTCACAGTTAAGATTGATTATGTTAACGCGCCCATATTTATCGCTTCCTACTTCCTCTACTGTGTTGTCATAAATGTCTGCAACTAACCTTTAAACCTCTCGGAAAAATATGAAAGAATAAAAAGATAAATGTATGAAAGTAGATATAAATTATCTGTACTAGCATGTTCGTGTACCACATATAGTTATAATTTAGTACGACAATTTTAGCCAAACCTATACGATACTCTAGTCACTCGTATCTGCTGGTACCACTGCTCCCGAATGGCAATGGCGACAGTTTGATTTATTTGACATGCTTGATTTCAAACTTACAGGAAAGATACGTGCATTTGTAGCTCATTATGCGTTGAGTTTTTTCAGTATATGTAATTTCCTTGTTGTTCTTTGCTTGTTAGGATTGAGGTGTTTGTTTACTCCCCGCCAGGACTAACAACCCTCCCGATGCCGATGTCAACAGTTTTATTTATTTTAAGTGCTTGATTTCAAGCATTTACGAAAGAGAGTATATTTGTTGGCCATTATACGTTAAGCTTCTTTAGTATACGTATTATTGTGTTACTGTTGGTGTTATTTGCTTGATAAACTCCCCCCACAGAACTGACAACCTTCCCGATACTGTTTTTTTTTTTTTTTATCGCGCTTAATTTAAACTTATGGAATAGGATACGTGCATTTAGTGATTCACATACATCTAAACTCTTTGCTTATAATAGTTTGCTCATTCGTATTTGACATCTACCTAAGTTTGCCGTCAGCATCCGTCACTTTGACAACACTTTAAATATTCAACAATACACCAAAACTAACACAAAACAACACATGAGATATGACTCTAATGATGCTTAAGATAATAATAAAAAACTTAAGGCCATATATAACACACTACAGGAATTAGTCTACCTATCTTATCGGGAAAGCAGAATCTCCATCTATCAGGTCAGAGTAAAGGGGCGTGTTCGATATAAAAAATGCTAAGGGCGGTGAGAAGGGAAAAGGATTTGCTTGTGGAGTGACGTGCAAGTTATTTAGCAGAAAAAAAGATCGATGTGTAAATGTAAAAGAAAACATGCAGGAGGGGTATCTGTGGGGAGAAAAAGCATAATAGACGGACATAAATGAATGGGAAGGTAACTTTTATTTTTTGAGGAGTAATATGCAAGTTAACTATATATATATATATATATATATATATATATATATATATATATATATATATATATATATATATATATATATATATATATATATATATATATATATATATATATATATATATATATATATATATATATATATATATATATATATATATATATATATTAATGGTTCTGCCGGACGTGTTACTTGGGTTCCGTGTCGCCGTCAGGAGACTCCGTGGGAGGGAGATATGTAAAACACCTTGCACAGCTTCTGCATTTTAATATTCATCCTTACTACAGTTCACTCTGACTCTTCACTGACTACTAACTATAAACTATGACTTTCTATGCCTGGGACTGGCTCCTTTCGCCCTCTTCTCCTAAATATATATATAAATATATATATATATATATATATATATATATATATATATATATATATATATATATATATATATATTTATATATATATATATTTATTTATTTATTATTTTTTTATTTACAGCTAAGGAGGCAGTTCAAGGGCGTAAATAAAAAAAATAAAAAATAAAGACCGCTACTCACTGCTCCCGAACAGAGGTCAAAGGAGTGTCCAAAACGACAGGTCAATTTCGGAAGGAGAGGTGTCCTGATACCCTCCTCTTGAAAGAGTTCAAGTCGTAGGCAGGAGGAAATACAGATGAAGGAAGATTGTTCCAGAGTTTACCAGCGTGAGGGATGAAGGAGTGAAGATGCTGGTTGACTCTTGCATAAGGGATTTGGACAGTATAGGGATGAGCATGAGTAGAAAGTCGTGTGCATAAATATATATATATATATATATATATATATATATATATATATATATATATATATATATATATATATATATATATACACACATACATATATATATTGTTAAGCCGGACGTGTTACTTGGGTTCCGTGTCGCCGTCAGGAGACTCCGTGGAAGGGAGATATGTAAACACCTTGTACAGCTTCTGTAGTTTAATATTCTTCCTTAGTAGTACAATTAATTCACTGACCACTAGTTTACTATGACTCCGACCGACTCCTCTCGCCCTCTTCTCATATATATATATATATATAGATATATATATATATATATATATATATATATATATATATATATATATATATATATATATATATATATATACAGAACAGCACAGTCTAGAACGTTACAGTATATATTCGATCATACAAGAATGAAGATGTAGCAAAAATATGTGCGAGTTGAAAACACTTCCCGCCTGGCGCCTGGCCGCGGGCTCCGCGGGGCGCGGGCGAGGCCTTGCTCCCCGCCCCCCTGCTCGCTCCTCCTGGAGTCTTCCAGAGGCCCATAGACCCCGGGGGAAGCTTCCAGCACAACACTATCCCCCCCTCTTAATTGTGATCGTCCCGATCACACACTTAACTATGTACAAACATAAGAAAATTAATCAAAAACATAATAATCGTCGTATCGCGTTGTCTCTGTCTTCTGTCCTCTGCCTCCTGCGCGTCTGTCTCCTGGTGCGCCTCGTCGTCGTCCGCTTCTTGGGATGTCCCTGGAACATCTGCCGAAGCCGGGAGGTTATCTCCCTCCGCTGAAAGGTCTAGAAGGCCTATGTCGTCGTCGACCTCCTCTCGGTCCTGGACGTCCCTTGCGTTTTCGTCGGCTGCTGGTTGTCTGTAGTTGTTCCAGGTGTAGTTTCCCGAACCGTGGTACCTCCATAGCCGGTTGACGTGGACAACTTTCAGCTTGGTCCTTTCCGTTCTCCGCATTCAGTAAGTCACATCGGAGAGGCGTTCTAGCACAGTATAAGGGCCTTCCCAGGGGCTTTGTAACTTCGGAGACTGTCCTTTCCTCCTCTGCGGGTTGTAAGGCCAGACTTAGTCTCCTTCTTTGAAGTCAACGTAGCTTGCACTCATATTGTAACCGCGCTTCATGGCCTCCCCGGAGAACTTCAAGGCACCACGGACTTGATGGTGCACCTCTTCCAGCCATTCCTCTAGCTGACGGGCAAAACTGGAGGCGTCCCTTGGGAGGCTTTCCCCAGGAGGCCTTCTTGTCAGTAGGTCCACCGGCAATCGCAGCTCACGTCCAAACATCAGCTTTGCCAGCGAATACCCCGTAGTCTCGTGGGCGGCAGACCTGTAAGCCATGAGGAGCGCAGGCAGCTTCTGATTCCATGAAGACTGGTCATTGTTGCACTGCTTGGCCAACTCCTGGCCCAACGTCCAATTAAACCTCTCCACCATTCCATCTGACTGTGGGTGCAGAGGGGTGGCCCGGGTCTTCTTGATACCCAGAAGCTTGCAGCACTCAGCAAGGACTGTTGACTCAAAATTCCTTCCCTGGTCGGAATGGAGGTCGTTAGGCACACCGAAGCGACAGAAGAACTCCTCCACCAATACCTTAGCGATGGTAGTGGCTTCCTGGTCAGGGATGGCGTAGGCTTCCGGCCACTTGGTGAAGTAATCCATTGTGACGCAGATGTACCTATTTCCGTTCGTCATCAGAGGCAAGGGTCCTGCTATATCCACTGCCACCCGTTCCATGGGGGCTCCAACCTGGTATAGTTGCAATGGGGCACGGTGACGCTTCTTGGGCCCTTCTTTGCACAGCACACCTCACACGCGCGACACCATTCTTCCATATCCTTCCTAATGCCAACCCAGTGGAACCTTTGGCGCAGGCGACTCAGTGTCTTCTTTACCCCAGTTAAGGTGTCCACTGGTAATGCTGTCGTGCATTTTTTTCAAGACGCCTTCCCGGGACTTCATAGGTAGCACCGTGGACCAGTAGTGGTCAAGACCACCATGAGAAACCCAGCGTTGCTGCAACACCCCGTTGTCCATCCGAAGAGTGTCCCACTGAGTCCAGTAATTCTTGGTGGTAGGGCTTTCTCTCGAGATTACCTCCCAACCAGTTCGCGTTGACGACTGACTCAGCCACTCCATAATTGGTCTCAGATCTCGGTCCTCCCGCTGCAATTTCTCAAGTCTTCCCATGGCACCTCCGCCGTCTGTTCCACTGTAGTGCGGCGGCACATATTCTGGACGCTTTCCCTCTGGAGGCAATGTTGACACTCAGGTAGGCAGGGGTGCCGGCTCAAGCTGTCCGTGTTACCGTGTGTTAGCCCAGATCGGTGCACAATTGTGTAGTGATGCTGCTCTAGTTTACCTATCCAGCGAGTAAGCTGGCCCTCAGGGTTTTTCAATGACTTCAGCCACCGCAATGCAGCGTGATCCGTGCGGATGGTGAAAGTTGCACCGTACAGGTAAGCATGGAAAAAGTCAAGGCTCTTGACTACTGCAAGGAATTCTTTCCGGGTCACGCAATAGTTTTTCTCGGCTGGGGCGAGCTTCTTGCTGAGGTAGGCCACAACCCGTTCCATGTCGGCACATGCTTGGGACAGCACTCTACCAATCCTCTCATCACTGGCATCACAATCCGGTATAAAAGGCTTAGAGTAGGGATGGGCAAGTACCGTTAATTTGAGTACCGGTAGTACCGGTACCGAAAACTCAAGTACCGTTAGTACCGGTACCGGTACCGGTACCCGAAGGAGTTTTTTTTTTCTTAATGAGTTCTGATGAAATTCCCAAATAAATTTCCTGTAAAGAAAACTCTCTCTCTCTCCTTCAACTTAATATCAACTAGAGTAGAAATGCAACGTTTAGGAGCCTTCTGATTAATGTAAAATCACTTAGGTTTAAGGACAGACCACCTAGTCTGGACCATGGGGTCTGTGTAGTCTGATTTTCTATGTAAATCTATGTAAATCTCTCTCTCTCTCTCTCTCTCTCTCTCTCTCTCTGAATGAAGTGAATATTTATTTTTTCGAAAAAAAAAATAGCATGTATAGTTATTATGGATGTACTCGATCATAGTCTAATAATAATAACAATATATATTAGCGTTTTCTAAAGACTCGTGGGACTCACTAACTTTTAACCCAAGACTTCGTTTTCTTTTTACTTGCCACTTTTAAATTCGTATGACTCGTTAACGTTTAGAGAGAGATAGAGAGAGAGAGAGAGAGAGAGAGAGAGAGAGAGAGAGAGAGAGAGAGAGAGAGAGAGAGAGAGAGAGAGAGAGAATCATATTTATCAATAAAGCATTAACGAAAAAAGTTTGAATCCTTGGCGAGAGTTTTGGCTGTAAAGAATTGTATGATGGATTATATAAGATGATTAAATATTGGAAGTGTAGTAGGCGAGAGAGATTTACATAGAAAATCAGACCACACAGACCCCATGGTCCAGACTAGGTGGTCTGTCCTTAAACCTAAGTGATTTTACATTAATCAGATGGCTCCAAAACGTTGCTTTTCTACTCTAGTTAATATTAATGTTACGCCAAGGCTTAGCTTAGTTTAAATTGTAATTGGCGCCACGTGACGTAATGAGGGTTCCCTGCGGCCCCGTTGAGGGGGCGGGCTGGAGAGGGACGCCATGCGGCGAGGAAGAGTGGAGACGGAGAGAAGACAAAGGACGCGCTCGCCTGTGCTCTGTGCCTTAGGACTTAATCGCCTGTGATTTGTGCCTTGACTGCCTCCCCCTTGGACTATAAGGATTGTACAACGTGCTATTGCTTAGTAAACCCCAAGAAAGTCCGCCCTGTATTTAATTGTGCCTCGCTGTGTGCTCTGTGGGTGTGTGCGAGTGTGTCCGCCGGAGTGTCTTTGTGTCTGCTGTCCGCCTCGTGGGAGCACTGTGTTTTCCATAGCGAGCCCAGTTTAAGTAATTGGGAGAGCACCTGTCTGCCTGTGTGAGGGGTCGACAAGTGGAGTACAACAGTGGTGTCAGGAGCGGGGTGGAAATTGCTGTGAGTGGACTGGCAGACAAAGAGTGACGCCTCGGGCACAATGGAGCTCGGCGAGCACGGTGCGGCTGGCGGAGCGAGTGGTGGGGGTAGTGGTGACCTTGAGGCTGATGAAGACGCTAAGCCTGGCCAGCTGGAGTTAATTGCCTCAATGTTGGCTGGCTTGAGGCAAGAAATAACGCTTCAAGGTCAAAGCAGGCACAGCAGGCCAGGCGCTCCAGGCACATGCCAGCAGGCTTGAGGAGCAGGCCCGTGAGCAGGCCGAGCGCTCCGAGGCACAGGCCAGCAGGCTTGAGGAGCAGGCCCGTGAGCAGGCCGAGCGCTCCGAGGCACAGGCCAGCAGGCTTGAGGAGGCACTACAAGCAAGCTTGGCTTCTGTGCGGCAGGAGGCACGGCAGTATACCGATCAGGCCTGTGAGGAGGTCCGGGGTGAGCTACAGAGGGGCCTAGAGGCACTGAGAGGTGAGGTGCGGGAGGTAAGGTTTGAGGCGAGGCAGGCTGCCGTGTGTGCTGCCCAGAGGAAGTGCAGAGTGAGCCTTTGTGTGATTGGGGGCAGTGTCAAGCCTCGCTGAGGCCACGCAGTGCATTCTCTGAGCCTCCGGGCCTGGCGTGTCCGGCCAGGGGTCACGGTCAGGGTTCAGCGGCTGGCGTGGGCTGCGGCGGGGGCGAGCGGCGGCCCGCCACTGTTGCCAAACAGCCCGCCACCCTCGCCTCCTCACCTAAACCCTACCCTGCCTCCTTTCTTGCCCCGAGTGCCTGCCTTCTACCCTGCTCGTTCGTTTCCTTCCCACGACCACCGCAGGCGTAAGCCGGCTGAGTATGACGGCAAGGTAGCTTGGGAGGCCTACGTTGCTCAGTTCGTCATGCTCGCAACAGCTCAAGGGTGGACTGAGGAAGAAAAGGCGCTGCAGCTGGCAACGGCGCTGCGGGGCCCGGCACTCAGATTCTCAGCCACCTTCCAGCCACCAAGCAAGCTTCCTTTACCAGCCTGTCGGAAGCCTTGCAGCGCCGCTTTGGGCACAGTCACCAGGCTGGGGTGTACAGGGCTCAGCTGAAGAAGAGGGCGAGGCAGAAGGGCGAGACGCTGTCACAACTGGCGCAAGATGTGGAGGCCCTTGTGAGGCGGGCTTATCCGGCTGCTGGTGAAGACATGACGACCGTCCTCGCCCGTGACGCCTTCGTAGATGCTCTGCAGGACCACCAGCTGCAGATCTACGTAAAGCAAGCCCACCCTGGTGACCTGCAGGTGGCTTTGGCGAGGGCCATGGAGTTCGAGGCGTTTCTCAAGACGTCAAGCCGCCTCGCTGACTACGCCAAGCCTCGGAACGACGTGCGAGGCCGGAAGGCGAAGTTCGAGCGTAAGGCGGCGTCGAGGGAGACGAGCCCCGAGTTTGGTGGCCGTTGCTGGGGCTGCGGTGAGAAGGGCCACAGACGCGACCGGTGTCCGAGGGGGCGAAAGACGCGTTCCTCGACCGGCCGAAGTCTGGGGCTTCCAGACTTGCTGCAAGGACTGCGGCAAGTCTGATCACCGCTACAGCGCCTGCCCCAAGCCGAAGCAAGTGGCGCAGGCGGGAAACAGCAGCAGGCTGGACAAGGGGGCGACTACCCAGCCTGCCAAGGTCGACACGCCCCCACTTGTGTAAGATGCCGCCATACCACTAGTTCGGTGCAGGTGGAGGGCAA
Organism: Eriocheir sinensis; assembly: GCF_024679095.1. NCBI lineage: Eukaryota > Metazoa > Arthropoda > Malacostraca > Decapoda > Varunidae > Eriocheir > Eriocheir sinensis. The sequence continues at coordinate 11,160,436 of NC_066517.1, read as the reverse complement.
CGTAGACGGTAAGTCTTGCCGCCTGACAGTCGACACCGGGGCTGAAAAGACCCTGGTGCGCCCCGAGTTGCTGGACGCTGAGCGGCTCCCAGACGCCCGCAGAGATTGTGCGGCGTGACGGGGCATTGCGTGGCACCCAGGGGCCTGTAGTGGCTCGTGTCGGCGTGGGCGGCGCAGAAGAGCGGCTGCCAGTGTACGCCGCCGACCTGGATGAAGAGGGCTTGCTCGGTTTTGACTACCTGGTGCAGACTGGCGCATGTATCGACTTTGGACGGAAGCGGATGAGGGTGCACGGACAAGAGGTGCCCTGGCTTCCGGAAGTCGGTTGTGCCGAGGTAGTGACGGCCGAGCGACTGCACCTTGCCCCCAGGACGGAGCGACGAGTCCAGTGTCGACTGTCGAGGGTGATGCACGACGCGGAAGGCATAGTAGAACCCTCAGAAAACCTGCACCTGACTGACGGTGTGGCAGTCGGGAGGAGCCTCGTGGGAGCGGGGGAGGAGTTAGTGACAGTACTCGTTGCTAACTTCTCTGACGAGGCTCGGCGACTACCCGCTGGTGCCAGACTAGGCACATGTGAAGAGGTGGAGCGAACTGAACAGCCGTCGAAGAGTGCGTCTACGCCTGCGGAGGGAGTGCTGCCTGACTTCCTTGAAGACCTGGCGCTCAGGGGCTCCGCTAACCTGACGGAGTCGCAGGCGGAGAGGGTGCGCCACACCTTGACGCAGTACTCAGACGTGTTCAGCCGGGGCGACTTGGACTTGGGCCGCACGTCGCTGGTGAAACACAGCATCAACACTGGAACCAGCGCGCCCATCAAGTGTCCCCCTCGACGTATCGCACCTGCCCGACGAGAGGAGATGCAGCGCACCGTCAAGGACCTGGCAAATCAGGGGGTGATCGAGAAGTCCGACAGTCCGTGGTCTTCAGCGGTAGTCCTGGTTAAGAAGGACGGCACACAACGCTTCTGTGTGGACTACCGGGCACTGAATGACGTGACTGTGAAGGATTCCTACCCTGCCGAGGATCGACGACACCTTGGACGCGCTGGTAGGGGCGAGGTGGTTCTCCACGCTCGACCTGAAGTCGGGCTACCACCAGGTGGAGATGGCCGAAGAGGACAAGCCGAAGACAGCCTTTTCCTTCGGGCAGGGCTTGTGGCAGTTTAATGTCATGCCCTTCGGCCTCTGCAACGCCCCTGGCTGTTTTGAACGTCTGATGGAGCGGGTGCTGGACGGCCTGCAGTGGAGGACGGCCCTCATCTACCTCGACGACGTCATCGTCTGGAGGCACCTTCGAGGAGGAGCTGGGGAGGCTGGAGGAGGTCCTGCAACGCCTGAGGAAGGCTAACCTCAAGCTCAGCCCCAAGAAATGCTCCCTCTTCCAGTACGAGGTGCCGTTCCTGGGGCATGTCGTCAGCAAGGACGGCGTGCGCACAGACCCGCAGAAAGTGGCAGCAGTAGCAGACTGGCCTCGGCCCACTAACGTAGCTGAGGTCAGGAGCTACTTGGGTCTGTGCACCTACTACCGTCGCTTCGTGCAGGACTTCGCCACCATCGCGGCGCCCTACACCGCCTCACTCGTAAAGTGCCTTTCGAGTGGGACGAGGCGTGCCAGGCTGCGTTCGACGGCCTGAAGAGGGCCCCTAGTGGAGGCGCCGGTCCTGCCGTACCCAACCCGAAGCTCCCTTACCTGCTTGACACCGACGCCAGTGCGGAGGGCATCGGGCTGTCTTGTCGCAGGTGAAGAATGGAAGGGAGCACGTGGTGGCCTACTACAGCGCCAAGTTCAGTAGGCCTGAACGCAACTACTGCGTGACCAGGAAGGAGCTGCTGGCAGTAGTAAAAGTCTCGAGCACTTCCAGCCGTACCTCTACGGCGCTGAGTTCACCGTCCGGACCGACCACGCTGCCCTGCAGTGGTTGAAAACACTGAAGGCGCCGGAGGGTCAGCTGGCGAGGTGGTTGGGAAGGCTCGAGCAGTTCAACTACCGGATTGTTCACCGCCCGGGTCGTGTGCACAGCAACGCCGATAGTTTGAGCCGGCGCCCGTGTGAGGCAGGTTGCTCTCACTGTGCTAGCAAGGACCCCGACCCTGTGACTCGACGCCCGTGTGAGGCAGGTAGCTCACATTCCGTCCCTGAAGGACCTGACGCCGTGAGTCAGAGCCCGTGTGAGGCAAGCTACTCACACCAGGCGCGTCGGGACCCTGACCCTGTTTGCCGACGCTTAACCGTGCCTGCCAACGCCACTGAAGGCAACGACCGGTGGCGTGAGGCACAGAGCGCAGACCCGCTCTTGCTCCTGTAGTGCGTTGGCTCAGGGCCAGCGGGGAGCGACCCCGGTGGGAGGAAGTGTCGGCGGAGAGTCCTGCCACTAAGTGCCTCGTCGACCAGTGGGAGACGCTGCGGTTGGACCGGTGGGGAGTGCTAGTAAAGCGCTGGGAGGTGTTAGGCGGAGTGGGCAGAGACGCCTGGGTAGTGGTGGTACCCCGTGCAAAGCGTGCTGAGGTGTTACGGAGTTGCACGCCGGTGTTACTAGTGGCCACTTGGGCGAAAAGGACCCTTAAACGTCTCCGCCAGCGCTTCTACTGGGTCGGTATGCGGAACGACGTTTCCGAGTGGTGTCGGGCCTGTGACGTTTGTAGTGCGAAAAAGGGCCCCACACGCCGGAATCGGGCTCCGCTTCAGTTGTACAGCGTGGGGGCGCCAATGGAGCGGGTTGCTGTAGATATTGCTGGCCGCTGCCCATGACGCCCCGGCAATCGTTTCGTATGCGTCGTGATGGACTCCTTCACGAAGTGGCCTGAGGCGTATGCGCTCCCGAACCACGAGGCTGAAACAGTGGCGAGTGTCCTCGTAAACGAGTGCTTCACCCGGTTCGGTGTGCCGTCAGAACTGCACTCAGACCAGGGCCGTGAGTTCGAGTCCCGTGTGTTCCGTGAGTGCTGCGACTTGCTGGGAGTGCGGAAGACCCGAACGACGCCACTCCACCCGCAGTCGGACGGGATGGTGGAGCGGTTCAACCGGACACTCGCACAGCAGTTGGCCGTATTGCGGGGCAAACCAGGAGGACTGGGACGTCAAGTTGCCCGCAATGCTGATGGCGTACCGGTCCGCTGTGCACGAGGCCACTGACTATACACCCGCACGTCTTATGTTTGGCCGCGAGCTCAGACTCCCGTGGATCTGGCGACGGGCGGCCGCCGGACGTGGGCCTGCCGACTGTCACCTCTGGCTTCGCTGCCGCGCTGCAGGAGAACCTGGTCGAGGTCCATCACCAGGTGCGCGGCAAGCTCAGAGTGGCAGGCCAGGCGATGAAGGACTACTACGATCGCCGCATGCGGGACGTGAAGTATGCGGTGGGTGACAGAGTGTGGCTGCATAACCCTCGCCGGAAGAAAGGGTTATCACCGAAGCTGCAGAGTCCCTGGGAGGGCCCTACACGGTGATTGCAGTCCTGTCCGCTGTCACCTACCGCATCAGGAGGCCGCAAACGCTCCTCTGTCGTCCACGTTGACCGGCTCTGGCGCTACCATGGGCCGGGCCGTTACTCCTGGGGTACTGGCGCTGAGGAGGACCCTGACTACCCCAGTAGTGACGAGGAGGACCGGGCAGAACTTGACCCGGTGGACGTCGAGGTCGCGGATGATGTGGAGGAGGAGGCAGGTGGAGACGCCGACCTGGAGGCCGGCTCTGCTGGTGACCTGGACCAGCCGCTGCCTCTCCTCGCCCTCACCTCCACCGCGACGACCAAGACGTGAGAGGAGGAGGCCAGGATGGCTTACAGATTTTGATACAGAATGATTTGTTTAGTTCCCCAGTTATGTTTTATTTGTTTTGTTAAGTTGGCGAGGCGGGTCGCCTGCGCTTAAGGGGGGGGTAGTGTTACGCCAAGGCTTAGCTTAGTTTAAATTGTAATTGGCGCCACGTGACGTAATGAGGGTTCCCTGCGGCCCCGTTGAGGGGCAGGCTGGAAGTGACGCCATGCGGCGAGGAAGAGTGGAGACGGAGAGAAGACAAAGGACGCGCTCGCCTGTGCTCTGTGCCTTAGGACTTAATCGCCTGTGATTTGTGCCTTGACTGCCTCCCCCTTGGACTATAAGGATTGTACAACGTGCTATTGCTTAGTAAACCCCAAGAAAGTCCGCCCTGTATTTAATTGTGCCTCGCTGTGTGCTCTGTGGGTGTGTGCGAGTGTGTCCGCCGGAGTGTCTTTGTGTCTGCTGTCCGCCTCGTGGGAGCACTGTGTTTTCCATAGCGAGCCCAGTTTAAGTAATTGGGGAGAGCACCTGTCTGCCTGTGTGAGGGGTAGACAAGTGGAGTACAACATTAAGTTGAAAGAAGTGACGGTCGAGCTTGTTTTTAAAGGAGTCAATCGTGTTACACTGGACCACTGATGGTGGGAGCTTATTCCATTCTCGCACTACAACGTTGGTGAAGAAAAATTTGGTGCAGTCTGAATTTACTTGTCTACATTTGAGTTTTGTGCCATTGTTCCTAGTTCGCAAAGTGTCATCGATCATAAACAATTTTGTTCTGTCTACATTCGTGAAACCATTAAGTATTGTAACGAAAGGAGTAAGGGGTGGCGCCCCTTGGGGCCTGCTTTCGCCACAACTAAGGGATCGGGGCCTTGCAGAGAACGGGAAGGGCTGAGGGAAACACGTTTTCTGGTAGCTGGTTTATTGGCTCCCCCACAATAGCGACACGCCTAGACACACTGGTCGAGTCCCCGCCTTCTCAGCACCTTGCAGCTCCGTCAGGGGCGCCGAGTACCGTCCCCATCCGCTCGTGGGGCTCGCTGTGCTGGCGTCCTTTCGTTCCTCAGGGCGCTCAGCGTAATCCAATGGGCCCCTGGGAACCGCAGAACCGTGCGTGAAGAGGTCAGCTTACGCGGTGTGGCCAGCTCAGAGGCGCTGGGTGGACTGATTCTGAGCCAGCCAGGCGGTGGAGACGTCAGCTTGGCTCTGGTTCGCCGAGGCCTACGTGGCGGGTCGGTGAGGAGGGTGAATCATGGCGGTCCGTCCCCGTGAACCACCATTCGGGTGCGGGTTCGCTCGTGTCTGCGTAACAGTATTTTAAAACATTCGATCAGTTTTCCTCGGAGGCGACGCTTCTCAAGAGAGAACATGTTAAGGGTGGAAAGCCTTTCTTCGTAGGATTTGTTGCGCAAGGAAGGGATCATTTTTGTTGCTCGACGCTGAACACCTTCTAGTTTAGCAATGTCCTTTGCATGGTGGGGAGACCAAAACTGTACCGCATATTCCAAGTGGGGTCTGACTAAGCTATTGTAGAGCGGAAGTATTACATCTTTATTCTTGAATAAAAAGTTTCTTTTAATGAAGCCCAACATTCTGTTCGCTTTATTTGCTGCATCGATGCATTGATGTGAGAATTTGAGGTTTGACGCTATTTTAATCCCCAGGTCCTTAACGCATTGAACGCTTGTGAGTTTAACGCCGAGTATTTCGTAATCGAACTTCTTATTTTTTGTTCCAACTTGAAGGACCTGGCACTTGTCTACGTTAAAGGGCATCTCCCATATATCCGACCAAGCTGAAATTTTGTGCAAATCCTCTTGGAGGCTTTGCCTGTCTTCGTCAGTGAGAACCGAGTTACCAATCTTTGTGTCGTCTGCAAATTTACTAATGCGATTATTGAGTCCAACATCCACGTCGTTGATGTAAATAATGAAGAGCACTGGGCCAAGAACCGAGCCCTGAGGGACGCCACTAGTGACCGGCGCCCACTCTGAGTTAAATCCGTCAATCACTACTCTTTGTTGTCTGTTGCTCAACCAATTCGCGATCCATTGGTTTACTTGATCGTCAATGCCTATTTGCTTTAATTTATAAAGTAATTTAACGTAAAGTAACGTTTCCATTATTTTATTTTTTGATTTATTTATTGGAGTTACTGGATAATTCTTGATGTCAGATTCTTTTTCTTCTTTAGGTTGCTAATAAATATTGTTATTGTTATTAGACTATGATCGAGGACCCACTGCCCATATTACCGAGATATCCACTTACTAAGTGGTGATCTCTCTCTCTCTCTCTCTCTCTCTCTCTCTCTCTCTCTCTCTCTCTCTCTCTCTCTCTCTCTCTCTCTCTCTCTCTCTCTCTCTCTCTCTCTCTCTCTCTCAGTAGTGGCAGTGACTCAGCGTCTACACACAGGGCCCATATCACATGGAGGCGGGCGAGCGCCGAGCGTCACTAAGATCCAAATGATACCGGTACTAGCGGCAATGCGCAGTGCCGAGTGATCATTAAGCTTCCCGGAACCCAAGTGATCATGAGGCTTCGCGGTACCAGGTACCGGTACCTGGTACCGGTACCCGGTATCGGCGCTCGCCCGCCGCCATGTGATATGAGCCCTGTGTGTAGACGCTGAGTCACTGCCCCGCTGACCGTCTCCCCAAGTTCCCACCATTTTGTCCTGCTTTCCGTTTCCATCACAGCTCCCGTTTCCATTATTTTATTATTTTATTTATTTATTGGAGTTACTGGATAATTCTTCATGTCCGATTCTTTTTCTTTTTTAGGTTGCTAATAAATATTTTTTATTGTTATTAGACTATGATCGAGTAGTCGAGTACCCATATCACCGAGATATCCACTCACTGAGTGGTGATCTCTCTCTCTCTCTCTCTCTCTCTCTCTCTCTCTCTCTCTCTCTCTCTCTCTCTCTCTCTCTCTCTCTCTCTCTCTCTCTGAATGAAGTGAATATTTATTTTTTCGATAAAAAAATAGCGTGTATAGTTATTATGGATGTACTCGATCATAGTCTAATAACAATAACAATATTTATTAGCAACCTAAAAAAAAAATCGGACATGAAGAATTATCAATAAATCCAATAACTAAATCCGAGCAACTGGTACCGGTACCGAGCAATCTGGTACCGGTACCGTACCGTTTAGCTGGTACCGTTAGTACCGGTACTGGTACCGGTACCTGCCCACCCCTAGCTTAGAGGGGTCTGGGTAGGTGAGTACGGGCGAGCTGATGAGGGCCTCCTTGAGCTTCTCAAAGGCAACCTGAGTTTCCGCTGTCCACTCAAACTTGCGCCTCTTCTTCGTCAGGAGGTGCAGTGGTGCAGCAATTGTAGCGAAGCCTTTCACAAACCTGCGGTAGTACGAGCACAATCCGAGGAAGCTCCGCAGCTCCTTCACGTTTGTGGGTGTCGGCCAGTCCCTTACCGCAGCCACATTCTCAGGATCAGTGCGTACTCCAGCCTCGCTCACGATGTGTACCAAGTATTGGACCTCCTTTTGGAATAGGCAGCATTTCTTTGGGCTGAGCTTAAGGTGTGCAGCTCTAAACCGGGCGAAAACCTCTGATAGCCTTTCCATCTTCTGCTCGAAGGTCTGGCCAAAGACAATCACGTCGTTGAGGTAGATGATCGAGTGCCGTCTTCCAGTAAAGTCCCTCCAGCACCCTCTCCATCAGCCGCTCGAACGTGGCCGGCGCGTTGCACAGGCCAAAGGGCATGACCTTAAACTGCCACAGGCCTTGACCGTAGGAGAAGACTGTTTTCTCTTTGTCCTGCTCCGCCATTTTGACTTGGTGATACCCAGACCTCATATCCAGTGTTGAAAACCACTTGGAGCCCACCAAAGCGTCGAGCGTGTCGTCGATCCGTGGGAGTGGGTATGAATCCTTGATGGTGTGATCGTTGAGGGCTCGGTAGTCCACGCAGCACCTGAGGGAACCGTCCTTTTTCCTGACGAGCACTACAGCAGATGCCCACGGGCTGCTGGACCGCTCGATTAACCCCTGTTGCCGGAGATCATCCATCACCTCATCCATCTCCTTGCGACAGGCTGGTGCCATCCTTTGAGGAGCTTGCTTCACTGGGCGGTGCACCATGGCTACCTGTGTCGATGTGGTGCTCTAACAGGTCCGTACACCCCAAGTCCAGGTCTCCTGTGGAAAACACATCTGCATTCCTCGCGAGAAGCTCCCTGAGCTGTTCCACTTGGGGCTCCTTTAGACACTGGGAGCTCCTGGCAAACAGGTCGCGCAGGTAGTCAGGCAGCTCCTCCTGGGGCTTCGTCAGGGTTCTCCTGCAGACACAGGTTCTCGGTTCCTGGTCGATCTCTTGGCACAACCCCACCATGGTCCCTTGTTTTATTTTCTTTGGGCTGAAGGAGACATTGGCCATGACGACAGGCACTTCCCCTGCAGCAGGGTCTACCAAAGTACTGCCTACAATCATCCCGTTTTCTACCGGGCATCGACTTCCACTCTCTACCACACACAGGCTAGCTGGGGTGGCACCCGTAATTTGACAGAGTAACAGCATCTCTGACCTCGGAGGAATAATGGTGGTGCGCTTGATCGTCACTGGCAGGCCCTCCTTGTTCACAGTCGTCAGTGGCACCCTCCTTCCTCCTACAGTCAGCTGTTTAGCGCGGAAGTCTAGCTCGCACCTGTGGGAGACAAGGTAATCCATACCTAGGATGCAGGACACCATTATTCCTCCGAGGTCAGAGATGCTGTTACTCACGTAGACTGTTACTCACGTAGACAGAGAGGAACTCTTCCTTTCCTCCGAGCTCAAACTTCACGTCCACTGGGCCTCTGAGCTCTGCATAGTGTCCAGTGACTCCGCACAGTCGATGCGGCCGACGATGACTCACCACGTCAGGCCGCACCAGTGTGCGTTCCGAGCCTGTGTCGACGACCACAGGCCACAACACTCCGTCAACCTTGCCCTCCACTTGGCAGCTCGTCATGGTGGTTCTCCTGCACACTGACATCTTCGGGGCATGTACTGGACAGACTGGTCGTTGCCCCCGTGAACCAGTCCTCTGTAGTTTCCCTCGCCCGAGTGGTGGTCCCTCGGTGGGGGCACATTTTTTCCGACACTCATATTCTTCCAGTGCCTCTTTTCTCCACAGGTCCAGCACTTGGGTCCTTCCCTGGGCTTCTTCCCAGCGCCACTTTCATATTCCTTCTTCCTCTTATAACATTCGTTCTCCTTGTGCCCAACCTTCTCGCAGTACCAGCACGTTCCTTGGAACCTGTCTGTGTCGCTGACAGCGCCCTTTCGTGCCCTAAAGCCAGAAGTCGAGTCGTCCCTGAAAACCTAACAAAGGACTCAAACTCCATGGCACGTGCCAGAGCTTCCTGCATTGATGTTGGCTTAGCTTGCTTCACTTGTATCTTCAGCTGAGGGCTGTCCAGGGCATCGATGAATTGATCACGCAGCAAAACCGTCAGCAGGTCAGGGGTGGCACCTGGGTATGCCTTGTGCGCCATGCTCTCAAGGTCCTGAGCGAGTTCCTGAAGAGACTCGCCGCGCCTCCTGTTGCGGGTTCTGAACCTAACCCTGAAGAGCTCGTTCTGGTGCTTGGTCCCATATCGTTGCTCCAGCGCCTGTGCCAGCCCGCTGTAGCTGACTTTTGTCGCATTGTCGAGCTGAGCAAGGACCTCCAGCGCTGCCCCTTTCAGGCTAGTGGCCAGCTGAACTGCGCACCTTTGGTCATCCCATCCATTCCGAGCTGCCAACAGCTCAAACTGAGCGCGGTAAGCCTCCCAGGAGACCTTGCCATCAAACTCCTGAGGCTTCTTTCTAACAGGCGAACCCAGCAGACTCATGGGGCTGGCGGAACTTCTTGCGGGGATAAACTCAGGCGAAACAGGGCTCAAACTACCCCGGACTTGCGTAGGAGAAGCATCCGTTTCCAGCTAAGCAGTCTTCAAGGGCCTTCACTCTGTCACTTACGTCACAAACTGCCTGTTCAGTACGGTTCACCTTTCCCTGCACTTCTAATATTTCTTTGTGTGTCGTCTTCCGTACCACCTCCATCTCTTGTTGAAGATTTGTGTGTTCTTTCTCCACTTCTATCAGGCGTTGTCCTAACTTCGTGGTCACATCAATCATTTCTCTTCGCACTGACTCACTTCCATCTTGTACTGCTTGTAGCTGTTGCTGTAATCCCGTGAAGCGATCTTCTAGCTGTTCTTTGAGTTCTTGGAGTGTTCCTTCTTGTTGTTGCTGTGCTCTTTCTTGTTGTTCTTTGAGTTCTTGGAGTGTTCCTTCTTGTTGTTGCTGTGCTCTTTCTTGTTGTTCTTTGAGTTCTTGGAGTGTTCTTTCTTGTTGTTGCTGTGCTCTTTCTTGTTGTTCTTTGAGTTCTTGGAGTGTTCTTTCTTGTTGTTGCTGTGCTCTTTCTTGTTGTTCTTTGAGTTCTTGGAGTGTTCTTTCTTGTAGTTGCTGTGCTCTTTCTTGTTGTTCTTTGAGTTCTTGGAGTGTTCTTTCTTGTTGTTGCTGTGCTCTTTCTTGTTGTTCTTTGAGTTCTTGGTGTGCTCTTTCTTGTTTCTCCCCCTGTAGTCTCAAGGCTTCCAAGAGTTCAGTCAACACGTCGTCCCTCTGGGCAGCTTGGGAACGAGTCTTCATGGCGAAAAAAACAAATGCCTACACTCCTGACACCAATGTTATGCCGGATGTGTTACTTGGGTTCCGTGTCGCCGTCAGGAGACTCCGTGGGAGGGAGATATGTAAACACTTTGCACAGCTTCTGTAGTTTAATATTCTTCCTTAGTAGTACACTTCACTCTTGACTCTTCACTTACCACTAGCTTACTATGACTGGGACTGGACTCCTCTCGCCCTCTTCTCCTATATATATCCAGAACAGTACAGTCTAAAATGTTAAAGTATATTTTAGATCATACAAGAACATGTAGCTAAAGTATGTGCGAGTTGGCAACACTTCCCGCCTGGCGCCTGGCCGCGCCTGGTAATTTACGAGGCTTTGCTCCCCGCCCTCTGCTCGCTCTTCCCGGAGCCTTCTAGAGCCCCTTGGACGCCGGGGGAAGCTTCCAGCACAACAATACTATACCAGCCTTGTAGGCAGGTGGCCTGCTGAGTTCTGATTGTGTTTTGTTGGGTGTTTGTTTGTTTTTTTGTTTCAAATAACTGATTTTAGTGGTATTGCTGGGGCTGGGAGGGCAAAGGGGGTTGTGCAGTTAGAAAATGTGATTTATGACAGGAAAGAATGTCACATCAGTTAAGAGCATATCAAAACTCACATAAAGTATATATATATATATATATATATATATATATATATATATATATATATATATATATATATATATATATATATATATATATCTTTACCTAAATGAATAATACAGGACACTGTATACCGTACAACACACAAGACACACAACACAGCACACAGCACACGAGACACCGTATTAAGAAGCAGAGACCAGCACATCAAACCTGCTGTGCTGTGCACTATAGGCTATGCTGAATTTGAAGGCACCAGTCCGGCAGAGCGCGACACCGTTTCTTCTTCTTGGGTGTTTTATGGGGCTAGTTAGGCTGTGGGGCCACAGCCTCTACAGCCCCGTCTGTAGTAGTTGGTATTAGGTGTTTTTTGTTTGCCGTTCTGTCACCAGGGTGGAAGTTAGATCCTGTCGAGTTGCCCCGACTTCTGCAGGATGGTTTGCGTGCACTTGAGGGCTTGGAAGCAAGGCAAGTATAGAGAGGTATCGTCACTCTCATAGAACGTGAGGAACCAAATTTTGAAATGAGCTTTTTTATTAGGACCTCTCGGATGTTTTTTGTTATAAACTACTACAATAAAATAAAATAAGATGTAGATTTTTCGTTATATACTCTATGAAGCAATTGTCGGTGAATAAAAAATATAAATAGAAAAGTTCACGGCATCTCATCCTGGACGATGATTGGCTGGCGTCTCGATAAGCTCCGCCCCTTCCTCGAGCCTAATTAAGCCCCGCCCCATCCTCGTCGTCTGCCCAAACCGACGACTTCACACACCTCACTCTCACCCTGTTTCCTGACCCCAACATTCATTTTTACGAAAAACTGAGACCACCATCATCTTCCTGAGAAAATTCTGCATCACACGAGCATAAAATTGTAACCATAATGTAAAATTACACATACGAAAATCAGAGTTAAATGAAGTAGGGAATACATATTTTCTTGCACTTATTTCCCTTCAACTCCTTAGTACTCAGCTGGTTTTCGACGCATCACTTTTTTAAGCACAGATCCTAAATCTGCATGCTTTTCTGCTTCTGATGATATGTGGTACGTCCCGAGGTAAAAATACGCATAGGGTCAAAATCGCCTCTGAACATAAGCCGAGCCGTGACAGCGTTCATGCGCATCGGCATTTGTTTACTCAAGTCAGACTCGCCGCTCACGCACAGCCCCAAGGCCACGGCTTGAGGTGAGCGGCGAGCACAGAGTTATATTATATTATATATTATAATATATTATAATATTATAATATATTATTATATTATATATATAACTCTGTGGCGGCGAGCCTGACTTGAGTAAACAAAAGCCGATGCGAATGAAACCCGTCACGGCTCGGATTATGTTCACATTACCTCGAAGCAGAAAAGCATACTCAAAGTAGGAAAGAAGTGCAAAATAGGCAGAATTTTCAATTTCGAAGAGGATGGTGGTCTCGTAAAATGAATGTTGGGGTCAGGGAACAGGGTGAGAGTGATGTGAACGAGATTGAGAGACAAGCAATGAGCTATAGGAGTTGCCAACGAGTGATTTCCTTCCGCCTGTATGACGATACCTTCTCTATACTTGCCTTGCTTTGAAGGCCGTGTTGGGGCTGGCAGGTCGTTTGCTCCCGCCGCCTTCAGTGACTCGAAAAGTTCTAATATTTTTATTCCTATTTATCATCGTTAAAACTTAGTTCATTTATCACTACTAATTCAACATGCAAATTATGTAGGAAATAATTTTAGTCCATTTTTCATTGTTGTATTTCTTTTAACGCTGACATGTTGTGAAATTTCACCTCAGGCTGTTATTTTAAGTCTTTCTGGGACTCAGGCGTTTGCACCACATAGCATCTATAGCTGTAGACTAGAGCGACCACAGCCCCGACCAGCGAACACCGTAGTGGCCATGTTGACATCAGTTCGCTACGCCTCCACAATATGGTGGTATTATACAGGTGGGCTTCCCAGACCCATACCAACATAGCAACACAGGAGAGTCCACGGAGGCCATATATATATATATATATATATATATATATATATATATATATATATATATATATATATATATATATATATATATATATATATATATATATATATACACCAGTGCACAACTCGAACTACAACAAAAAGACTCAATGTAGGCTACTTAGTACTGGCCCGATGTACATTTGCCTCTTATGGCCCGATTGCAGAATATTTATATCGGAGGAAGGAGTTCAAGATAAACGAAATCCTTTATGCCACAGTTCCGTTATTTGCCGGTATCGGCCGGACTTTCGATGTTTACTGGGTACCCACTTACCACGCCTGCGGTAACTCAGTTACGGGTGCTCGGAGCCGCGGTAACTTTTGGCCTTACCACGGGTGCGGTAAGTGGTTGATGAATGCAGATTTACCGGGTGGGCGGAGATACCGCGATACTTACTAGACAGAGGTCCGGTAAATGGTATGATGAATCCATCCCGGTAGCCGACGGTGGCCGCCCTTCTGCCGACGGAGGCCCGACGATGATGGTTTGCAGGAATGGGTGGACAGTTCCACAGACTTACATACTATAGACTGCTCGCCAAGGCCCTCCAAGTGAAGCCGGCCGTGCACGGGTGAGCCCAAGGAGTCTTTGGGTGAGCCCGGCCATGCAGTTCATCCCAAACCGACTGACTTCACACAGCTCACTCCCACCCTGTTTCCTGAGCACAAAATTAATTTTTAAGAAAAATGGACACCACCATCATTTTCCTGAGAAAATTCTGCATCACACTAGCATAAAATTGTAACAATAATGTGTAAATACACATACTAAAATCAGAGTTAGGGAAATGAAAAGGGAGTAGACATTTTCTTGCACTTATTTCTCTTGAACTCCTTCGTACTCAGCTGGTTTTCGTTACATCGGTTTTATAAGCCCAGATCTTAAATCTGCATGATTTTTATTTCGATTTGTTGGATTTATTCATAATTCTTCATGGCTGATTCTTTTTTTTTTAGGTTGTTAATAAATATTGTTATCGTTATTAGACTATGATCGAGTACATCTATAATATACATGCTACTTTTTATCGAAAAAATAAATATTCACGTCATTCAGAGAGAGAGAGAGAGAGAGAGAGAGAGAGAGAGAGAGAGAGAGAGAGAGAGAGAGAGAGAGAGAGAGAGAGAGAGAGAGAGAGAGAGAGAGAGAGAGAGAGAGAGAGAGAGAGAGAGAGAGAGAGAGAGAGATTTACATAGATTTACATAGAAAATCAGACCACACAGACCCCATGGTCCAGACTTGGTGGTCTGTCCAAGTGATTTTAAATTAATCAGAAGACTCCTAAACGTTGCATTTCTACTCTAGTTAATATTACGTTGAAGGAAGTGACGGTCGAGCTTATTTTTGAAGGAGTCAATCGTGTTGCACTGGACCACTGATGGTGGAAGCTTATTCCATTCTCGCACTACAACGTTGGTGAAGAAAAATTTGGTGCAGTCTGAATTTACTTGTCTACATCTGAGTTTTACGCCATTGTTCCTCGTGCGCAAAGTGTCATCGATCAGAAACAATGTTGATCTGTCTATATTCGTGAAACCATTAAGTATTTTAAAACATTCGATCAGTTTTCCTCGGAGGCGACGTTTCTCAAGAGAGAACATGTTAAGGGTAGAAAGCCTTTCTTCGTAGGATTTGTTGCGCAAGGAAGGGATCATTTTCGTTGCCCGACGCTGAATACCTTCTAATTTAGCTATATCCTTTGCATGGTGGGGAGACCAAAACTGTACCGCATATTCCAAGTGGGGTCTGACTAAACTGTTGTAGAGCGGGAGTATTACATCTTTATTCTTGAATAAAAAGTTTCTTTTAATGAAGCCCAACATTCTGTTCGCTTTATTTGCTGCATCGATGCATTGCTGTGAGAATTTGAGGTTTGACGCGATTTTGACCCCCAAGTCCTTGACGCATTGAACGCTTTTGAGTTTAACGCCGCGCATTTCGTAATCGAACTTCTTATTCCTCGTTCCAACTTGAAGGACCTGGCACTTGTCTACGTTAAAGGGCATCTCCCATCTATCCGACCAAGCTGAAATTTTGTGCAAATCCTCTTGGAGGCTTTGCCTGTCTTCGTCAGTGAGAACCGAGTTACCAATCTTTGTGTCGTCTGCAAATTTACTGATGCGGTTATTGAGTCCAACATCCACGTCGTTGATGTAAATAATGAAGAGCACTGAGCCAAGAACCGAGCCGTGAGGGACGCCACTAGTGACCGGCACCCACTCTGAGTTAAATCCGTCAGAGAGAGAGAGAGAGAGAGAGAGAGAGAGAGAGAGAGAGAGAGGGCAGAAATAAATGAGAGGTAAAAGTCGATCCACTGTGTGTGTGTGTGTGTGTGAGAGAGACACACACACACACACACACACACATACACACACAGTGGACTTTTTTCTCTCATTTATTTCTGCCCTCAATTAGGCTCGATTGTTCTTCTGTTTACACTCTCTCTCTATCTCTCTGAATGAAGTGAATATTTATTTTTTCGATAAAAAAATAGCATGTATAGATATTATGGATGTACTCGATCATAATCTAATAACAATAACAATATATAATAGCAACCTAAAAAAAGAATCGGACATGAAGAATTATCCAGTAAATCCAATAAATAAATCCAATAATAAAATAATGGAGACAGAGCCTTGATGAAAAACGAACAGCAGGACAAAATGGTGGGAACTTGGGAAGACGGTCAGCGAGGCAGTGACTCAGCATCCAGCACAGCATTCAAGGCTTATCGTCTCCACAGGGCCCATACCGGTACCGCATGGCGACTGGTGAGTCCCGCGCGCTGCCAAGCGACACTAAGATCAACCGGTACCGGTACCAAACAGTGCCGAGTGATCATGAGTCTTCCCGGCACTGGGTACCGGTACCGGGTGCCGGCTGAATCGATTCTTCTCGGCACCTGGTACCGGTACCGGGTGCCAGCTGAATCGATTCTTCTCGGCACCCGGTACCGGTACCAAGTGCCGAGAAGAATCGATTCAGCCGGCACCCGGTATCGTTACCCAGTACCGGGAAGACTCATGATCACTCGGCACTGTTTGGTACCGGTACCGGTTGATCTTAGTGACGCTCGGCGGCGCGCGGGGCTCGCCAGGCGCCATGCAGTACCGGTATGGGCCCTGTGGAGACAAATTAAGCCTTGAATGTTGTGCTGGCTGCTGAGTCACTGCCTCGCTGACCGTCTTCCCAAGTTCCCACCATTTTGTCCTGCTTTTCGTTACCATCATAGCTCCCGTCTCCATTATTTTATTATTGGATTTATTGGATGATTCTTCATGTCCGAATCTTTTTTTTTAGGATACTAATATATATTATTATTGTTATTAGACTATGAGTACATCCATAATAACTACGTATACATATGCTATTTTTTTTATCGAAAAAAATATTCACTTCATTCAGGAGAGAGAGAGAGAGAGAGAGAGAGAGAGAGAGAGAGAGAGAGAGAGAGAGAGAGAGAGAGAGAGAGAGAGAGAGAGAGAGAGAGAGAGAGAGAGAGAGAGAGAGAGAGAGAGAGAGATTTACATAGATTTACATAGAAAATCAGACCACACAGACCCCATGGTCCAGACTAGGTGGTCTGTCCTTAAACCTAAGTGATTTTACATTAATCAGAAGGCTCCTAAACGTTGCATTTCTACTCTAGTTGATATTAAGTTGAAGGAAGTGACGGTCGAGCTTATTTTTAAAGGAGTCAATCGTGTTACACTGGACCACTGATGGTGGAAGCTTATTCCATTCTCGCACTACAACGTTGGTGAAGAAAAATTTGGTGCTGTCTGAATTTACTTGTCTACATTTGAGTTTTACGCCGTTGTTCCTCGTGCGCAAAGTGTCATCGATCAGGAACAATGTTGATCTGTCTACATTCGTGAAACCATTAAGTATTTTAAAACATTCGATCAGTTTTCCTCGGAGGCGACGTTCCTCAAGAGAGAACATGTTAAGGGTAGAAAGCCTTTCTTCGTAGGATTTGTTGCGCAAGGAAGGGATCATTTTCGTTGCCCGACGCTGAACACCTTCTAATTTAGCAATATCCTTTGCATGGTGGGGAGACCAAAACTGTACCGCATATTTCAAGTGGGGTCTGACTAAACTATTGTAGAGCGGGAGTATTACATCTTTATTCTTGAATAAAAAGTTTCTTTTAATGAAGCCCAACATTCTGTTCGCTTTATTTGCTGCATTGATGCATTCCTGTGAGAATTTGAGGTTTGACGCGATTTTGATCCCCAAGTCCTTGACGCATTGAACGCTTTTGAGTTTAACGCCGTGCATTTCGTAATCGAACTTCTTATTCCTCGTTCCAACTTGAAGGACCTGGCACTTGCTTACGTTAAAGGGCATCTCCCATCTATCCGACCAAGCTGAAATTTTGTGCAGATCCTCTTGGAGGCTTTGCCTGTCTTCGTCAGTGAGAACCGAGTTACCAATCTTTGTGTCGTCTGCAAATTTACTAATGCGATTATTGAGTCTAACATCCACGTCGTTGATGTAAATAATGAAGAGCACTGGGCCAAGAACCGAGCCCTGAGGAACGCCACTAGTGACCGGCGCCCACTCTGAGTTAAATCCGTCAATCACTACTCTTTGTTGTCTGTTGCTCAACCAATTCGCGATCCATTGGTGTACTTGACCGTCAATACCTATTTGCTTTAATTTGTAAAGTAATTTATGATGTGGGACTTTATCAAACGCTTTCTGGAAATCAAGATAGACTACGTCCAGTGATTTGGTTACGTCATAAACAGTGAAGAGGTCGTTATAAAAGGTTAATAAGTTTGATAGGCAGGATCTTTTGTTTCGGAACCCATGTTGTGAGTCCCCAATTAGTGAGTGGCTTTCAAGGTAACTCACAATTTTGTCTCTAATTATGCCCTCAAGTAGCTTACCTACAACCGAAGTTAGACTAATGGGCCTGTAATTACCTGGTAATTTTTTGTCTCCTTTCTTAAAAATCGGTGTCACGTTAGCCTTTTTCCAATCTGAAGGGACGATGCCTTGTCGCAAGGACATATTGTATACGGTTGTGAGGGAGGAGAGTATTTCGCTCTTTGTTTCTTTCAGCAGAGTTGGATATACTTTGTCAGGTCCAGGACTTTTATTTGTTTTAAGTGATTTGAGGGCTTTAAGGACTTCATCGGGTTTTATTTCAAGGTTAGGCAATGCATGCTCGGGATTTACATTAGTACTGGTGTTGGTGGTAGTGGTTGGAGGACTGTCTTTATTAAACACCGAGGAAAAGTAATTGTTTAACAGGTTTGCAACGTGTTGGCTGTCAGTTACTAGTGCACCGTCGCTGTTTGTTAAGGGTCCAATTCCACTTCTGATCGCCTTTCTGTTGTTTATGTAACTGAAGAAGGATTTCGGATTATTTTTACAGTTGGCTGCGATATTTTCTTCATATCTACGCTTTGCCTGACGCACTATCTGTTTACTCGTCGCCTGGCATCATTGTAGAGTCTAATGTTTTCGGGCGTGCTTTGTTCTTTTTTTAACCTGTAAAACAATTTTCTCTCCTTGACTGAGTGTTTAATTTCGTTATTAAACCAAGGCGGGCTTTTATTAGTGTTAATTCGCTTCTCGCACAAGGGGACAAATGTGTCCTGCTGAGTGAGTAAGTGATTTTTAAAGCTTAGCCAGGCGTCCTCTACATTGCCATCATCTGATAGTTGCATATCTATTAGTTTTCGTCGGATTTCTACGAAGTTGGCTCTTTTGAAATTGGGCACCTTTACTTTATTTTCAGTCACCGATGTTTGAGCTCTAATGTCAACACGCACTAGTTTATGATCGCAGGAACCGAGGTGTTCTCCTACCGTGACATTACTGACTAAGTTATCTTGGGTCTCTATAACAAGGTCAAGTATGTTATTTTGTCGAGTTGGTTCAGAAACCATTTGGCTTAGATAATTTTCCTCTAAAAATTCGATCATTCTATGGGACTCACCTTCTGTACCCGACAATGTCGCCCAGTCGATATGGGGGAGGTTAAAGTCTCCTATCAGTGAGTCGCTGTTATTAAGTGACTGCCTTAAGACGCTATACATTTCAAGATCGGCATCGAGTGATTGCCCCGGAGGCCTGTAAGTGACAGATATATTTAAATTGACTTTTGCAGTGTTTACTCGCACGCACAAATGTTCAACGTTACTGTTTCTTGGTGTTTTGTCAGTGGGTTGTAAATGGCTTTTGACAAAAAGGGCGACACCACCACCTCTACGGTTTACACGATCATTGTTGAAAAATCTGTAGCCATCTATGTTGTATTCGGAACTTAAATCAATATTTGTGGTGTCGATAAATGTTTCGGTTATAGCAATTATTCGGTTATGGCAATTATGTTTCAGTGCGCTACGCGCATTGAAACTAAGGACTCTTAGGTTATCTTGAGGCTTGGTAATAGAGGTGGTGGTACTGGAGGGTTCAGTGTTACGAGTTTGTTGTGGTGTATGGTGTCTATTTACACTGGCGGAATGGAAGGACGTGGCTGAGAGTCGTTTTTTGTTGTTCGGGCGTTACGTACGGCGTCGTTGAGGAAAACAGAGAGATTTACATAGATTTACATAGAAAATCAGACCACACAGACCCCATGGTCCAGACTTGGTGGTCTGTCCTTAAACCTAAGTGATTTTACATTAATCAGAAGACTCCAAAACGTTGCATTTCTACTCTAGTTGATATTAAGTTGAAGGAAGTGACGGTCGAGCTTATTTTTGAAGGAGTCAATCGTGTTACACTGGACCACTGACGGTGGAAGCTTATTCCATTCTCGCACTACAACGTTGGTGAAGAAAAATTTGGTGCTGTCTGAATTTACTTGTCTACATCTGAGTTTTACGCCATTGTTCCTCGTGCGCAAAGTGTCATCGATCATAAACAATGTTGATCTGTCTACATTCGTGAAACCATTAAGTATTTTAAAACATTCGATCAGTTTTCCTCGGAGGCGACGTTTCTCAAGAGAGAACATGTTAAGGGTAGAAAGCCTTTCTTCGTAGGATTTGTTGCGCAAGGAAGGGATCATTTTCGTTGCCCGACGCTGAACACCTTCTAATTTAGCAATATCCTTTGCATGGTGGGGAGACCAAAACTGTACCGCATATTCCAAGTGGGGTCTGACTAAACTGTTGTAGAGCGGGAGTATTACATCTTTATTCTTGAATACAAAGTTTCTTTTAATGAAGCCCATCATTCTGTTCGCTTTATTTGCTGCATCGATGCATTGCTGTGAGAATTTGAGGTTTGACGCGATTTTGACCCCCAAGTCTTTGACGCATTGAACGCTTTTGAGTTTAACGCCGCGCATTTCGTATTCGAACTTCTTATTCCTCGTTCCAACTTGAAGGACCTGGCACTTGTCTACGTTAAAGGGCATCTCCCATCTATCCGACCAAGCTGAAATTTTGTGCAAATCCTCTTGGAGGCTTTGCCTGTCTTCGTCAGTGAGAACCGAGTTGCCAATCTTTGTGTCGTCTGCAAATTTACTAATGCGGTTAATGAGTCCAACATCCACGTCGTTGATGTAAATAATGAAGAGCACTGGGCCAAGGACCGAGCCCTGAGGGACGCCACTAGTGACAGGCGCCCACTCTGAGTTAAATCCGTCAATCACTACTCTTTGTTGTCTGTTGCTCAACCAATTCGCGATCCATTGGTTTACTTGACCGTCAATACCTATTTGCTTTAATTTGTAAAGTAATTTATGATGCGGACTTTATCAAACGCTTTCTGAAATCAAGATAGACTACGTCCAGTGATTTGGTTACGTCATAAACAGTGAAGAGGTCGTTATAAAAGGTTAATAAGTTTGATAGGCAGGATCTTTTGTTTCGGAAGCCATGTTGTGAGTCCCCAATCAATGAGTGGCTTTCAAGGTAATTCACAATTTTGTCTCTAATTATGCCCTCAAGTAGCTTACCTACAACCGAAGTTAGACTAATGGGCCTGTAATTACCTGGTACTTTATTGTCTCCTTTCTTGAAAATCGGTGTCACGTTAGCCTTTTTCCAATCTGAAGGGACGATGCCTTGTCGCAAGGACATATTGAATACGGTTGTGAGGAGGAGAGTATTTCGCTCTTTGTTTCTTTCAGCAGAGTTGGATATACTTTGTCAGGTCCAGGACTTTTATTTGTTTTAAGTGAATGGAGAGCTTTAAGGACTTCATCGGTTGTTATTTCAAAATTAGGCAATGCATGCTCGAGATTTACAATAGTACTGGTGTTGGTGGTAGCGAGAGGAAGACTGTTAGTATTAAACACCGAGGAAAAGTAATTGTTTAAGAGGTTTGCAATGTGTTGGCCGTCAGTCACTAGTGCACCGTCGCTGTTTGTTAAAGGTCCAATACCACTTTTGATCGCCTTTCTGTTGTTTATGTAACTGAAGAAAGATTTCGGATTATTTTTACAGTTGGCTGCAATATTTTCTTCGTATCTACGCTTTGCCTGACCTACTAGTCTTTTTACTCGTCGCCTGGCATCATTATAAAGTCTAATGTTTTCGGGTGTGCTTTGTTCTTTCTTTAACCTGTAAAACAATTTTCTCTCATTGACTGATTGTTTAATTTCGCTATTAAACCACGGTGGGCTTTTATTAGTGTTAATTCGCTTCTCGCACAAGGGGACGAATGTGTTCTGCTGAGTGAGTAAGTGATTTTTAAGGCTTAGCCAGGCTTCCTCTACGTTGCCGTCATCTGATAGTTGTATTTCTGTTAGTTTTTGTCGGATTTCTACGAAGTTAGCTCTTTTGAAATTGGGCACCTTTACTTTATTTTCAGTCACTGATGATTGAGCTTTAATGTCGACGCGCACTAATTTATGATCGCAAGAACCGAGGTGTTCTCCTACCGTGACACTATTGATTAGGTTATCTTGGGTGTTGGGTCGTTATAACAAGGTCGAGTATATTATTTTGTCGAGTTGGCTCAGAAACCATTTGGCTTAGATAATTTTCTTCAAGAAATTCGATCATTCTATGTGACTCGCCTTCTGTACCTGACAGTGTCGCCCAGTCGATAATAAATTATGGGGGAGGTTAAAGTCTCCTGATATCAGTGAGTCGCTGTTATTAAGTGACTGCCTTAAGACGCTGTACATTTCAAGGTCGTCATCGAGTGATTGCCCGGGAGGTCTGTAGGTGACAGATATATTTAAGTTGACTTTTGCAATGTTTATTCGCACGCACAGAGAGAGAGAGAGAGAGAGAGAGAGAGAGAGAGAGAGAGAGAGAGAGAGAGAGAGAGAGAGAGAGAGAGAGAGAGAGAGAGAGAGAGAGAGAGAGAGAGAGAGAGAGAGAGAGAGAGAGAGAGAGAGAGAGAGAGAGAGAGAGAGAGAGAGTTTTCTTTACAGAAAATTTATTTAGGAATTTCATCAGACGGCATTAAGATAATAATAAACTCTTTTGGGTACCGGTACCGGTACCGGTACTAACGGTACCTGTTTTTTCGGTACCGGTACTACCGGTACTCAAATTAACGGTACCTGCCCATCCCAAGCGGTAACTCACTTGCGGGTGCTCGGAGCCGCGGTAACTTTTGGCCTTACCACGGGTGCGGTAAGTGGTTGATGAATGCGAATTTACCGAGTGGGCGGAGATACCGTGAAACTTACCAGCCACAGGTCCGGTAAATGGTTTGATGAATGCGTTAATGGGCAAGAACGCAGAAAAAAAAAATCTTAGGATCATTTGTTTTAAGGCTGTGGTACAGTACGGTTCGGAATTTTGCTAAATTTTCCGTACTTGTATCATACCGTACCGTACATTAGGAAAAATATCGTACCGTAATTCCGTACCGTACTTTTTATCAAAATTCCAACCGTACCGTACCGTATTTCTTACCGTACCGCAGTGCTGGCCTTGGTGTCACTGCGCACCCAGCTGGCAGGGGCCCTGACGTCACTCACCAGTGGTCGGTCAGGGGTTGTATCGACGGGTGGGGCGGTGAGACCAAGGCTGCAGACTCTCCTTGGGTGAAATGGAACGGCCTACCTCAGACGCTTCGGACAGGTTAGATTGAGTGATAGGGACATTGAAAGGCTTATTTATTTATGAAAAGGGTTAAAAAGCTTGAATGAAGCCTGAATGCGTGTGTGTGTGTTTTGGGCTGGATCTGCATTTCATGTCCGTCTCGGGTCATGTCACTTCACCTGCCTTGACATCTGTCTTTGATAATGGCTGTACCAACAAGAAAATACACAGGACTCCATGTCAAGAGGGTAAAGAAGCCTGTACATGTGGTGCCATCAACACGTAGGTAAACAAAACCCATTTTATGTTAGTAACCCATCAATTTTAGTTTTCATTTAAAAAACAACTTTTGTATGGGAAATCCCTGTAATAAGTGAAGGAAAACAGATAAAAGAAAAAAACCGTCATCTAGCTATGTATTAAATTAAATCGAAAATAATACTCGCTAAAAGTAAATCCCTTGTGTCTCGGAACTCATTTGGTATATAAAAAATGTTGACATTGAGAGAAGGGCAAGGGCTGCGGAACACGGCTCCCTCCCTCCTGGCACTGTTTGCCTTGGCAGCACTAAGTGTGGCACTGCCCGGCCTACCAGAGCCATGACCACCCTCGCCGTACCCACCTAGTAACTATGCCTTACTGAACAGTCCTAGTGTGTAGAGTTTCATTGCTGCTGAATGTTGCGTTGCCCCAAGTCAAGGTCGTTTGCTCCAGTAATTGTGTTTGTATTATTGTTAGTTCACATACTATCACTGTTTGAGGCAATTATTTAATTTATTGCTGCTCCCTGTTTTTACTTCCATTTGATAGTTTTCAAGTTCATTTGAGTGTTTTGAAACATCTTCAGTGTTTTGGGGGGGCTGGATTGTATTGTGCAAATGAATGATAACCATAATATGACCATGTCAGGGTTGTCTTCCCCCCCCCCCCCCTGTTATGTTACTTACTGGTTGATATTGAATTTATGGTTGAGTGCATATATTACCTAAGAAGCGATACAAGGCATTACAGGTCAAAAGAAGGTCAGGTCAGGTCATATTTAACCCTAGAACACTAACCTTAGAAAAAGTCACACCACTACTAACCATGGGTACATCATACCCGATTTTGAAAAAAAAAAAAAAAAATTAAATGTAAAGTTTTAATGGAATAAAGTTACATGAAGGGACTTCAAACTTTGTATCTTGACTTAACATTAAGAAGAACTGAAAAACGTATTGTTTTGGTATGAAAATCAGGTACTGAAAAATGTTACTAAAAATAGGAAAAATGTTCAAAATTTCAAAAAAATTTCATAAAAAATTATCATCCGATGGCTTCCAAACTTCTTGTATGGCCTCCCAGGTCCTGTGATCCACTGCACAGGTGATCACTAAAAATCGTAAACAATATCCTAGGGACATGTACAACACCCTGTATCACCAACCATGGGTATGCCGCACCCGAATGTAGGCCTACAACAAAGGTGAGCAGAGAGAGCGAGACAACGTGACCTTCCCCTACACTGTCAAGCGGGCACATGAAGCTACTGAGGAGGTGGGTACCCTCAGAGCACCGGAACCATACACAATGGCAATGACGTCATTCGCTTCGGGTACCTCATACCCATGGTTAGCGTTCTAGGGTTAATAAGTATTTTTTTTTACAATGAATTGGGTGATGTGGTTTTGTGCTGCACCATTGCTGTCATTGTCAGTGGAGTATTCTACGGTGGTGGTCCATGGGTTTCTGTTTTCTACGGCCACACACCCATTTCATTTTCATCTCAACTCTTATATCCTGTGGTAGTATTCTACCGTAAACATATGTAGTGGCCACTCTAAAAAGTTGCCTAAAAAACGTAAATGTCATGTATCTTAAAAGTTTATTCATTATAGTAATTTCCAATGCACAAGCAACATGCCCCAACTTTTGGTAGTATTATTCTATTGTTTGCCCATACTCACCCCTCGCAACCAAAATTGGCTAGGGGGCCATTGAGACTTCGGGGAATGCAGTGGTAAACATGAAATGCATTGCAAATGCATAGTTTTTGAGTTATGGGGGGGGTTGAAAAATACCCTAGGTGTAGGGAAATTCCTTACAATTACTTAGATGTAGGGAAATTTCATACTACATTCCGGGGTTTTTTACAGCATACAGAAACCACGCAATTTCACTCACTCTCTATACCAAAGGGGGTTTCGAGGGGGGCGAAGCTCCCCGTTACAGCATTAAGATCAATGAAGCATCTAAACAGTAAGTAATTTACGTCATAGGAATCTTGCAACCGTCATATACGAATATATATTTACTTACTGGCAGCACGTACAAACGCGTGAAGCAGGTTTGGTATCACGTACGAACGCGTGAAGCAGGTCCGAATGCAGGTTACTTTGTTCAATGTCCCTCAGTTAGCTGTTCGGTTGGGGTATTTTAAGAGGGGGGGGCGCAGTCCCCCCTTGGTTAGCAGGGGGGTTGAAGGGGGCGAAGCCCCCTCGTTAGCAGGTCGTAAAGTTCGGTTGGAGTAGTTTAAATATGCTCCCCCACCCAAATACCCCGAGTTCACGTGGGTCCCCCAAGATCGTTGGGGGAAAGGGATTAATTCGGCTTCTTCTTTACTTTTAAGTACTTTGTTTTTTTAACTATGATATATGGAGGCGTATTATCGTATTCTGGAGGCGCGGAGTCAATATCCACAATCGCCTTGTATACTGGGAATACGAACCCGTGAAGCAGATTCAAAATCCGGTCAGTAAGGATTCACGTGTTCGAACAGCTCGGGCAGGAGGTTCGAGAGCCTGCACTTCCTGTACAACCCGCAGTACTGTTTAAGGCGCGGTGTTGGACGGATCCCGGCTAGCCGGTGGTTTTACTTGTGTCAGTGATAAACAATGAAGATACACTGTGTTTGGTGCCATGGACTCTGCTTGGAGGACAGAAACCTTGTGATGAGGTGACAACCTACTAGAGAGGGCATGAGTGTGGTGTAGGCGGTTTATGTGAGCACAGATGGCCTCCAGCGCCACGCCAGATGGTGAGGTGAGCATTATTTGGTGGGTTCACTACGCTTCTCTCCCAAAACAAGCTTGGGGATCCAGTGAGTGCTTGGTTTCCATATGGGAAACACTAAATTCGTCGCAAACGCTTATTTTAGTGGTGGTGGGAGGAAAAATTCCCTAAATTTAGGGAATTTCCCTAGATCTAGGGATTTTTCATTCCCCCCCCCCCCACTAAAAAAATACGCGATTGCAATGGATTTCGTGTCCCCCCACCCGAAACCCCGCATTCCCACCAGGTCCCCAGGCTTGTATTGGGGGGAGGGGGGAGTATGGGCAAACACTAGAATTTTACCCAACTTTTTTACTTCTCAGTCATGTATTTATACAGTAAACCCTCAATTTAACGGACTCACTTACAACGGATTTTGGACATAATGGACTAGGTCAGAGGGTCAGAAATCTATGGGGATTGAATAGTTTTTGAACCAACCGCGCCCGGTAACTACAATAACGTCTGCTAGCCACCTTGCCCTCCTCCCTTTATCTGCAGTCCCATCCTTCGGTTACTGTAGGCTTTTTCAGCCCACCTGATGAAATATTTTCCGCCTTGTGGTTCCCATTCAAATCAATGTATTTACATCACAAGAAAGTCTTATGCATCAATCCAGGACGTA
Source organism: Eriocheir sinensis (assembly GCF_024679095.1). Classification (NCBI taxonomy): domain Eukaryota; kingdom Metazoa; phylum Arthropoda; class Malacostraca; order Decapoda; family Varunidae; genus Eriocheir; species Eriocheir sinensis. The sequence continues at coordinate 11,133,754 of NC_066517.1, read as the reverse complement.
AATGTAATGGAAAATGGCCAAGTGTTTGTGAGCGTTGGTACTGACGCAGCTTGAGGGGGGTTAAGTTAGGTGTGGGGTGGCGGAAATACGGTGAAAACACACAGCACAAGATGGGACAGGGCAGTGGCGGGGGTGCCCCACTATGCGGACCGGTGTTGTGAGTAATACCTCCTCGCAGTAATAAGTTGTTATCCTGTCCACAACACATGCCCACTGAGGGAATACATAGCAGGAAAACATGAATTTTCCCGGTTTTGTCCTAGTTTGTCCATTTCTGATCTTTGTGAGCAGTGAGTGAAGAAAGAAACTGTAAGCAAGTTGAACCTCTCTCTGTGAGCTATTTTGCGGCTGCGGTGGTGGGTGTATAACAGGCATTGAAAAGTCAATCATTTAATGATTTGTGACATAAACAGTCAGCAGATTTCATAACACACCGAAAACTACACACACACTCACAAAAAGTTTCATCCGCCAGTTTGAGATGGGCGCACTCGTAAAATTTTACCAATATCTGTAACAATACAACACCCCATTGCAAGGCCCCACTGCCAACCTGGCAGCCTCAGTACCTTAAGGTCCGTCGCCAGGTGTGTTGTTTGGCTATACAGACAATGTGGAGACAACATACATGATAAAAATCTCTATACCTATGTTTATTATGTTCATCGGTATTATTATACGTATTAAAAAATTTCCGCCTCTTACATATAATGGACTATCGACATTAACAGACTAGGTTCCCCCACAATTAGTCCGTTATATTGAGGGTTTTACTGTACCTCAATAAATGTAGGGTAGACTATTAAGTTCACCGAGTCATTTTTTTTCCCAGTGCAAACACTGGGCCAACACCTCCACCCACCCATACCTGTGGGCGTCTCATGTCGCTGTGGAGGTACAAATCTCATCAGCTGAGCGGCCAGCAGCCCCTGAGGGCTTGCTTAAGGTGGCTGTTTGATCGTTTCCGTCTTAATATAGCTCTCTTTTGTTAAATTTTGAAGGTGACCTAATGTTCAGAAATTGTGAAATCATCTGTGAAAATGGTGACTTTACATAGTTGGTGACTCTGCCCTGGGGACATTATAAAATTTGTTTTCCTCCCCATCAAGGGGAAACTTCATGAAACATTTTGTTACTGAAGGACTTATTTTCTTCATTTAAAGGTAAATATTAAACCACTTGCATGTGTCTGCCCTTAGATGTGTATTCGGAAGTTTCAAGGCTCATCTTGGAAAGGTAATCAGACTTGGCTAGTGCATTTGAGGAAACCTCTGGATTGCCAAAAAAGGTGTTCCTACTGTAGGGTACTGAGGATGCATTTTGAACAGCCAATGAGCCTTCATGATATCAAGGAAAGTTTCTGTAAATGGGGAATCTTCCTTTTTAACCCTGATGCAGTGGATAAGACACCCTTCCTGAGGAATCAGCTTATCCCTATTGATGACAATGATTTGTCCATTCCACTCCCAAAGCCCTACATTGATGTTGAAATAAAACGGATCCCTTGCCTGAAGGCTGTTAACCGTTCTTAAGCTGCGTTTTACTTTTTAAAGTAGTTGGTGTTAAGTGTAAGTTTAAGGCGCGAACTGTTATCTCACTCGTCACAGGGCCGGTGTTATCGTGGCCTGCTTCACAAGTTGATTGTAGTAGGTGAGATAACACAATAGCCTTTATTTAAGTGAGGTGTGGCCGAGCGGTAGCCGTTGTAAGTTCACTTTAGTTCACTTTAGTTCTATCTCTCACAGGGTTATTAAAAGGTTTAATGTATTTTAAATATATAAAAAGTTTTACACAAAGTTTACAGTTTACGTGAGCAGTCGTACGCACACCCCGAGCAGTGATCTGCTCGGCCCGCCACACACTGTCTTCTGCTGGCTTCTCCCGGCTGCAAGAATAATCCGGTGCCAAAGGCTTGTTGAATCAGCACTGTTCCCACGGCAAGGAGCACCTCCTAAGCACAACCTAGCACCTATGTGGTATTAAACATCCTGTGCGCGGCACTGCCATGGTGTTGTGACATACAG
>NC_066517.1:10946730-11126730 GCF_024679095.1 Eriocheir sinensis | reverse complement strand
CTTTCCAGCAGTCAGACACTTGAGAGGCGGAGGTCAGTGAGTGTCAGTGAACCTGATATTGATGTTAACCTTCGAGTCGTCTGTTATGATGATACTGTGCGCAAGCTTGACAATTACTATGGCATTGGTGAGTACCCATTTTTATCTGTTTCAGAAGTAAAGTGTGTATTCAAAATTAGTTATTTGGTTATCTGTTGATTTTTATTATGTACCATATATGTATTAGTCATTTTCATGTAAAAATTAACCACCCAACACTTTGATAGGAAAGTATTATCCATGTAAAAGTTGAACTTATCAGTTTGGCTTTGTTTAGAAAAATTATTACATGAGTATAATGTGATACGGTAGTCTCATGTAATGCATGGCTTTATGTAACATGACACTGGTTTATCTTTATCCTACTTTACCTGCTAAACTTCATCTGCTTATAGGTAGCATATCATGGTTGGACAGATCAAGAAAATATGGATTAGGTATAAGGCTGGCATGAAATTCAAGTGTTCAGTGTGCCAAGGACCTTTTTTTTTTTTTTTTTTTTACAACAAAGGAGACAGCTCGAGGGCACACCAAAAAAAGGAAACAATAATAAGAAGAAGCCCACTACTCTCTGCTCTTATAAAAAGAATCAAAAGAGGTGACCGAAAGAGAGGTCAATTTCGGGAGGAGAGGTGTCCTGTTACCCTCCTCTTGAAAGAGTTCAAGTCATAGGCAAGAGGAAATACAGATGAAGGAAGATTGTTCCAGAGTTTACCAGCGTGAGGGATGAAAGAGTGAAGATGCTGGTTAACTCTTGCATAAGGGGTTTGGACAGTATAGGGATGAGCATGAGTAGAAAGTCGTGTGCAGCTGGGCCGCGGGAGGGGGGAAGGCATGCAGTTAGCAAGTTCAGAAGAGCAGTCAGCGTGGAAATATCGATAGAAGATAGAAAGAGAGGCAACATCACGACGGAATTTAAGAGGTAGAAGACTATCAGTAGGAGGAGGAGAGCTGATGAGACGAAGAGCCTTAGATTCCACTCTGTCCAGAAGAGCTGTGTGAGTGGAGCCCCCCCACACGTGAGATGCATACTCCATACGAGTGCGGACAAGGCCCCTGTATATGGATAGCAACTGTGCGGGGGAGAAGAACTGGTGGAGACGTATAGAACGCCCAACCTCGAGGAAGCTGATTTAGCGAGAGAGGAGATATGAAGTTTCCAGTTGAGATTTTGAGTTAAGGATAGACTGAGGATATTTAGTGTTGAAGAAGGTGACAGCTGAGTGTTGTCGAAGAATAGGGGATAGGTGTTTGGAAGAATGTGTCGAGTTGATAGGTGGAGAAATTGAGTTTTTGAGGCATTGAAGGACACAAGGTTTCTTCTGCCCCAAACGGAAATGATAGCAAGGTCTGAGGTTAAGCGTTCTGCAGCCTCCAGTCTGGAGTCATGTACTTCCTGCTGGGATGGTCTTCTTTTGAAAGAAGTTGAATAATGCAGAGTTATGTCGTCGGCGTATGAGTGGATAGGACAGTTTGTTATGGATAGAAGATCATTGATGAATAACAGGAAGAGAGTGGGTGATAGGACAGAGCCCTGTGGAACACCACTGTTGACAGGTTTAGGGGAAGAACAGTGACCGTCTACCACCGCAGAGATAGAACGGCCGGAAAGGAAACTGGAGATAAAGAAACAGAGAGAGAGATAGAATCCGAAAGAGGGCAGTTTAGAAAGCAAAGACTTGTGCTATGTCTAGCGCAACTGAGAAAGTTTCACCGAAATGGCTAAGAGAGGATGACCAAGAGTCAGTTAAGAAAGCAAGAAGATCGCCAGTAGAACACCCCTTGCGGAACCCATACTGACGATCAGATAGAAGGTTAGAAGTGGAAAGGTGCTTTTGAATCTTCCTGTTAAGGATTGATTCAAAAGCTTTAGATAGACAGGAAAGTAAAGCTATAGGGCGGTAGTTTGAGGGATTGGAACGGTCACCCTTCTTAGGTACAGGCTGTACAAAGGCATACTTCTAGGAGGAAGGAAAGGTAGATGTTGATAGGTAGAGACGAAAGAGTTTGACCATGCAGTTAGTCAACACGGAAGCACAGTTTTTAAGGACAATAGGAGGCACTCCATCAGGTCCATAAGCCTTCTGAGAGTTGAGGCCAGAGAAGGCATAGAAGACATCATTCTTAAGAATCTTAATAACAGGCATGAAAGAGTCAGAGGGGGGATGAGTAGGAAGAATATGCCCAGAATCGTCCAGGGTGGAGTTCTTACAGAAAGTTTGAGCGAAGAGTTCAGTCTTAGAGATAGATGAGATGGCAGTGTTGCCGTCAAGGTTAAGGAGAGGAGGGAAAGAGGAAAAAGTGAAATTGGTGGAGATATTTTTGGCTAGATGCCAGAAGTCACGGGAAGAATTAGAAGAAGCAAGGTGTTGACATTTTCTACTGATGAAAGAGGTTTTGGTAAGTCGGAGAATAGATTTGGCATAATTCCGGGCTGAAATGTAAAGTTCATGGTTAGAAGAAGTGTGAACCTGGACGTTATAAACGCGTCAAACCTCAAATTTTCACAGTAATGTATTAATGCAGAAAATAAAGCGAACAGAATGCTGGACTTCATTAATAAAAACTTATCATTCAAGAAAAAAAGATGTAATGTATAACAGTATAATAATGTACACTGTACAGTAGTTTAGTCAGATCCCATTTGGAATATATGGTACATTTTTGGTTTCCCCACCACACAAATTACATTGGTAAATTAGGTCTGCAATGTAGAGCAAAAAAGATGATCACTTCCTTGCACAACATACTTATGATGAAAGGCTCTCGTCCCTTAAGCCAGGGGTTCTCATACTTTAAATCGTCGACCCCCCAATGAAGTTTCAAAATTTCTATCGACCCCCTAGCTTTTAATTCAAGGAAAAAAATACCGATGCCAAAATTAATATGAGTACAGTAAACCCTCGATATGACGGATCTGCTTATAACGGATTTCGGATATAACGGACAAGGTCAGATGGTCAGAATTCTATGGGGACCGACCGAGAATAATATTTTAATCATCTGCTTCCTGTAACTACTATAGTGTCTGATAGACACTTGACCCTCCTCCCTTTATCTGTTGCCCCATCCTTCGGTTAACGTAGTCTTATTCTGCCCACCTGATGAAATATTTTCCTTCTCATGCTTTCCATTCAAATGAAGAATGTATTTATACCACAAGAAAGTTGTATGCATCAATCCAGAAATGTATGTCGAAAATAGCCAAGTGCTTTTGAGTGTCGGTACTGATACAGCTTTAGGGGGTAGAGGGGAGCTAAGCTCCCAGTTAGGTAGGTTAGTCAAATTATTCGTCACTCGGTGTGGGGCGTGAAAATACACAGTGCGGGGCGGGATATTTGCGGCGGCGTGCGTGGTGAGCCGGTGTCGCGAGAAATATCTCCTAGCAGAAATAAGTCGCTCTGCTCCACTACACATGCGCACTGGGGAAATACACAACAGGAAAAACATTAATTTGGCTGGTTTTGCTCTAGTTTGTCCACTTGTGATCTTTGTGAACGGTGAGTGAAACATAGGATCAGTAAGCAAGTTAAACATTTTTCTTTGCGAGTTATTTTGCGGCTGCAGCGGCAGGTTCTGGTGAGTGTACAACAAGTATTGAAAAATCAATCATTTAATAATTTGTGACAGAAACAGTTATTGGATTATTTCATAACATACCGAAAAAAACAAAAAGAAAAAAAAAAGTTTCATCCGCCAGTACGAAATTAACGCACTTATAAAATTCTGCCCATTCCCGTAACAATACGGCCCCCTCGCAGGGCCCCACTGCCAACCTGGCAGCCTCAGTGCCTTGTAGTCCATTGCCAAGTTTGTTATGTGGCTATACAGACAATGTGCACACAACATACACAAAAAAAAATATATACCTACATTTAATAGGTATGTTGGAATTACTTTACGTTTTTTTTTTCGCAGCTTATAATGGACTTTCGGCATCAACGGACTACGTTCCCCCCCAATTAGACGGTTATATCGACGTTTTAATGTAGTAGTAGTAGTAGTAGTAGTAGTAGTAGTTGACATGCAGTATGATAAAAAGATAACACACAGTAAAAAAATATGTCGGGGTGTACGAGTATATGTAACTTAATTCTCAGTGTAACATACCTTTTCTTCTTTCACTGTTGACATTAATGTAAAGGATGTGCCTGATGGACCTCAACAAAGACGCTTGGTGAGCTTAAGCCGTAGGTCACCTCGTTCTTTCAAGCTCAGTTTGCTCCTCTGTTTTGTTAAGACTGCGTTTGTATGACTGAAACCAGCTTCAATCATGTATGAACTTGGGAATGCAAGTAAAAATGGCTCAACCACTGCACAAAGCTGAGAATATTTAGCAATGTTGTTCTTGTTGATCCAAAATTCACGGGGGCCTTTTCTTCTGAACAAGGCACTTGCTTCCAGGTCCACAGTCATGTCAACTAAATCTTCCTTCAGGTGTAAGGCAATGTCTACATTCCCTATTTCAACATCGAACGGTGTTAGGATCCATTCAGGCACTTTCATTTTCCAGGGCTTCAAAGCGCATTTTAAAGTCTTAAATTAGATTCTCCAGATGAGTCTTTTATATTTCTAGGTCACCATCAGAAATGCTTTCACTTTGTATCTGTTGTAACCAATGAGGTTCATCCGAGGTGCGTTTTGCTGCCTATGCGTACAGCTCCCTTGTTTAGGGTGTTGGGAAAGGAGCAATACGGCTACCCTCTGACTGGGAAGGTAGCCTTCCCCATCCTCACCTTCACATGGTGCACACCGTTACTATACCCTGCGGGGTAGAACCAACAGGGAGGGGGCAGCGACCATCAGCTGCTTTATTTTAATCCTTTTAGCCTGGACAAGGAGCAAGTCTCCATAAATCTACATTGGATTGGCCATCCATTGGTGGCCTCTAATACTTTTATCGTGTCTTTAGAGGCAGGAGCGATGGCCAGAGGGCGGCAGAAGAGAAAGGAATGTATGAGACTGGTGTCTATAAATGTGAATGGCTTAGGTGGTGAGGAAAAGAGGAGGGTGATTATTGAAAATTTTGTGAATGGTAGAGTGGATGTGTTGGGAGTGAGTGAAACACATATTCGAGGAACGGGTGTGAGTGATGGTTGAGAGGGTACGTGGGAGCAGGGCCCGAGTGTGTGTGTGTGTGTGGGGGGGGGGGGGGGGGGGAGCGGGTATCTCAGCACCAGGGCCCGGCCTCATAGGGGCCCCAGCCACCTGGGCATGATGTGTGTAAATTAAGATAATTAGGGGCCCGGAATTACTTGCAGCACAAGGGCCCAATGGTAGCTCTATCTGGCGCTGCGTGGTAGGGTGTGCCTGGGGGGTTATATGGATGGGGATAGATGAGAAGTATAGAGGCAGGAGTAAGGAAGGATGTGCTATTGTGATGTCTGAAAGAGTGTGGAATAGTGTGACTGATTATGGTTGGAAGGGATCAAGAATTGTGTGGGTGAAAGGAAAAGTAGGTTTAGTAAAGTATGCATGGGTGTGTATTTATGCACCAGTAAATGTGAAAAGTAAAAAAGGACTGAGAGAAAGGGAAGCTTTTTGGGAGGAAGCAAATACATGTCTAAAGAGCTTTGAGAAAGAAAAGAAACTTATTATGATGGGAGATATGAATGCTAAAGTGGGTGATGGATGTGATGGAAAAATGGGGGATACCTGGGAAGAATGAATATGGAGAGTGTCTGGTGGATGTCTGTGCTGGGAGGGGAATGTTCCTTGCGAACACCTTCTTTCAGCACAAGAATATCCACCGATACACATGGAGGAGGGGAGAAGATAATGAGCAAAAAGGATTGATTGATTATGTGGCAGTAGATGAAAGGCTTAGAAAAGAAATTTGTGATGCGAAGGTAGTAAGAGGAATGTTCGATGGATCTGACCATCTTGCAGTGCTGGCAAAGTTAAAGCTGAAAGAAAAGTGGGTGTTTGAAAAGAAAGGTGAAGTAAAAAAGGAAATACTGAAGATAGAAAAGTTACAGGAAAAAGAAGTAAAAGATGAAAATAAACGTGAAAAATGGGAAAGTGTAAAAGATAATACAAATATTGAAAAAGGTTTTGGAAAATTCAAAGAAATAATGGTAACTACAACAAAAAAAGTGGCAGGGATGAAAGTTGTGAGAGATGGAAAAAGAAAAGGAAATTCATGGTGGACAGAAGAGATAAGGAGGATAATAAAAGAGAAAAGGGAATTTTTAAGAAAACTCAAGAAAGAAATGTGGCTGAACAAGTAAAAAGGGAAAGGAAAAAGAAATATAGAGAATGCAAAATGAAATTAAAACAAGCAATAAAAGAAAGTAAGAAGAGAGTTGATGAAGACTTTGGAAAAAGACTAAGTGAAAAATATAAAGGGAACAGGAAATCATATTGGAAAGAAGTAAAAAACGAAAGAAATGCAGAAAATATCTCCTCAAGTAAAATAAATGAAGCTATGGATGAGAATGGAAAGATGTTGAAAGACGGGGAAGCTGTGAGAGAGAGATGGAGAGAATATTTCAAAAACTTAATGAATTTTGAGGATGGACGTCCAGCAGCAGTTTTGAGTAGAGGTAGAGGAGGAGTATATAAAGAAAGAAGTATAACATATGAAGAAGTAAATCAGGCAATAAAAAGATTAAAAAATGGAAAGGCAGCAGGAATTGATGGAATCACAGCAGAAATGTTGAAGTGTGGAGGAGATGTAGTTGTTAAATGGATGGTCAGGATATGTGAAGTAGCACGAGCGTTTTGGAATGTGTCACAGGGGTGAAGGGAAGAAGTGTGGAGTGGTGGAAGAAATGAAGCGACAGACTTTAAAGTGGTTTGGCCACATGGAGCGAATGGAGGAAAGTAAGATGACCAGAAGGGTGTATGTGAGTGAGATAGAGGGAGGGAATGCTAGAGGATGACCTCCAGTGAAATGGAGGGATAGGGTGCAAGAGTATGTTAGGGAGAGGGGGGAAAGATCTTTGAGAAAATTTGAGCGGGCAAGGAGGGAGTGTCCGGACAGAGAAAGTTGGAAACTCTTCTGCTGTGGCCATCCCCTGGTGGGAGCTCCTTGGAGCAGGCGTTGATGAAATGATGATGATGATGTAAGTTTGAAAAATACCAAAAATCTCTACGTGCCAGTGAAGCTCTAAACAAACACAGCTTGCCTTGGAATCCTAGAACTGTCCTGGCCTGAATGATGGTAACATCTTTACCCAGCAGACGTTTTTGTGTCTCATTAAATTTAGAATAGAGGTCTGCCAAATAAAACAGGGCATTTTTGCATTTTTGCAACATTGCTGGTGCACCATCAGTAGCCACTACAGTAATATTACTGAGAGGTATGTTGTGCTTTTCAAAATGCTGCATCACACAATGTAAAATTTTCTCACTTTTTTCATCAGCTGTGAGATACTTGGCAAACAAAAATTCATCAATAATGTCCTTTTACCTTTGACTGTAATACCTCACATAGGCCATGAGGAGATTAGAGCTGCCAAAAGTTGACTCATCGAGTTGTAGAGATAACTTACTATTCTGAAGTTCAGATACCGAGTTTTTTTCCACATCATCTGCCATTTCGTCATTTCTTCTTTGTACTGTACTGTTACTTAATGGCAAATTTTTCAAAACAAAGTGAGAATCTTTCTTCATAACAGTTTCTATAACTTCCTTAATGGCTGGGATTATGATTTCCTCATCAGTTGTGTGCGCCTTTCTTTTCTTTGCTATTTTATGCCTATGCAATGATATAAATGCTGTGGGAAATATATGAATGCATTATTTAAGCCAAAGAATCGATCTGAAAATACAAAAAAATTACCTTTTTTTTTCCACATTTGATGTTGTTACCGGAGGTAAAAGATATTAACGTAGGACAACATGCTTGGAAAAACGATCATATGAGTTCTTTTTCGTCAACTTCATAGCAATTAGAAATAATTTTGATGCATTTTGAAACAGTTATAAAAGTTAAAGGAAAAGATGTTTTTACTACTAAAATATGATTTTCATGGCTCTGCCGGGGGGAGAAGATGATAACCAATTAAGGTAAGATTTTGCAGAGGCTATTTTCTCATGCAAGTTTTTGTCACTGTTAGAATAGGGAAATTGAAAAAAATGTAAAATCGATCCACCCTACTGCTCACCAAATGATCAACCAACCATCTTTATTGATGACGCCACGGCAACCTCAAGTCTGGGTGCGGGCCTCTACATAGATGTGGCCTTGGTTCCACCCACACTTGTCAGGTTGGCATGTGGATAACGTGTGGGTATTGAATGGATGCCGCCAAGAGCATTTAGCCTACCTGAAGCCCAAGACATCATCTGGTGTTCAAGAACAACCCCAAAGTCTCAAGATTGTGTAGCACCTTCCTCCTGTGATCCTCCAGAGTGCTCTTTCTTGCCCATATGTCTAGATGAATCAACACTATTTCTCATTTTGTCACTCATCAAGGACAACACGCGTTAATTTAGTCACAATTACGAGATCTACAGTTCTTAGGAACATTTCCCTAGCTACTTGGTGTCATTGCATGAGACAGAATTTCATAAAACGTCCTTTTTTCTACAAAATATTGACAAATGACATTGTTCCACTTTCTCATTTCTAATGATGATGATGTTTTCGCACTTGGAAGTTCTTGCAGAGAGCATTTAGCCTACCTGAAGCCCAAGACATCATCTGCCGTTCAAGAACGACCCCAAAGTCTCGAGATTGTCTAGCACCTCCCTCCTGTGATCCTCCAGTGCTCTTTCTTGCCCATGTGTCTATACATACATACAGTGATGCTTTTTTTTTTTTTTTTTTTTTACATCCCTGTTTAAAGCGCCGGTAGGCTTTCTTCAGGGGCCAGATGGTCGGCCCAAGCCTGTCGTGGCGCAAGCAATTTTTTTATTATGCTTGTTATGCTTGGCTCATGCTGCCCCCTGGAACTCATTCTTGATTTACTGGACGGTTTCTTCTAGAGTCCGGGTTGATGGGTGGTTTTCTGGACAGCATGTGGGTAGTCTTAGGCAACTCGGCGGTGACTGAAAAATCCCAGATGGTAACGTGGGGATTCGAACCGACGTTGTCCATGGTGTGGTGAATGTGAGCCCAGCACGTTAACCACTCAGCCACCACCTACCCATGGTCCCAATGGCTACCAATGGTCTGTGGTACAACAGTAACACAACAGTAGCCTCGTGAATTCTATATCCACCTCCACCTCACAGGGATACCCATAGGAAGGTCATAAAATGGTCAGCGCCATAGGTCTAAGGAGGTGCGGGGCAGTGTGTTTCCCAGTGATGTCAGCAAGAAAGTAGCTAAGCCAGCCCTGCCGCGGCTTATGTGGGAGCCACGATTCTTGACAAGAATTTGGGGGATGCTTTGAAAATCTGACACGCCAGAACAAGAAACGCAAGAATTTTCCAAGTTTTGGGGAACTTCTCGCTCACTCTGGGGTATTTCTTGATCACCAGATGACACCTCTACCATATTTTGGGGGCTGACCTATACGGCATGTATAGGCTTAACCTATAATTTTGAGCTGATAATCTTGAGGTCTACTTGTTTGCCACAATTTATAATATTTGAGGAATAAAAATCAAAAGCCCCTAGAAAAGTACCATCTATGTAACAGTTAATTCCCTCGGCTTGGCCCTGAAAAGTGCTTCATGTAAATTGACTTTTACACAAGTATATCAGCCTTTTTTTTCTAGGTGAAGAAAATATAATATTTAAAAGCCTAACCTTGCACTGCTTCCCTTCCAGTCAAGAGGCAGCTGCTCCAAAACCAGAGCATCAGTCTTGGCATCTTCCCCAGCACCAGCCAGGACCATCGCGTGGCTGACATCCGCACATCCATCTATTGCGCTGCATCCATATGGAGCCTCTTCCAGGCCTACAGGTGTGGTAGTGAGGGAATTATTAATGGATTTCTCACTAAAATATGGTCCTTTTATCTGAATTCTATTTATGCAAAAATTCTAGTAGTAGTTTTGATTAAATTTAATGGACAGGAAACTATAATTTACAGGAAAATTTTTATACAGTGGAACTTGATGGGAATTGCATCAAAATGTAATCGTCTAAAACTCAGCTTTTGACATGATGGCGTAAAAAAAAAAGAGAGAAAAAAGCCAAAACTAATTTTTTTACAGAATTGCGTCAAAGTTTGTTGCATAAAAGATTCAAGCTAGGCCTGCCAAATAAACTAATCGTCAACTCTTGCATGGGTAGGTTTGAAGTGATAATAGGAAAAAAATACTTTTTACATTTTCCAATGTGGTATTCAGTTTTCCTCTATTTTCTCAAAAACTATTGGTCTTATAAAAATTCTGATAGTAATGTTGGAAAGCTCATAAACATTCACTGTTATTGGTACACACAACAAAATATCAACTCACAAACTTTTGAGTTGGTGAATATATATATTTATTTTTCATTACTGTATTTTGCGGCGTATAGCGCCCTCCGGCATATATTGCGCACCCTAATCTTTAAGACAACAATTTGGGAAAAAAGTATTCAGTGCTTAGAATACTCAGAAATGTGTTTGGTTAAGTGAGACTGATGATGTACAGTTTCCTGAACTCTCTGTTAAGAGACACTTAAACCACACATAAAAGCAATCTTTCATATATATATATTGTTTTCAACTTGTAAATTCTTTTTGAGTTTGCAGGCGGCAATTTTCGTTGAGCAGCTGAGGGAACTAATCACACAGGGATGCTACGTTTGATGGGCAATCTTGACTTCCAGGGACTGTATACCTACTTTCAAATAGTAATCTATGTTGATTAATTTCTGTCAGTCATATTATGCTTAAATATAATTATTTTTACACCGAGAAACAAAAATGTGTTTACGATAAATACTGAAGTCATCCACTGATATTCGTTCGATCGTACATGTATCACAGAAAATGTGAGCTGACCGGTCTGCTGAACAGCAGAAATAGCTCCCAACTAGTCCACCCAAGTCCGCCCCATGGTCACCGAGCAGGGCCCTGCTCCGCCAAAATCATTCCTGTGTAACAGCCATTTTAACCATCACCGCCAAGGTGCCCCGCACACTGGTGATCGGCGGTGTTGTGTTTTGTGTTCATGCCACACCTCGGCTCCCACGTGTGGCACATCTTCTTCTTCTTGTGGCCTGTCTGGTTTTATCGCTTCACATGTCCTCCTCCTCTCTTCTATTTATTCACACTTTCATTTTCTGTTGCATCACACTATTCATTGTTTAAATCAATAAAAATTTGCACCTTCAGCGAATACCGCACAGTAGTAACTGTCATTTTTAGGTGAAAAAAGTGCATGTATGTGTTTTATTGTATGTTTGTCTGTGTGTCTCCTTGTCTGGACCAGTGCATGTTGATACTTGTGAGCGTTGCAGATCTGAATTGTGAATGTTGCAGAGTGCGATTGTGAATGGTTGTGCAAGCTTGCAAGTGTGACCTTGATGCATCGTGCAGGTGGAGACACAGTATGATGACTCATATTATCGCGCAACTCGTATGTTGGAAGGGGAATGTGGCATGGAGTGGAGAGGGGAGTCGTGTTTGTGTCGTTGTCTTGAGAGTACGGTGTGAGAGTAGTCGTGCAGTAGTTTGTTCGTTCGCCGCACCTACGTCCTTGCTGAGGTGAAGGTGCGGACGTGGTGTTGTTGAGAGTTTGTTTAATGTTTTTTGTCTAATACATTGATCTATTCGTTATAAGCTATTTTGGCAATACGTATTAGAAAGCATATTCATTTTAACTCATCAATTTTAAATGTGTTAATATAGTACATATGTAGTTACTTTTATTTATTTTTGATGTTTTATAATGTTTTAGTATAGAAATTATTTTTTTTTTAATTGCATTATCCAGATCAATTTCGGATAATCCGGTTTTTCGGATAATCCGCTTTCGGATAATCGGGGTTTTACTGTATATATATATATATATATATATATATATATATATATATATATATATATATATATATATATATATATATATATATATATATATAATATACCAAAATCATGTTTTCAGTTACTCTTGAGTTATATATATATATATATATATATATATATATATATATATATATATATATATTTATATATATATATATATATATATATATATATATATATATATATATATATTATACCAAAATTATGTTTTCAGTTACTCTTGAGTTACAGCATTTGACTAGAGATTTGAGTTTACCAACTGACGTTTTCTTCCTGGTGTTAGTAAAATGACTGTGCATAATAAAAATAATAAAACCACATATAATTAAAACCACAATACCTGATGAAACTAAAAAAGATTCACAAAAAACACTGGTTTTATTCATTGTTTTTTTGGTTTAAACCAGGGGTGTCAAACTCATGGCCCGCGGTATCACGGTAACTTCAATCTTGTCAATGTATTTTCTACCCTTGTTGGCCCCCATGACGGCACTTCAGAGCATGAATTGGCCCTCCAAGGGTTTTGAGTTTGACACCCCTGGTTTAAACCGCCAACTCTGCTGTACATAATTAAAATCTTACATATAGTTAAAACCACAATACTGATGAAACTAACAAAGATACACACAAAAGAAAAAAAATTGTTTTATTAGTTGGTTTAAACCACTGGTTTTTTTTATTGGTTTAAACCATTTGGTTTAAACCGCCAACCCTGTCTTCATAGTTCAACTCATTGTAATACAGGTAACTCTCAATTTACGCGAGTTTGGCGCGTTTTTTAAATAACGCGGGGTCAAAAATCCAAATGTTTAATTTACACGTTTTTTCCACTTATACGCGATATTTTATGGAGTGGCCACCTGATGTCTCACGCAACTGGACTCACACAGCGCAGCGGCCACACAGCTGAGCTGAGTTCTTCCCGAGCGCCACTTGAACAACAATACAGTAACCACGCTGCCACGGTACTCAGCAATAGGGGTGGGCATTTACCGGTACCAGTACCGGTACTAACAGTACTAGCTATACGGTACGGTACCGGTACTAGACTGCTTGGTACCGGTACCAATACTAGCCAGTTGCTCATGGTGTTCCTCATTTCTTCCTCACATGAATGAGGCTGAGACTGAGTGCCTGAGTGGATATCTCGGTGATATGGATATTCTCTCTCTCTCTCTCTCTCTCTCTCTCTCTCTCTCTCTCTCTCTCTCTCTCTCTCTCTCTCTCCACTGAATGAAGTGAATATTTATTTTTTGATAGAAACCTACCTCTTGTTTGATTTACATTGGTTTTTATTTATGCGACCTCTTCAAGGACACAATACTCGCGTAAATCAAGAGTTTCCTGTACCATTTTTTTTTGTTTTGTCGAGATTTTACAATACATCTTGATTCTACAATCACTGCTGAGTCTGATGGTGTCAACCAAATCTGGCTATCTCGTATATGAGGTGAGCTTTGACATATAACATAGAAACATGTCTCACTCGAGCATGCAAGATATGGTCTGACACGAGTGTCTGCGAGAGAGCGATGCAGCCAATCAGCTGCATCCTTACCAATCTGCCTAGGCGCCAGGAATCTAGCTTAAGTAAACCTGGTATAGTGAGTTTGAAGCACATATGAGGCCGTGCGAGCGAAAACGTACAAAGCGCCATCTGGCCAAAAATGCGATTTTGTGGTATAACACTATTTTGACCCTTCCTTTATAAGCGAGGAATGTCGGTTTGTACAAAACTGCAGTGGAAATAGGCCTGGGAGTCCTTCAAAATAACCCTACATTATCACCTACGCAGTTGAAAGTGAGATAAGAAAGCAGTAGCGAGAGAAAATGTACAGAGCGCCACTAGCATAACAGCAAAAGTGCAAGCTTTACCGTATATCGCGTAGTGCAAACTCTTAGCATTTATTGTTTATTAGTATATTTTACGTTTTGTAACTTCCTTCATGTTCCGGATTATTATGAATATCATGAACTGTGTATGACATATTAAAAAGTTAATTAATATTGCACATCATGGATGTTTTTGAAAAACCTACTTTTTCGGACCTATATATTTATTTATTTTTATAACTGAGTACATGCCAATATTCTACATACCTTAACCTTCATTTTGGTCTTTGATTGAAGTGTCCACCTTAAAAACCAATGAAGTTATGATAATTTAAACATTGCAAAACTTTAAACGCGATTTCCCGCATTTAAAAAAATGGCGCTTTGTACGTTTTTGCTCGCACGGCCTCATATAATAACAACATTGGTTAGACTAAGGCTAGAGTATGCAGTGGTTGTTTGGTCACCATACAGGAAAAAGGATGTAAGGAAACTCGAAAGGATCCAAAGGATTGCAACTAAGATGGTACCAGAACTATCAAACCTATTATATGATACTAGATTGGAGGAACTGGTCTCTCTTTCAAGCTTTGCAAAGTTCAGAAGGCTGAGGATTAATGGTTCCTGGTGCCATAGAGATGAGTCATGGATTTGGTATAGCAATACTGGCAGTGTGGCAATGGAGATTGATCACATCCTCATTAGTACTCATTGAGAGTATCCATCAGAACTGTAGGGTTTTTTGAAGTGCTGAGTTCTTTGTGACCGACTAGACTTGTTACAAAACAGGATACGCATCAGATCCAAGAAAATCTCAAGATGCAACCTTTCGGGGTTCCATCTTGAGAAACTGAGGAACCAGGAGTGTGCTAAGGACTATGCAATGGCAGTCTGAAATCGGTGTGCGGTTCTGTGCATGCACAATCAGGATGGGATGCTTTACAACATGGGGATGACAGAAGTCGCCACAACAGGCCTGCTTGCTCATCAAGACAGTTTTGTTTTTCGAAAATTGCAATATATGCTATTTCCCATAAATTTACCCATGAAGGCCATTTATTGGCTCAGGAGCACAACACCAGTCTTCACAGCACAGTTCTCTAATGAGGTTTGGGTAAACACTTCTGTTTTCCCGTCTCTGAAGCCATAATCCTGCCCACAACAGCTTCTTCCTTTCATTTTACAGCAGCAACAAGTCCATAACTTGGATAATGGCAGCACAAGCTGTGACAGCCCTTAATTTAGCAGATAACGCCATGTTGATACAGAGCGACTGCTTTCTTTATTTATTTTTATTTTTTTTTATTTTTTATTTTTTTACGTTGATTGCCTATTGCGGCGGTAGGCATCTTCCCGGTGGGGCCTGATGGTCGGCCCAAGGCTATTAGCATATGACCTTGGCCGTGTGTGATGCTCACTTGGAAAAGTTGGAGTTGCCTGTTGCCCCTACTGCCAACATGGTTGGAGGAAAAAGGCCCTGTGTAACACCAGCTTACAGACAGCCAACGACACGCTCCTGGTTGGGTGTACGGGTGACCACAGTTGCCCGTAGCCCTAACAGTTGGAGGAAAACGGCCAGTGTGACACTGCCTTAAGGCAGCGAGGCTTCCGATTCGGTGAGTACCGTCAATGACGTCATCGGGCTCACAGCAAATCACAAGCATGTTTTCAGAACTGTCATCCAATTGTACGGCAGCCGCCTTCAACTGCGGCTTCAAAACAACCTGTTCGCTCTTCTCAATTTCTTCCTTTTTCCAAGATCAATATTTTGAGATAACAAGGGAGTAAGTGGGATAAAAAAGGCAGCTTCTCCACAGGTCGGAATAAATAAGTGCTTTTTCAGTGTTTTCAATACCCCGAATTTTGTGATCCTTGAGTTTAGCGTTATAACTTCGGAATGAAGCTAGCGTGAAACTCAGGAGGGTACTGTAGATAGATTAGAATTCAAGTGAAAATAGTTTGTTGGTACCCACCATGGGTCCAATAATTTCAGTCACTTTCCCTCATAAAGACTATAATTTTTAACAAATATGATTTTTTTCATGTGTTAAAATAGACTGAAGTAGTCCTTGTAACCCAACAGACGAATTGATGATGACCGAGGGAAAGCTTATGAGCTGGGTCAGTCCTGTGTCAAGTGTATGCGTGGGATCTTGACCTGCTGGATGCGGCAATGCAAGGAGGTGGAGTGCTTCAAGAAAGGGCAACAGCCTAAGTTTGCCCTCCATGCCAAGTTCCATCTGCTCACAGGAGAGGAAGTGATCTCCAGTGATGAGTATGGCCACCTGCAGGTAAGAAAGTAAGATGTGGTTTCTCTTGGTGTCATGGGGTACTCTTGTTTGTGAGATATTGCGGTGACAATGTGAGCAAGTTGCTTAACCTGGTAGCAGCAAGAAAAATGAGAAAAAATCATCACTCACACAAACCATTTTATAATATATATCAAAGCATTTGTGATCAGTTTATGTATCATCTATTTGGGGTGGTTTAAATCATGGCACAAATTTGCCCTCTCATTGCTACACGGTAAAGCCACAAATTTGGCCCGTCGCTGCTACCGGGTTAAAGATATTATCATTGCCATTTGCACCATTACCATGACTATTAATATCATTGTAATCATCGGCAATACTATCATCATTTATCATTACCATCATAACTGATATCATCATAATCTATTGATAGTTTGATAATCTGGTGTCCAATGCTTTGGAAATCCTGCTGGTTCAAAATTTTCAGCCAAGGGTCAATTTTAGTTGTTTTGGGTAACAGTGATAAAAATTGGTGGGGGTAAAATCAAACAATACTGAAAACTAGACGAAAGTGGTGCACCGAAATGTCAAATTCTGCATGCACACAGACACACGAGTCACTCAGTTCACAGCGTGTTTACCCAGCTGACTGTTTGTTGCACTGTTGACTCCTGAATTTGCTTGTTTGTTATTTTATTATTCCACCATAATGGCTATTACAGGTTGAGAATCCCTTATCCAAAATTCCTGGGACCAATAGTGTTGCGGATTTCGGATTTTTTCGGATTTCAAAATATTTTTATTTGAATCTAAATAAAATGAAAACTGATGATGTAATTACAGCAGTTATGCCCATGCCCCACACTCCCATATAATCCTTCCATGCCCGTGCACACATGGATATATTGGCGAACTTTGGAAATATGCATAAGGCTGGAAAACAAGGAAAACGTGGTCAAAATTCACCCCCTACCCACTCCACCCGCCCGCCCACCACCACCCAGCTTTTCCCCTTCAATAAAACACCCCTAACAAGCAATAAAACACACCTTAAAACATGTAATAAAATGATCCACACTCCACTCCTTTCGCTGTCGCACCCATACCAAACCGCTCATACACGCTTTCATTACTTTCGCCATCCCATCCTGACACACCACATGCACCTCTTTTATCTGATGCATATGACAGAGTTGGCAGGATAATACTGTTCCTTATTCTCCTTTTTTCCTCCATGCTCACACTTCTTCCTCTCATAACTCTCTCTCCAATGCACCCAGCATCTGTTTGCCCTTCACTGCTCTTTCCCTCACCTCACCTTCCATACTGCCATGCTTACATAAAACAGTCCCATAATATTTAAACTCGGTCACCTCCTCCATTCTCTCCTCCCCTAACCTTATCCTACACTTTGTTGTACCCTCTGCTCTAACTCTGTACGGCTTTGCAAAATCAACGACCTGTTCTCATGTCCTCTCAGATACCATAACCTTACTCTTTCCAGCATTCACTCTCAGCTTTCTCCTCTCACACAACTTGTCAAATTCATCCACTATCCTCTGCGGTTCCCCCTCATTCTCTGCCAACAACACTGTATCAACCGCAAACAGGCCCGCAACCAATGACTCCTCTGTACCTCTCACTTTCAGCCTTGGACCAAGCTCCCCCACTGATTTTCATTTCTCTCATACAACCATATATGTACACTTTAAAAAGCCATGGTGACATCACACACACTCGTCTCACACCCACACCAACACCAAAACTCTCACTCAACTCAATTTTCACATGTACAGAGGCACTTGCATCCTTATAGAAGGACCAGATTCCCTCCAGCAAACGCCCTCCCACAACATATATCCTTAGAACATCCCGCAACCCCTTCCTATCAACCCTGTCATATGCCTTCTCCAGGTCCATGAATGCAGCAAACAGATTCCTATCCTTCTCTATGTTCTTTTCAACTAGCATTTTGAGTGCAAATATTTGGTCTACACAACCCCTTCCTTTCCTAAAACCCCCTTGTTCATCGCTTACTCTTTTCTCAGTTAGGATGGGAAGGGGGCCTGCATGGGGACTCGTCCGGAATGACCCCTAGACTTGGCGTCGTAGGGTGGGCAAGGCCATTGCTGGGCACGATAACAGACAACCTTATTTCCGATAACCGATAACTGACAATGGAAAACTTTATCGGTGATAACCGATATTTGTTACCTGGAGACGCAAATATAGGCGATAACCAATAACTGATACCGGATATAAATCCACAATTCCGATACTAGCTAGTGATAAGTCCGATAGGCGAAAACGATACTATATTGATATTTCAATTTTTTATTTATTTTTTTTTATTTTTTTTTACATCTTCGCCTGTGGTGCTGGTAGGCTTGTTTTTGGAGGGGCCTGATGGTATGGTCCAGCCCGTTGTGGTGCAGGCCAGTGTTTATAGTGGCGCCATCTTGCATTGGCTCATGCTACCCTCCCGGAGCTCATCTTTAATCCCAGAATCTAGAGTCTGGGTTGATAGGTGGTCTTCTGGACAGCATGTGGGTAGTTTTAATCCACTCGGCGGCGGCTAAAAATTCCCAGCTTGGTGGCACCGGGCGGGGATTGAACTTGCGTCGTCTGGAACGCGGCGCCGTCACGCTGTTGACTCAGCCACCGCCTCCTGAATTCAAATTTTCATTATCTGTATTTTAGAAAACTTACAAAACCTGAAAATCACACGTTGACACGTACATATGGACGGTAATATTAGAAACGTCTGAACCGGTGTTGTGTTATTTGGCGTCCCCACCGTCAAATACAAACACTGTTCTCTCATGAACTGCGCATGCTCAGACCAGCAAGCATAGACCTGTACAGTCTCACAAAGCTTATTAACCATAATTAAGAGTTGCTGGAAGGCTGAATCAGACATACAGTACCACTACCACCATCCTCGCTGTTTCTAGAATGACACTCTGTACGAGTTGTATTTATATGTACAGAGTGTCGTTATAGAAACAGCAAGGATTTTGGTAGTGTATGTCTGATTCAGCCTTCCAGCAACTCTTAATGTGTTAAAAAGCTTTGTGAGACTGTACAGTGAACAGGGCTACACTTACTGGTCTGAACATGCACAGTTCACGAGAGACCAGTGTTTGTAAACAAAAGCGCCAGCTTTTGACAATGGGACACCAAATAACACAACATCGGGTGCCTTCAATACCATGGCATGCTCACAAATGAATATGGCATATCAAATTTGAGGCAGTGAATAATAATTTTTTGGGCAAAGTTAAAAGATTTTTCTCTTTGATATATTGATTTTTGAGTCTAACGTAAAAAAATAAGCTAGTGTTTTAACGTTGATGCTCTTACGTATGAAATCTCTTCACCGAGGATATTTCATACCCCGAAGTTTTTTCATACAACACCGGGCGCCTGGGCCACGCATGCGCAGTAGGGAGGAGACAACGTTTTTTTTTCCGAGAGGCAGAAAAAAAGTAGCGATTATCGCTAGTTTGGTTACCAAAGTAACGAAGATACCGATATATATTTAAATAAGTAGCGGATGGCCGATAACCCAATTTTGTTATCAGCGATAAAGTATCGCGATAACTTATCACGATAACGCACAGCTATGGGCAAGGCAATGTGCCTCCCGTCGTATGCCCCCATTGATTGAGTGATTGATTGTATGGCAGAATACCTCCTTGAAAATATTTAATTAGTAGGAAGGAAGAAAGATGGAAGAAAGGAGGCTATTCCAGAGTTTGCCAGTGAATGTGTGAAAGACTAAAGATACTGATTTGTTTTTGCAAGCTCTTGCATTGCTGAACATTTTGTGTAGGTTACCTGTGCATCTGGTGGTATGGGAGAAGGCTCTGGTGATGATGAAGGGTCTGTCTTGAAGCTGTCTCATTTACTGGGAAAAAAAAGCTGAAGACCATCATATAAGATTGGAAAGGGTAAAGGCAAGTTTGAGTGGGCACGTCAGTGAGGGTTTTGATGTCAAACGAGATTGGAGTGGTGATGGTTGGCATCTGATCTCTGCACAAAATATTGATACTTTACAGTCTAATCTTGGTGCTCCACTGACCTGCAGGAAGAAAATTTCTAAAACTAAGGCTTTCTTGTTTTTCAGATTGACATTGTGTCCTTGTACCTGCTGTTCCTTGTGCAGATGATCACCTCAGGCCTGCAGATCATTTACACTATGGACGAGGTCACCTTTGTGCAAAACCTTGTGTACTATGTTGAGCGTGCCTACCGCACCCCAGACTTTGGCATGTGGGAACGTGGTAGCAAGTACAACAATGGTACCCCAGAGCTGCATGCCAGGTATGAGGGAGTATGGAGATAAGTTGATTATTTAGTTAAGTATCAGGAAGGCAGGTTGTCTAATTATTTGAAAATGCTTATATTTTTTGTGTTCTACATTATTATGTATGAGTTGTATGGTTGTCAGTATCTTTTCATACTCAAATTGTAAAATTGGTTACAATATTTTTTTTCTTCACCAATAACACCACTACGCTTTTCCTGATGGAGCCTGTTGGTTGTCCCCAATCTGATTTTGGTGGATCTGGTCCTTCAGACAATCATTATTGTATTCGTTATATCATCCCTCAGTTTTGTGGCAAGTCCCCCCCTTCTCTGTTTCAGCTTACATCTGCTTTAAATTTGTGGTTGTTAATATTGTTTAAACCCAGCCTATGTGGTGGAAGTGAGTACTATACATTAATGCCCTTTATGGTTTGTACTAACCCCCAAGCCTTCCACTTGACTGAAATGCCAACTAGGGTAAGGGTTGCAAGATATCTGATTGATCTCCTCCCCCCATTTTTTTACATTTCTGCCTATGGTGCCGGTGGACTTTCTTGGTGGGGCCTGATGATCAGCCCCAGCCTGTTGTGGCACAGATGATTATAGTGGCACCATTTTGCTTGGCTTATGCTGACCCCCCGGAGCTCATCTTTGATCCTCTATTTAGAGAGGGAATCTAGAGTCTTAGGCCACTCGCCTGTGACTTAAAAATCCCAGCTATTGATGGAGGGTGGGATGCAAACCTGTGTCCCCTTGGATGTGGGTCTGCACACTAACCACTTAGCCACCACATTGAAAGTAACAGACTGGTGATCCAGAAGTTGTAGGAGTCTGGACAAGTAGTAGACCACTTGAAGAAAAGAAATTAGGGCATTGCCAGAGGAGGGTTGTGTACACCAATAAACATATATTCACTCTATTTCACCAAAAGTAACAGTTAACATTATATATTGCTTCCTCATTGATGTTGGTTCATTTTATCTTCTCGTTCACAGTTCAATTGGTATGGCCAAGGCAGCCCTAGAGGCCATCAACGGCTGTAACTTATTTGGTGAGAAAGGTGCCTCATGGTCAGTCATCTTTGTAGACATTGATGCACACAACAGAAACCGCAGCATCTTTGAGACCCTCCTGCCAAGGGAGTCCAGCTCTAAGGTAAGAGTACTACTCCTGTTATGTTGTTGCTGTGATAATAATAATAAAATACTGATAATAACAGTACAAATAATAATAATAAATGATAAAAAAATATAGGTAGTCCTCGAGTTGTGACGAGGTTTGTGACTGGCAGCCTGGTCGTAAGTTGAATTGGTTATAAGTCAAAATTTGCGTTAAAAAAATAAAATAAAACTTTATTCAAATGTCCTGCTGCAAATAGGGCAGTGCTCCTGTTCCTCCTACCCTTTCTTTCCCCTTACCCTACCCCTGTCCTCATGCACTTGCCTCACCTCAGCCATGCACTCATTTGATCCTGAAACCATTCAATATTGTGCAATGGCTACAAAATTGAACTACCAACTTTTGCCAAGGTGGTGTTGTTTTTTTTACAACAAAGGAGACAGCACAAGGGCACACAAAAAAGGAAACAATAATAAAAAAAAAGCCCGCTACTCGCTGCTCCTGAAAAAGAATCAAAAGAGGTGGCCGAAAGAGAGGTCAATTTTGGGAGGAGAGATGTCCTGATACCCTCCTCTTGAAAGAGTTCAAGTCGTAGGCAGGAGGAAATACAGATGAAGGAAGATTGTTCCAGAATTTACCAGCGTGAGGGATGAAAGAGTGAAGATGCTGGTTATCTCTTGCATAAGGGGTTTGGACAGTATAGGGATGAGCATGAGTAGAAAGTCGTGTGCAGCGGGGCCGCGGGAGGGGGGAAGGCATGCAGTTAGCAAGTTCAGAAGAGCAGTCAGTGTGGAAATATCGATAGAAGATAGAAAGAGAGGCAACATCACGACGGAATTTAAGAGGTAGAAGACTGTCAGTAGGAGGAGGAGAGCTGATGAGACGAAGAGCCTTCGACTCCACTCTGTCCACAAGAGCTGTGAGTGGAGCCCCCCCACACGTGAGATGCATACTCCATACGAGGGCGAACAAGGCCCCTGTATATGGATAGCAACTGCGCGGGGGAGAAGAACTGGCGGAGACGATACAGAACGCCCAGCCTCGAGGAAGCTGATTTAGTGAGAGAGGAGATGTGAAGTTTCCAGTTGAGATTTTGAGTTAAGGATAGACCGAGGATGTTTAGTGTTGAAGATGGTGATAGCTGAGTGTTGTCGAAGAATAGGGGATAGGTGTTTGGAAGATTGTGTTGAGTTGATTGGTGGAGAAATTGAGTTTTTGAGGCATTGAAGGACACAAGGTTCCTTCAGCCCCAATCGGAAATGATAGCAAGGTCTGAGGTTAAGCGTTCTGCAGCCTCCAGTCTGGAGTAGTGTACTTCCTGTTGTGATGGTCTTCTATTGAAAGAAGTTGAATAATGCAGAGTGGAGTCGTCGGCATATGAGTGGACAGGACAGTTTGTTATGGAAAGAAGATCATTGATGAATAACAGGAAGAGAGTGGGTGATAGGACAGAACCCTGTGGAACACCACTGTTGATAGGTTTAGGGGAAGAACAGTGACCGTCTACCACTGCAGAGATAGAACGGCCGGAAAGGAAACTAGAGATAAAGGAACAGAGAGAGGGATAGAATCCGAATGAGGGCAGTTTAGAAAGCAAAGACTTGTGCCAGACTCTATCGAAGGCTTTCAATATGTCTAGCGCAACAGAGAAAGTTTCACCGAAACGGCTAAGAGAGGATGACCAAGAGTCAGTTAAGTGAGCAAGAAGATCGCCAGTAGAATGCCCCTTGCGGAACCCATACTGGCGATCAGATAGAAGGTTAGAAGTGGAAAGGTGCTTTTGAATCTTCCGGTTAAGGATTGATTCAAAAGCTTTAGATAGACGGCGGTGGCCGAAGTGATAGCGTACTGGACCCACATTCGCTGCGTGATGGACGACGCGGGTTCGAATCCTCACGCTACCACTCGGATTTTTCGGTCACCGCCGAGTGGCTTAAAACTACCCACATGCTGTCCTGAAGACCACCCATCAACCCGGACTCAAGAGGAAGCCGTCCAAGCGAATCAAGTACGAGTTCCGGGGGGCAGCATGAGCCAATGCAAGATGGCGCCACTATAAACACTCGCCTGCGCCAGAATGGGCTGGGCCGACCATCAGGCCCCACCTGGAAGAAGCCTTGGGCCGACCATCAGGCCCCACCGGGAAGATGCCTACTGGCGCAATAGGCAATCAACGTAAAAAAAAAAAATAATCTATTGGGCGGTAGTTTGAGGGATTCGAACGGTCACCCTTCTTAGGCACAGGCTGTACAAAGGCATACTTCCAGCAGGAAGGAAAGGTAGATGTTGATAGGCAGAGATGAAAGAGTTTGACAAGGCAGTTAGTCAACACGGAAGCACAGTTTTTAAGGACAATAGGAGGCACTCCATCAGGTCCATAAGCCTTCTGAGAGTTGAGGCCAGAGAGGGCATAGAAAACATCATTTGGAAGAATCTTAATAACAGGCATAAAGGAGTCAGAGGGGGGATGAGTAGGAGGAATATGCCCAGAATCGTCCAGGGTGGAGTTCTTACAGAAAATTTGAGCGAAGAGTTCAGCCTTAGAGACAGATGAGACGGCAGTGCTGCCGTCAGGGTTAAGGAGAGGAGGGAAAGAGGAAGAAGTGAAATTGGAGGAGATATTTTTGGCTAGATGCCAGAAGTCACGGGAAGAATTAGATGAAGCAAGGTGTTGACATTTTCTATTGATAAAAGAAGTTTTGGTAAGTTGGAGAATAGATTTGGCTCGATTCTGGGCTGAAATGTAAAGGTCATAGTTAGCGGGAGTTCAAAGGCTCTGGAACCTTTTGTGAGCTGCCTCTCTATCCTTAATAGCACGAGAACAAGCATGATTAAACCAAGGCTTTTTAGCATGAGGAGTAGTGAAAGAATGTGGAATGTATGCCTCCATTCCAGAGACAATCACCACTGAGATGTGCTGGGCACACACAGAGGGGTCTCTCTCTTGGAAGCAGTAATCATTCCACGGGAAATCGGAAAAGTACATTCTCAGGTCGTTCCACCGAGCTGAAGCAAAATGGCGGAAGCATCGCCTCTTCGGTGGGTCCAGAGGATATACAGGAGCGATAGGACAGGAAACAGAATAAAGGTTATGATCGGAGGAGCCCAATGGAGAGAACAGTTTGACAGAGTAAGCAGAAGGATTAGAGGTAAGGAAGAGGTCTAGAATGTTGGGCCTGTCTCCAAGACAGTCGGGAATATGTGTAGGGTGCTGAACCAACTGCTCTAGGTCGTTGAGGAGAGTAAAGTTTTAGGCTTGTTCACCAGGCTGGTCAGTGAAAGAGGATGAAAGCCAAAGCTGGTGGTGAACATTGAAATCTCCCAAGATGGAGATTTCAGCGAAGGGAGAGTGAGTCAAGATGTGCTCCACTTTAGAATTCAAATAGTCAAAGAATTTTACATAGTTAGTAGAGTTAGGTGAGAGATAAACAGCACAGATGTATTTAGTAATAGAATGACAATGAAGTCTTAGCCAGATGGTGGAAAATTCAGAAGAGTCAAGGTCGTGGACACGAGAGCAAGTGATGTCAAGACGTGAGGCGCAACATCCAGCTTTGGATTGAAATTTAGGATAGAGATAGTAGGAGGGAACAGAGTAGAGGTTGCTGTCAGTAGCCTCAGAAACCTGTGTTTCGGTGAGGAAGAGAAGGTGAGGTTTAGAGGAGGAGAGATGGTGTTCCACAGAATGAAAATTAGAATGAAGACCACGAATGTTGCAGAAATTGATAAGGAGGAGGTTCGAGGAGTTATCAGGACACCTCTCAAGTCAGCAGTCAGAAGGGGAGTCCTCCCTTGGGGAATTTATGGTCTCCCCCCTAGGCGGGGACTCCAAGGCAGTGTTGTTTTTCGCCATTTTGAATTTTGAATTTTGGGAAAAGGTGTGTTGTGTGAATGTAGTGTGGTGTAGAAAGAGAGAGGAACTGTCTTTAGAGAGCATGCTGAACTGATCTCTGGTGTTGATGAGACAAAAGGGAAACGGTTAATGAGGACATAGGAAGGGTCTTTGAAGGGCTTCAGCACCCTCCTCGCTTCCCATATATCCTCACCGGGAGTAGCTCACGCCCGTTTGGTAGGTGTCTTCCTACCTCCTCCTGCCAAACCTGGTTGGTAGCTGCCAATCCTGGTGGTAGCCAAACGCCCACCAGGTCATTAAGCAAGGAGTTGTGTTGGTGTTGGGGGTCGGCAATGTTTGTAAACAAAGGACATATTGCAGTTATATGAGTAGCCAATGCCACCTGTCGGTAATTTTTGTATATAATTACCTCTCGTTAAGTCATTAATGTCTGTAGGGAGAAATTATGTGCTATTTGGGTAATATGCACTTTGGGTAATAATAATCTAATTTACGACAGTAAATCATGTGGAAATTTACGCAATAACAGCATTTCTGGCTGATGGGGCATAAAGTGATGTCGTGTTGAAGCTTTGAAGCTTCACTGTAACTCACGTCACGTATACTTGAGGCACAAAGTCTAGCTCTCGGATTTTAGCCACCGACCCATCAACACCTGCTCCCTGAAAATTTACTATCTCTTCATCCCATCCGAAAATTTACCATCTCTCCATCCCATCCGAAAATTTACCATCTCTCCATCCTATCTGAAAATTTACTATCTCCATCCCACAACCGTTATGTTTATAATATTTATTGTAAATATGTAAATAAGTACAACGCATAATGTAGCGTGGTTACATTGTCCATGGCCTACAAGATCCTACTGGAGCTCAACCGACCGAACCTCCATCTCCACTACGCTCCGCTCACTCCATGAACCACCATTGAGCTAAATACTTTGTATTAACCCTCTGAGTACCGATGACGATACGGTATCGTCACCACTGGATGTTACCGCCAGTACGGGTGACGATACCACATCGTCACTGAGTTACCCTTACACTCGGTCTTATTTCGCGAAAAGTTTTGGTTCCCCGAAGACCAGCCGGGTATCACGTGATAGCTAGAGAGTTGGGCTAGCCTCTCCCAGGTTCTCGTGATCCTATGGGATACGCCACATAGTGAAAACAAAGGAAAAGTTCAGGACAGCTTACCACCCTCTGCCAAAAACAAAATGTTGCTTCCCATACGGGTGACGATACCGTATCGTCATTTTATAATTTTCAAAACCGGTCTTATTTCTCGAAATATAATTGTTCCATGATGCACTGAGTGTAAAAAGTGTGGAACTACAAAACCGCGCTGAAACGGAGTGGCGGGCACAGCCGCATGAACTCGCTCTCGGCTGGACGGGTGGGGCGGGGCTGCGGGTGAGATGAAGGGGGTACACTTCTAAGCTACGGAAAGGGGAATGACAACATTTTTTATGGTTTTGGGATATATTCGAGTGTTTTGAAAGAAAAAAAAAATTTTTGCACATAGTGCGGTATGGGGTGTACTAGTTTTCTCGCCATAGCGCGGTACTCAGAGGGTTAACCCCCTGTGTGGGTTTCCGGACAATTAAGGGGCATGCCTATGGGTCTCCTCCTGCGCATATGGTATGTCCAATAGCTTTGAAATTGTAGTATGTTGTTTGTTGATGTAAAGAAATGATATTCTGCGAATTTCATCAAAATCAGGTGAAGTTTAGGAGACTCAAACAAAGCGTGTTTTTCATTTTTTTGTTTCACAGGGTTTATTTTTCAGTTAATCGCTTTGAAAAAAAATACCATAGAAACTTTGTTTACCTATCTACATTTTGTTGGAAGTGAATTTTTGATTTTTTGTTCTGTCTTCGAAGAAAAAAAATTACAATTTTTTGTCACTTATTATTTTCTCCACTGTGTCCCGTTTTCTTTTGACATTTTTGAAAATCCATTTCCAACAAAAAATCGCCCTTTAGTTGTAGTTTAAAATGCTACCTAACAAAAGTCATTCAGACGTTGTACCGATTTTGTGAAATTATTTGAAAGTTAAAAAGATACTTTTCGAGATATCGGCTCCTAAAGATTTTTTTTACATTTCTCCCTGTCTTACCATTTGTATTTATCTGATTGGTATGAAATTCTCACATATAACTGTATATACCTTGTTGACTTACCTCAGAATGATAAGGCATCTGGTCCCCCTTTCTAAGAAAGTATTACTCACTTGCAGGTGAGTGTGTCAGAAGGCGCCACCTTCCTCATTGTG
This sequence comes from Eriocheir sinensis, assembly GCF_024679095.1. Classification (NCBI taxonomy): domain Eukaryota; kingdom Metazoa; phylum Arthropoda; class Malacostraca; order Decapoda; family Varunidae; genus Eriocheir; species Eriocheir sinensis. The sequence continues at coordinate 11,099,137 of NC_066517.1, read as the reverse complement.
GCCAGATTTTATCTAGAATCCTCTTGGTGGCTCCCCTGCTGAGAGCGACGCGGGAGAGGGATGACACATGACGAAATTTAAGAAGAAAAAAATTATTCTAATGCAAGTTTTACGTAAATACAAGCATTGAATGATACCGCATGTGTTTGCGCATGAGTCATGCTGTGACGCAGCAGTGCGGGACATTTAAAAATGACTTCCAGGGGGAGGCACGCTCACCACCACAGGAAGAAGTTTGTGAGCAGCACAGCGCCCACACCGACACTGATTCCCTCACAGGCGGGCTGGTGCCCGCTTTGCATATAATATTGTATATGTTTATTTTATTTTATTTTTTTATTTTTTTATCATGTAATGTATGCGATTTATGTGCAATAAATCTTTAACGAACTAAGTCTTTTCCCAAAGTCTTCATCAACTCTCTTCTTACTTTCTTTCATTGCTTGTTTTAATTTCATTTTGCATTCTCTATATTTCTTTTTCCTTTCCCTTTTTACTTGTTCAGCCACATTTATTTCTTGAGTTTTCTTAAAAAGTTCCCTTTTCTCCTTTACTACCCTTCTTATCTCTTCTGTCCACCATGAATTTCCTTTTCTTTTTCCATCTCACAACTTTCATCCCTTACACTTTTTTTGTTGTAGTTACCATTATTTCTTGAAATGTTCCAAAACCTTTTTCAATATTTGTAGTATCTTTTACACTTTCCCATTTTTCACTTAAGGCCTCTGCCATTTCACGGTTATACTCATCTTTTATTTCTTTTTCCTGTAACTTTTCTATCTTCAGTATTTCCTTTTTTACTTCACCTTTCTTTTCAAACACCCACTTTTCTTTCAGCTTTAACTTTGCCAGCACTGCAAGATGGTCCGATCCATCGAACATTCCTCTTACTACCTTCGCGTCACAAATTTCTTTTCTAAGACATCATACAGGTTATCTACGGTTTATAGAGTGAAGAAACATCCACTACTGTGGCACTACACAACCCTACGATCAGTGTAAGGGTGCTCCTTGAAACCCTCGGCCCTACGAGCAAATATGGTGGTCCAAAAATCGTAAAGACAGCTCCAAGATCTTTCGAATATACCCCTTAGGCAAGTTACGAGAGGGTTACGATAATCTTAGCGCTACGATGGTCGTAGTGGCCGCTGCGAGCGTTTGAACATCCGGCCCCAGGAGATTTCTAGCGCGCACACACACACACAGGTGCCAATTATGACTTATTTTTTATATCATTCATTGTCATTCATAAAAATAACTGCTTAGGTATCTAAGTTGTATTTTACTACTGTAAGATCCTCTAAAAATCATAATTTTGTACGCTAACTGCATTTACTCACAAAATAGCCGCTATCTCGAAAGTGCATTTTTTTGTACTTTGGAGAATAATAACTTCATTAGTTGTGAAGATAATAAAAAACTCAAACATCTGCTGAAAGATGAGTGGATGGTAAAAAAATTGTCCGTCAGTTTTTTATAAACAAAAAAACACTGCTGATATGATTTATTGAAGGTAAAAAAGTGGTAGAATTATGGGACACATCAAATGGTGATTTGGGTATTTTTTTGCGCAGGAACAGTGAGACATATTAAAAATCTGAACGGACAATTTTTAACTAGTGGTGCCATGAGTAAAACTACCCAATATCATACATATTGAGTGAGCATGCTGGCCCTCAATAATGTTTTAGCTCTGCTTTTATTACAAGTAATAAATTTCATTTGTAATTTCTTTTCGTACAGAAGCACGAAAACTATTATGCTAATACATGCAGATCTTATTGCATTTACCTAAGTCTTCAAAGAAAAAAAAACTTAGAAAAATTGAAATAAAATTAATGTACCCTCCACTAATACTAGGCGGCGCCTCCCATTAATGGATAAAAGAGCCCAAGATCGTATGCTTAACACGCTGTGTGCCTGCCCGCCGCCATAGATACACGGCGCTGGCACCCTGGGGGTTAACCATCAACGACAAGGTACCTGGCACACTGGTGACTAGGGGTGGGCAGGTACCGGTACTAACGGTACCAGCTAAACGGTACGGTACCGGTACCAGATTGCTCGGTACCGGTACCAGTTGCTCGGATTTATTTATTTGATTTATTGATAATTCTTCATGTCCGATTTTTTTTTTTAGGTTGCTACTAAATATTGTTATTGTTATTAGACTATGATCGAGTACATCCATAATAACTATACATGCTATTTTTTTATCGAAAAAATAAATATTCACTTCATTCAGAGAGAGAGAAAGAGAGAGAGAGAGAGAGATCACCACTCAGTGAGTGGATATCTCGATGATATAGTACTGACTACTCGATCATAGTCTAATAACAATAAAATATTTATTAGCAAAAAGAAAAGAATCGGACATGAATATCCAGTAACTCAATAAATAAATAAAATAATAAAATAATGGAAGCAGGGCTGTGATGGAAGCGGAAAGCAGGACAAAATGGTGGGAACTTGGGAGGCGGTCAGCGGGGCAGTGACTCAGCGTCTACACACAGGGCCCATGATCACATGGGTTCGGCGAAGCGCGTCACTAAGATCCTGCGTGCCGCTAGTACGGCACTGCTTGTGCAGTGCTGGTGATCATTAAGCTTCCCAAGTGATCATGAGGCCTGTGTGACGCTGAGTCACTGCCCGGCAACCTCATCCCCTAAGTTCCCACCATTTTGTCGCTTCCCGCTTTCCATTATTGAGTTACTGGATATTCTTATTCTTATGTCGATTTTTTTCTTTTAGGTTGCTAATAGATATTGTTATTGTTATTAGACTATGATCGAGTACATCCATAATAACTATACAATATACATGCTATTTTTTTATCGAAAAAATAAATATTCACTTCATTCAGAGAGAGAGAGAGAGAGATTTACATAGAAAATCAGACCACACAGACCCCATGGTCCAGACTAGGTGGTCTGTCCTTAAACCTAAGTGATTTTACATTAATCAGAAGACTCCTAAACGTTGCATTTCTACTCTAGTTGATATTAAGTTGATTTACATAGACATAGATTTACATAGAAAATCAGACCACATAGACCCCATGGTCCAGACTTGGTGGTCTGTCCTTAAACCTAAGTGATTTTACATTAATCAGAAGACTCCAAAACGTTGCACTTCTACTCTAGTTGATATTAAGTTGAAGGAAGTGACAGTCGAGCTTATTTTTGAAGGAGTCAATCGTGTTACACTGGACCACTGATGGTGGAAGCTTATTCCATTCTCGCACTACAACGTTGGTGAAGAAAAATTTTGTGCAGTCTGAATTTACTTGTCTACATCTGAGTTTTACGCCATTGTTCCTCGTGCGCAGACTGTCATCGATCATAAACAATGTTGATCTGTCTACATTCGTGAAACCATTAAGTATTTTAAAACATTCGATCAGTTTTCCTCGGAGGCGACGTTTCTCAAGAGAGAACATGTTAAGGGTAGAAAGCCTTTCTTCGTAGGATTTGTTGCGCAAGGAGAGAGAGATAGAGTTTTCTTTACAGGAAATTTATTTGGGAATTTCATCAGAAGTCATTAAGAAAAAAAAAACTCCTTCGGGTACTAACAGTACTTGAGTTTTCGGTACCGGTACTACCGGTACTTAAATTAACGGCACTTGCCCATCCCTACTGGTGACTGGTGCGCTGCGGCGGTGCTGTGTGTTGTTTCGTCCACGCCGCATCTCGGCTCCCACGTGTGGCGAGTCTTCTTCTTGTGACCTGTACGGTTTTATCGCTTCACATGTCCTCCTCCTCTCTCCTGCTTATTTACACTTTCCTCTTATGTTGCATCATACTATTCATTATTTAAATCGATCAAAATTTGTACCTTCGGCGTACACCATGCAGGGGTAATTTTTTGGCATTTTCTGAGTGAAAAAAAAGCGTGTCATGCTGCAAAATATGGTATATTTCATTCTGATGACATCTGGGGACTATTGTGTGAAATGGAGGTGTTTTGGGTGTTGGTTTCATGCCAGTAACAATAACCCCTAGGCCTACCAAAATCTAACCATCGGCGTATAAGATGCAGGGTGATTTTTTTAATCTTCTTTTTTGAAAAAAAGTGTCTTGTATGGCAGGAAATACGGTAACTCTCAAATTCAGAGTGCTGGTCTTGAACCCATACTATGCAAGGTGAAGGCAAAGAATGGCCTAAATCTGTTGTGTATACTATAGTTGGTTTATCCGAGTCTGAAGTGTGCATTATCGTGCAACGGCAACCTCCAGCCACATGATTTTGTTGATAATGTATGCCAGCCTACGCATAGTAAACAGTTGTCACTGTCAATAACGTACAGGCAGAAATAGCAAATTCCGCCAATTGCCCTGTATCAACATGGCGTCGTCTGCTAAAGTAAGGGCTCTCGCGGCTTGTGCTGCTATTATACCCCCGTCACACAGGAATGGTGACCCTTGAACGACCCGTGAGCGACCAAAAAATTTGCAAGGTCGCCACTGGTCACCGGAAGGTCTCTCTGAGGTCTTCTTGATTGTTCAAGGGGCGTTAGGAGGTTGCCGTGGTCGGCATGGTCACCGTCGGTTTTTTAACAGGGTCAAAACAGTCGCTGTGTGCTCGCTGAGGAAGCAGGTCACTGAAAGGGCGCTCGATTGTCTCGCAAGGGTCTCTCAACCAGCGCCAAGGTCGCCCAATGGTCGCTCAGAGGTCGCAAATGATCGCCGGTGGAATTGTGGGCAATCTATGAGCGACCATTAGGCACCCTTTGAGTGACCAATACCGCGCATGAAAGACCACGGCGGCGGCAATTCAGCAACCATTGCACCACCTATGCGACGCCCAAAGGTCGCCGGAACAGTCACACAAAAACAAGTTTTTCAGAATTTTGGCGATCTCATTGCGACCTGGCCATTTTTTTTGTCTTTTTTTTTTTTTGTCACTGAAAGGTCGTACAAACGTCGCTCGCCTGTGTGACGGGGGCCTTACCCAAGTTATGGACTTGTTGCTGCAGTTAAATGGAAGGAAGAAACAGTTGTGGCTGTGGCATGTCTGTGGTTCCTCCGTGCTAATTCTCATTGTCACCACTGCGTGTGCGCGGCCAACCCACCCATCTTGACTCAACCACATAAACACATGGATCGAATAACAACACACACACACACACACAAGCCAGACTCATTATGAACCATTGCAGATGTTTCTGACAAACAGAAACGACTTCACCATTTCTCGAGTATGTAAGAACGTATTTGGTGAGTGGCTCACATGAACCAAACCTAGCTTTTGGCAAGAAGAGAGCTCTCTTCTTGCCATTGGGCATGTTTGGTTTGTATGAACCAATCACCAAATAAGTTCTAACACTCTAGGAAATGGCGAAGCCATTTTTGTTTGTGAGAAACATCTGCCATGGTTCATGATGAATCTGGTGTATGCGTAGGTGTGTCTTTGTTGTCATTCGATCCACGTGTTTATGTGGTTGGAGTCTAGATGGGTGGGTTGGCCGCGCACGCTCAATGGTGACAATGAGAACTGGCATGGAGGAACCACAGACACGCCACACCCACAACAGCTTCTTCCTTTCGAATAACTGCAGCAACAAGTCCATAACTTGGGTAATGGCAACACAAGCCGCGAGAGCCCTTACTTTAGCAGACGACGCCATGTTGATACAGGGCAAGTGCTTTGTTTACGTTGTGGATGTGGAGACGGGCAAGCGACCTTGGCCGTGTGTGACGCACACCTGGAAAAGTTGGAGTTGCCTGTTGTCCAAGCTGCTGCCAACACGGTGGGAAGAATAGGGCCCAGTGTAACACCAGCTTACGGACAACTGACAACTCGGTCCCGGATAGGCGCACGGGCGTTGCCAGTAGCCACAAACAACGGTTAGAGGAAAACGGCCAGTGTGACCCCGCCTTAATGAGCTACACACAATGAGGCATGAGGCCGTGTCGGAGGGATTTTCAAACACAGACCGACGGCCATCCGGCCGCCTCATAAGGCCACACCGGACGAAATACACACACACACACACGGACTGAAGGCCTTTAGTCCCACCCACTTTGAGCCGGCCGGACGAGTCAGGCCGGATCTTGTGTGCCCGCCATAAGGCAGCGAGGCCGCTGACAGGGTGAGCGCCGGCGATGACGTCATCGGACTCAGCGAATCACAATCGTGTTTTCAGAGCTCAGCCAATTGTAAGGCTTCATCTGTGGCTTTAAAATGACCCGTTCTCTCTTCCTGTTTTCTTCCTTTTCCCAAGGTATGTATTTTGAGATAACAAGGAGGTAAAGGAGGAAAAAAGTGAGCTCCGGGGGACAGCATGAGCCAATTATAATGGCGCCACTATAAAAAGTTGCCTGCGCCATGACGGGCTCGGGGCCGACCATCAGGCCCAGATGGATAGTCTACCGGCGCCATAGCCCACATGTAAGAAAAAAAAAAAAAAAAAAAAAATGGTTGGGACAGATAAGTGCTTTTTCAGTGTTTTCAATACCTCGAGTTTCACGATCCACGAGTTTAGCGCTATACCTTCGGTACGAAGCGGATGTGAAACTCGAGAGGGTACTGTATATTCATCTAGTATATATGGTGGTGTAATAAAACTTCTAATAATAATAATAAAAAAGTTATGACAGCTGAAAATATTGCGCATTTTCTCGTGGCCGTGACGCGTCGCGTGGAAGCACCTCTCTCTCTCTCTCTCTCTCTCTCTCTCTCTCTCTCTCTCTCTCTCTCTCTCTCTCTCTCTCTCTCTCTCTCTCTCTCTATCCCTCCCTCCTCTCAATGTCACTACCATAGCAGTCATCAGAGTCACTGTCACTTTGAATCACCCGTGCTCTACTTCCGCCCGGAGCAAAGGAACTGCTTGACGTGTCACGAGACATGCCAGATGTATTCCGAACAAAAGTGGAAAATGATCTGTTGCCTTCGGTAAGGAGCGCGCTGAGACGAATGAGTGTGTGTATGGATGCCAGATGCCTCCACCATTCTTTTGAGTCAAGAACTGGCGGTATATTTGAAACGTAGGGAGCGTAGTGTGATGATTATATATATGATCCCCGTACGGGTAGGGTGTGTGGTAGCACACTTTTTTTTCGCCGTAATCTAAGGGTTAAGGGGAAGGGTAGGAGGTGCAGGAACACTCCTCTATTCACAGCAGGACATTCGAATATTTTTTTTTTATGTAAATTTCAACTTTCAACTAATTCTACTTATGACCAGTCTGTCAGTCCTAAACCTTCTTGTAACCTGAGGACTACCTGTATTGAATTTTTTGCTCAACAACTACTGGCTGTATCTGAATGAAACTTGTGGTTTGGTCTTTTTATAGCCCCAAATAAAGCTCTTAAAATCAGCAGCTAAGATCTGCTGGTAAATTAGATTTTAGGAGGGCAGTGGTCTTGTAAGTAAGTAGGGATATGTCGTATGGTTGTCATCTCTTAAAAAGATCATTTAGCTTGGATGTTCAATGACTGATTAAGCAGAAAGCAAAAACTTGTTCATAGCCTGAGGTTGTGAATGTTCATCAAAATTTTTTCACTGCAACCCAGTTTGTTTTCATTAATTTCATTAATTTGCCAAGCTCTTGAGAGCTGGGTTGGATCAAATACTGATTTTTTATAAGTCAAATACAAATACAAATACTTTTGTTCGGAATTCCAAAAATACAAATACAGATACAAATACTTTTGTTCGGGATTCCAAAAATACAAATACAAATACAAATACTTTTATTCCTGAATCTAAAAATACAAGTACAAATACAAATACTTCTATTCCTGAATCTAAAAATACAAATAAAAATACAAATACTCCTATTCCAGATTTCAAAGATACAAATAAAAATACTCCTGAAATTATGCAAAAAAATATAAAGATACTTTTTTCACAAGTTTACACTTCACATATCATAATTGCACTTTATCATCATTAATGCCCGGAAGGTTTCTGGGCCGAGTTTTGCTCACTGTGTAAAAATTGCCGGCCTTACTAAACACCCTCCCAGATGGTGCTGATGTTGCACAGCATCCTAGAATATTCTTGGCAAAGTGCTTCAAAATTTTGAAGCTTTTTGCATCACGCCAGTACCTCAGTGGATTGACATCAAAAGGCAAAACACCTTCTTGGTACAGTTCAAGTTCTGCCTTCACCACTGTAGTGTCATTTGTTGATGCACTTGCCATCATTTGCCCAGCTGGAGGCATGTAGGCAAAAAGACGAGGTCGTGTTGCACTCATGCCAGCCGAAAAGACGAAAGGCTCACTCTCGAAATGTTTTCTTCTTCAAGGTTGACTGAGTTGACTCGGAAATAATTAGGTCCACAATCTTGGAAACCTTTTCGTTTTGCATTTTCTTACATGGCATCCATGCCAGCTTAAACCTGGGGCCCATGACAGCTGCGGCAATGACATCAGTCCTCTCAAGAAATGGATGCAACCTCTTTTTGATAGGTGACTGTAGTGCATTTGCCAAGTTAAAGCAGTAGATCGGTTTACTGTCTCTCTCGTTGTCTTCACTCACATCTCATCCCCTATGCCTCCCATTTCCGTGACGTCACACATTTTTGTGGGTGGATCCTTCTTCCGAGCCACCCATTCCTCAGTAACTCCCTAGATTCTCTCCTACTAATCCTCTATGTGACCTGAGCTTAATTTCCTCCTTACTCCCCACCCTTAATTTTTTTCCTCCTCCGCCTTCAACCTTAATGTTCTCCTTACTCCGCTTTCCCCGTGATCTGACGTTAATCCTTTCCTCCTTCGCCTTCAACCTTAATCTGTTTCCTCCTCCGCCTTAACGCGGCTTAACATTACTTCTTTTTCTATTTCCTTAACAGTAATTATCCTCATCAAATGGTTTTGACTCAAAATATAAATACAAATACAAAATACTTTTTTTTCTGGGTGCCAAAATACAAATACAAATACAAAATACTTTTTTTCTGGGTACCAAAATACAAATACAAATACAAAATACTTTTTTCTCTGGATGTCAAAATACAAATACAAATGCATTAAAATTGTATTTAAATACAATTTAAATACAAATACAATTGTATTAGATCCACCACTGCTTGAGAGTACTACAAAGTGTGGTGTTCTCGCCACATGGTATTTAGTTATCTTTTATGAAAAATGCTGACATATTGAGTAGTCTATTGTGACCCAGCACTTTAGTGCAACCTGGCCACTAAGGAACACTGTCTTGGGTGACCATTTGCCTTAACTGTGGATGATGTTTCTTTTATTTCTTCACCAGAATGTGGATGCCAGTCTTCTGTGTGCCATCTCCTTCCCAGCATTTGCCACTCATGACCAGATGCTGTATTCCAAGACACACTCACAGGTCAGTCATTCAATCTGCATGCTAAATACAGGGTTTTGGTGAGGGGTCCTTCTTATTGACAGTTGTAAATAAAACAGAGGCTCAGTTAAAAGAAGTGAGGAAAAATTTTCATAGGTTAATGAAACTGATTGTAACAAAATTAATAGCACTGCAGGTGTGTGAATGCATCAATTACTATTAAAGCATTGAAAAGTAGAAGTTGTGTCCCCTGCTTTCAGAAGCTTAGCCCTGCATTAGTACCCTGGGGTTTTGGAACATCGTTAGTACTCTGGGGTGTTTGAACACCCCTCCCCTAAGAAATAATGTATCATTGATACTATTTCCAATATATGCATATATTCGATTTCAAACATTACTTCAGTCACTAACGAATAGCTTAATATCATTATGGCTAATATTGGAGAATATTTGTGTAAAGGAATTGGTCAAACACACACACTCAAACAAAAAATTGGACTCTAATGATCATTTCTTAGATACAGTGTCGTTTCCATTTCCTCAGTATTATCGTCAAGAACATGATCTAAATAATTTTCATTTAGAGTTTCATTACTAAAATCCTAAAGAAATCAGTCAGATTTGCTTATTAGTAAAAGTAGTTTTACTGGTGCTTAGCTAAAAAAAAAAAAAAAAAAAAAAATTATACTGTAAAACCCCGATTATCTGAAATGGAAGGGGGGAAGCCTCTTTCGGATAAGCCGATTTTTCGGATAATCCGGATTTATGGCCGCCATTTTGATCGCCGCGACTGCCCAGTGTGAAGTGTGTGACGCGACTGCCGCCGACTGACGATGTAAACAATGAAACCAAACAAACACACGCTACGCTAAACAAAGTAGTACGCTTAAAACATGTGATGTAAATGTTTTATTGTATGTTTGTCTGTGTGTCTCCTTGTCTGGACCAGTGTATGTTAATACTTGTGAGCGTTGCAGATCTGAATTGTGAATGTTGCAGAGTGCGATTGTGAATGGTTGTGCAAGCTTGTAAGTGTGACCTTGATGCATCGTGCAGGTGGAGACACAGTATGATGACTCATATTATCGCGCAACTCGTATGTTGGAAGGGGAATGTGGCATGGAGTGGAGAGGGGAGTCGTGTTTGTGTCGTTGTCTTGAGAGTACGGTGTGAGAGTAGTCGTGCAGTAGTTTGTTCGTTAAGCGCACCTACGTCCTTGCTGGGCGAAGGTGCGGACGTGGTGTTGTTGAGAGTTTGTTTAATGTTTTTGTCTAATACATTGATCTATTCGTTACAAGCTATTTGACATACGTATTAGAAAGCATATTCATTTTAACTGTTCTTATCAATTTTAAATGTGTTAATATAGTACATATGTAGTTACTTTTATTTATTTTTGATGTTTTATAACGTTTTAGTATAGAAAAAAAAAAAAATTTTAATTGCATTATCCAGATCAATTTCGGATAATCCGGTTTTTCGGATAATCCGCTTTCGGATAATCGGGGTTTTACTGTATATATATATATATATATATATATATATATATATATATATATATATATATATATATATATATATATATATATATATATATATATATATATATATATATATGCTTCCTACACCAAAAAAACAAAAAAAGTGTCACCAAAAATAAGATGTGTATACTTATCTGATAAACTAATAAACATGACATTGCAGAAAAAAGCATAATATATTTACTCCATACCCACTGACATAATAAGGTAACTCTAAACCACATATGATAATCTTGCTGCAACAGCATCACCAGTACTTATCACTTGAATCCGTCACCTGATACAGAATCTTGGCATTACATGCAACTTACAATCAGCTTGCTGTGGTCACTGCACACGTTTCCCACAACGTCAGTTTATTAGCACCGTGGGGTGACAAGACACTCCAAAGGAAACAAATGTGTCTTCATTTCAAAGGACCTGGCACAGGACTGTGAAAATTTCAGTGGTCTCTCCTCTCATGTATTCAGGAAGATACTAGAAAGGAAAGGGATCTAAGTGTTGCCAATTCAAGACGGTGATCAAAAACGTTTTGGGGGGTGCTCAAACACCCCAGGATACTAATGTAGGGTTAACCCTTTCATTGCTAAACGCTTGCAGTGGGCGTTAGGCGTATTTGCTGGTGGCGCTAAACGCTCGCTGCGACCTCCAGCCGCACTCAAATCTCCCGCGTATGAGAGTGTTCCAACACTAATTCTCACAACACAGGATTGCCAATTGAGTTGGTTCTTCACTAAATTTGGTGGAAAATCATGTCAGCCCAGCGCGGAAAATCTACGGACAAGCAACTGGTGGATGTTAATTGTTGACCAATATAGCAACATTTTTGCATAGCTTCACCTATCACATGACTGATATTTTGACCAAATAGTTGTAAATTTTGCAGTTAGCAATGCTGCCCTGCCAGCACCCCATCATCAAGAGATCTACAGTAGTTGCCTTACGGCTGACCGTCGCGCACGTATAAATGTACGTCTTCACAGGCAACACCCCCTGAATGTGCCTGTACTTTCGCAGGAGAGGCTTACATTACTGAATCGTATAGATCTTGGCCTCCTCTTTCCAATGGTGTTTTTGTTTTTTAGCTGTGATGAATAGTTTTTGAGATACAGCGGTTAAAAGAGCGAGCACTAGCGTCACTTGCTGGTGGTGCTAAAAGCTCGCTGCGAGCGCCAGTCGCACTCACAGCAAAAAACACCCCCTGAACGTGCCTGTACATTCGCAGGAGAGGCTTACATAACCGAATCTTATAGATCTTGGCCTCCTCTTTCCAATGGTGTTTTTGTTTTGTAACTGTGATGAATAGTTTTTGAGATATAGCGGTTAAAAGAGATCCCCTTCCCCCGCTGGGGTGCCCGAGCGCGCCTGAGGGAATAGTCTCGTTGCGAGCGCTTAGCAATGAAAGGGTTAAGTGATAGCTGAAATTGTATTTGGCTTTGGTTAGGCCTCATCTAGATTATGCTGTTCAGTTTTGGTGCCCTTATTACAGAAAGGATATGTAGACTCCTTCGTAACTATACAGCGAAGAATGACTTAGAATGACCCAAGTATTTTGCAACTTATACAAGAAAGACTAAAGCAACTTAACTTGTGGCAGTTCTGACTGCTGAAGTTCACTTGTGTCATTGAGGAATTCCTTGTTCACAAGCGTCGTTTATTGTCATGATCTGCTATAATACAAGGCTAAATCAATACCATAATCGCATGGCTATTTAACCTGAAACTCGTATGGCGAGGAATTATACAAGACGCATTCAATAAACAAAGCCACACACTTCTGTTCACTATCTGTACATAAGTCCATGACAATGCACTTCACTAATTTTATGTGCATGACCTGCACACAATAATGCATGCTCATTTACCTTTGACCTGGGTCAGGAGAACAATACTGGGTCATCATCATCATCATCATTTCATTTAATGTCCGTTTTCACTCTTCCTGAGCGGTTGGACGCTTTATGGCTCTCCTCCATTCTACTCTGTCTTCTTCCTGATGCTCATCCAATCCCATCATTGTCAAGTCTTCCTGTATACACCTTCTTCACGTTTTCTTAGGTCTACCAACTGGTCTCCTTCCTTCTACCTCCAATCTCTCCAAAGCTCCCAGCACTGTATCCTCCCCTGCTTTCTTCACATGTCCAAACCATTAAAGTCTTTCCCTTCTGAGCACTGTTTCCAGGTCCTGTACTCCACATCTGTTAGCTACATCTGCACTGGGCATCCTATCCTGCCACCTGATCCCCGCCATATACCTCAGCATTCTGCGATCACTTGCTCTCAATACCTCCATCAATTTTCTAGTTAGAGTCCATTTTTCTGCCCCATATAACATCACTGACCTAATACACGCTTGGCACACCCCTGCTCTGCTCTTTAGAGGGATGCTGCGATTCACGAGTAGACTAGCCACCTCCCTCCACTTTAACCACGCTGCCGCCACTCACGCTCTCACTGTCCTCTCCACTCCTGCCTCACTGTCCAGAACATCTCCCAAATAACAGAAATGTTCTACCTCATCCAGCTTTTCTCCATTCACCTGTAGTTCATCCCTCTCAGATTTTTGTCCTTGCTGTCTCCTTATGCAAGCTGGGCATGTAAAATTCTGCACTCCTCTTACATTTCTGAGGCCTGAGCAACACTTGGCCTGAGAACAATACATGGTACAAAACAAATTAACCCTTTTGCGCACCAAAAGTTTCATTAAGTATTTTCCGTGCTCATTTGTAAAATCCGGTCTCTCGCCGGCTCGAGTCATTTTTTTAGGCCGCTGAAATATTTTGTTTCAAAGCTATTTTCCTCCCCAAACCTGCATTTATCATTATACATAGTATATCAATGACTTCGTTATTTGTTGTAGTTTTTTTATGAATCAATAAAAAAATAACAATAATTCATATGACCATTTATAGACATGGAATAGAGTGTGCATAAACATTTTTTTCCTTAGCTCATGTTCCCACCTCCATAACTAAAAAAATTGTGAGCCAACTTTTCAAGGTAGATGCACTTATAATAGCAGAATCCTATCAGGATTCTTATGCTTCCACCAAATTTCCAATACGACAATTAGCACCATGAAATATTTGCTTGAAATTGAAGAAAGTGCCCTTTTCAATTGTTTTTGCCTTATTTCATTAGAAACTTATGATTAATCACCTTTTTTAGCTTGTATTTTAAAGCAGAAATCAGCAAAATAAAACCCTTTTTTTTTTTTTCAATATCTTATAGTTTTCTTGTGGTTGAATTCAGAAGTAGAAGACTGCTACGACCAAGCAGAAATTAGATAATTTTGATTTATCACCTTCTTACTTGCATATTTACCTCAGTAGAATTTTGATACGGTCAGTAGTTACTGAGGAAATCAAACAGACGTAAGCATCAAATGAAAATAAACATACATGATTGTTTGATTTTTAGTTAAAATATCCAGCGTACACTATTTATCTTATTGATCACGATATAAGCAATGATCAAACTTGGAAATAAAATTTCCATATCTCTTACACTTCTATTGTTCTGGAATATAGATGGTAATGAACAGAATATAGAAGACTAGGCTGTGCATGCAAGCAGTTGCATATTTACCTCAGTAAGTTGTTTAAACGTAAAGACTTTCTTATTTCTACTTCACTCTCACTGCTACTTTCAGTCTGAGAACAGGCATGAGTAATATTCCTCATGTTTCAAGGGCCTCTGTGCCATTATGTAGTTAAAAAAATATATGTTACTGGCTGTAAAGAGAATAAAATAAAAATTACTCTTAATCAAATCACTGTATTGCACTATATAACACTATTATCACTATTATGCAGTCGGCTGTATGGCCGCGACCTAGACCACAAAAGGTTTAAAGCCCACAGCAGTGAGATGTACAATCTGAGTGATGAGTGAGGGAGACAAAAACTGCCTTTGTTTATGCCTCATGCTCAAAGCCATGCCAGTGGAGAGTGTTACTAATTAGTTAATTTGGGAAAGAGTGAGGAAACTTATGCTTAACCAAAAAATGATGCCATTGGCGTGAATATAACTTTTAATATAATATTTTTGTTCAAATGCATGCCAATGGTGTGAAAGTGCACTTTGGCCCTTAGAATATATAGACACCATTGGCGTCCAAGTGCACGAGAGGGTTATAGAATTTCTCCCTTGTCTGCTTGCTTCCATTTTGTGTGAGTATATATGAGTTAACAAGTATAAGTACCAAAAATACTGCAGAATATGGATTAAACTCTATATGTTGGATACATTGCCATACGATTCTATTAGAATGAGAACACATAGTCTTCCTTGGAGAAAACAATTGGTGGTACAGGTAACTCTCGATTTATGCGAGTTTGGTTTACGCGTTTTTTAAATAACGCGGGGTCCAAAATCCAAATAATTTTTTTTTTCTTTTTTTACAACAAAGGAGGCAGCTCAAGGGCACAAAAAAATTAAACAATAATAAAAAAAGCCTGGTCCTCGCTGCTCCTAAAAAATAATCAGAAGAGGTGGCCGAAAGAGAGGTCAATTTTGGGAGGAGAGGTGTCCTGATACCCTTCTCTTGAAAGAGTTCAAGTCGTAGGCAGGAGGAAATACAGATGAAGGAAGATTGTTCCAGAGTTTACCAGCGTGAGGGATGAAAGAGTGAAGATGCTGGTTAACTCTTGCATAAGGAGTTTGGACAGTATAGGGATGAGCATGAGTAGAAAGTCGTGTGCAGCGGGGCCGCGGGAAGGGGGGAGGCATGCAGTTAGCAAGTTCAGAAGAGCAGTCAGCTTGGAAATATTGATAGAAGATAGAAAAAGAGGCAACATCGCGACGGAATTTAAGAGGTAGGAGACTATCAGTAGGAGGAGGAGAGCTGATGAGACGAAGAACCTTAGACTCCACTCTGTCCAGAAGAGCTGTGTGAGTGGAGCCCCCCCACACGTGAGATGCATACTCCATACGAGGGCGGACAAGGCCCCTGTATATGGATAGCAACTGCGCGGGGGAGAAGAACTGGTGGAGACGATACAGAACGCCCAACCTCGAAGAAGCTGATTTAGCGAGAGAGGAGATGTGAAATTTCCAGTTGAGATTTTGAGTAAAGTATAGACCGAGGATGTTTAGTGTTGAAGATGGTGATTGCTGAGTGTTGTCGAAGAATAGGGGATAGGTGTTTGGAAAATTGTGTCGAGTTGATAGGTGGAGAAATTGAGTTTTTGAGGCATTGAAGGACACAAGGTTCCTTTTGCCCCAGTCGGAAATGATAGCAAGGTCTGAGGTTATGCGTTCTGCAGCCTCCAGTCTGGAGTCGTGTACTTCCTGTTGAGAGGGTCTTCTATTGAAAGAAGTTGAATAATGCAGGGTGGAGTCGTCGGCGTATGAGTGGACAGGACAGTTTGTTATGGAAAGAAGATCATTGATGAATAACAGGAAGAGAGTGGGTGATAGGACAGAGCCCTGTGGAACACCACTGTTGATAGGTTTAGGGGAAGAACAGTGACCGTCTACCACCGCAGAGATAGAACGGTCGGAAAGGAAACTAGAGATAAAGGAACAGAGAGAGGGATAGAATCCGAAAGAGGGCAGTTTAGAAAGCAAAGACTTGTGCCAGACTCTATCGAAGGCTTTCGATATGTCTAGCGCAACAGAGAAAGTTTCACCAAAACGGCTAAGATAGGATGACCAAGAGTCAGTTAAGAGAGCAAGAAGATCGCCAGTAGAACGCCCCTTGTGGAATCCATACTGGCGATCAGATAGAAGGTTAGAAGTGGAAAGGTGCTTTTGAATCTTCCGGTTAAGGATTGATTCAAAAGCTTTAGATAGACAGGAAAGTAAAGCTACAGGGCGGTAGTTTGAGGGATTGGAACGGTCACCCTTCTTAGGCACAGGCTGTACAAAGGCATACTTCCAGCAGGAAGGAAAGGTAGATGTTGATAGGCTGAGACGAAAGAGTTTGACCAGGCAGGGTGTCAGCACGGAAGCACAGTTTTTAAGGACAATAGGAGGCATTCCATCAGGTCCATAAGCCTTCTGAGAGTTGAGGCCAGAGAGGGCCACACATTATTTTCATTTATATGCAATATTTTATGGAGTGGCCACCAGATGTCTCACGCAACTGGACTCACACGGTGCCGTGGCCACACAGCTGAGCTCAGTTCTTCCCGTGCGCCACTTGAACAACAATACAGTACCCACGCTGCCATGCTACTCAACAATAGGGGTGGGGAGGTACCGGTACTAGTACCGGTACTAACGGTACCACCTATACGGTATGGTACCGGTACCAGACTGCTCGGTACTGGTACCAATACTAGCCAATCGCTCTTGGTGTCCCTCATTTCTTCCTCACACGAGTGAGGCTGAGACTGAGTGCCTGAGTGGATATCTCAGTGATATGGATATTCTCTCTCTCTCTCTCTCTCTCTCTCTCTCTCTCTCTCCACTGAATGAAGTGAATATTTATTTTTCGATAGAAACCTACCTCTTGTTTGATTTACATTGTTTTTGATTTACGCGACCTCTTCAAGGACACAATACTCGCGTAAATTGAGAGTTACCTGTATACAAGTTATAGAAAATGGTGTTCCCTTGTTGTATTGTGTATTTACAAATAAATCAATGTAGTTGTGGGAAATAACCTCAGATTATGAGGTTAATAATGATCACCAATCACAATCAAGGAAGTGAATTAACTTAAAACCTCCCTTACTCCTATCTCAAGCTAAGACAAATAGACATACCTGGGCACTTCCGCACCTCGGTCCGGACCTTCGCTCTTCCGCACCTGCAGATCGCCAAACGAGGTGCGGAAGCCCGGAAGTGCGGAAAGTTTTCAAAGGTGCGGAAGTAACAGGTGTGGACAGGTGAAATTTTGGGTCCAGACTTCCGCACCTGAGATTTTTAAATTAAAAAACGAAGACGACAAACAGTCCGCGGCATTACTTTTGTGTGTTTTGGTGGGCTGTGTGCTACCAGCTGATCACTGTGTCAAGTTTCTTTTTCTTTTCAGAATCTTTTGACTTTTAGTGATTCACTGCGATTTTTTAGTGTTTAGTGTTTACAAATAAACATGGAGAGATATGTGAAAAGTGGTGATAGCGACAGGAGCGAGAGTGTGCCTGGGGATAGTAGCGTCAATAGCCTGAGCTACAGAACCAGCACGCCAGAGGTGTGGACTAGTTTTTTCAGGCGCGCTTTAATAGTTTTGGGTACAGTAGCGGAGGTACAACAGAGATCCGGTAGTGGAGCGAGAGAAAAAATTTTAGGCACTGAAGTACAGGTGCGGACTACCTGCGTCCGAGGTGCGGAGGAGCGGTAACGGACAACCCCAAATCCAGTAACGCGCCCAGCTCTGCAAATAGAATTGGCATAGCCTAAACTTCTACTTAGCTGTGGATTTTAGAGAGTTGGGAGAATGTAGTGCAGGTATCAGTTGAATTTGAATGTGGTTGCGGCTGTGTTTGTCCTCACAATTTCAACGTGGCCGTAGCTTGGACCGGGAACTCGAACTCGGTCTGGGTATTTGATGCTTAACAGCTTTTTTCTTCAGGGTGTTTCTCAAGTTACGAGAACTTTTGCACAGCATGGGGAATATGTGTTCCCTATGGAGTCGAGTATCAGAGAGCCAGGCACTGGCTATTCTGGCCTCTCAAGTTAACAAGGGTTGCCATGTCAGCAGGTGCCACATCGACAATTGAATCCTGATTACGTTCAAAACACTCTCCACACCACTTTAAATTGTTTTTTGTGGTATTAAACTACTTCCACTTGTTTCTTAATTCTAGTTGAATTGTATTACATTAACACATTTACCGCGTTTGAACTTCTCGCGGCCTCCTCTCTGTCGTGTTTGGTTCAACTTGGCGCAGCCTCAATACCACACGAGCCATCGACTCGAGAGGAGGTGTGCAGCTTCACTCTGGGTATGAGCTGCCACTGAGACAATAAAACTTGTGCTCCTCCCGTGGTACACTACGCCGGAGACTTGTTCTTCATTCATCACATTGCGTAGTGCATCACCAGTGGAGCACGCTCCTTTTGCTCCATCCGTGGTGCAAGCTGCCATACACACATTGTTCTCTCATGCGTCTTGTACCACATGTGGAGCACACTACTCATTGATTCATTACAAGATACAGCCTATCTTATGAGATCTTGTGACACTTTATTTTTAGTATTACTTTATCCTACAAAATCTTCTTTCTTCTTCCTTTCCTTCCGTCATCCTTCTCTATACCTTTCTTTTTCCGTCATGCTAATCTTTCTTCATCTATCTCTCTTTTACATTTCTCTTTTCCCTTTTTTTTCTGCCATACTGACTGACTTACTGACTGACTGACTGACTAATTTCTTAATGACTAATGACTTGAGTGATTAACTTACTGTCTTACTACTGCCTGAATAAATAGTTAACTTTCTGACTAACTGACTGACTCACTTGTTTACTAACTGATTGACTGACTGACTAAAAAAGTGACTGACTGACTTCCCAGTGAACTGACTCAGTAAATTTTAGACTGAATTCTAGATGTAGGCTGACGCTTACTAACTGACTGGCTGACTAACTGAAGAAAAAGCTGCTGAGTGACTAACATTCTAACTTTATATTTGAGTGACTGACTAGCTGACAGACTGATTGACTGACTGAATGACTGATTAACTCACTAAAGATATATATAGCTGAACAATAAGATAACTAAATTTTTAGGTTACAGTACCCTCATGAGTTTCGCGCTCGCTTCGTTCCGAAGGTATAGCGCTAAACTCGAGGATCGCAAAACTCGAGGTATTAAAAACACTGAAAAAGCGCTTATTTGTTCCGACCCGTGGAGATTTTAATTTTTTTTATTTTTTATTTTTACATGTGGCCTATGGCACCGGTAAACTATCCATCTGGGCATGAGGGTCGGCCCCGAGCCCGTCATGGCACAGGTAACTGTTTATAGTGGCGCCATTATAATTGGCTAATGCTGCCCCCCGGAGCTCACTTTTCCTTCTTACTTTCTTGTTATCTCAAACTACATACCTTGGAAAAAGGAAGAAAACAGGAAGAGAGAACGGGTCGTTTTAAAGCCACAGATGAAGCCTTACGATTGGCTGAGCTCTGAAAACACGCTTGTGATTCGCTGGGAGTCCGATGACGTCATCGCCGGTGCTCACCCAACCAGCGGCCTCGCTGCCTTAAGGCAGTGTCACACTGGCCGTTTTCCTCTAACCGTCGTGGCTACTGGCAACGCCCGTATGCCCATCTGGGAGCGAGTTGTCGGTTGTCCGTAAGCTGGTGTAACACTGGGCCTTTTTCTTCCCACCGCGTTGGCGGCAGCATGGGCAACCGGCAACTTTTCCGGGTGTGCGTCACACACATAAGGGGAAATTAGAAGGGTGTGTGTGTGTGTGTGTGGTGGGGGGGGGCAGAAGGGAGAGTCATGTCATGTCATGACACACACACAGAGAAAGGGAAATGAGATGGATGGGGGAAGGCAGAAGGGAGAGTCAGGTCATGTCTTGACCTGAGTCAGGTCATATGCTGACCAAAGCCCTGATCTAATTCTCCTTTCTGCCCCATCCTCTCCACATCCTTCTCATTTCACCTTCTGTGTGTGTGTGTGTGATAGGTATGGACCTGACCTGACCTAAGTCTGGTCATGTCCTGACCAAACCCCTGATCTGAATCTCCTTTCTGACCCTCCCTCCCCACACCCTTCTCTTCTCTCCTTTTTTTCATCCTCTTTACCTCACTCTTCACAAGAGGGGCTCATAACCAGAGTGAAGCTACACACCTCCTCTGAGTCGGGGGCTCGCGTGGTATTGGGGCCGTGCCGAGCTGAACCAAACGCGACAGGGAGGAAGCGGCGGGAAGTTCAAACACGGTTAACATGTTAATAAGTCTCTCTCTCTCTCTCTCTCTCTCTCTCTCTCTCTCCTGCCATAGTCACAATGTTTAGAGGAAAACGTCCAGTGTGATACTACCTTTTAAGGTAGCGTGCGTGATGCCGATGGTAAGTAGACGTGACCCGTACATGTCAAAGCATCGTGAAACTCGGGGTGATAATGCGCGAAAGTCGGGTTGGTAAGAATTTAGGACTAACCGTGAAACTCGAGGATCGCGAAACTCGGATAGCGCGAAACTCGAGAGGGTACTGTATTGTCTAACTCACTGAATGACTTACTGTTCGGATGACTGACTTAGTATCAAAAAGTCTATCTAAATAAATGAAAAGAAAAGATTCTGACTTATTTCCTGACTAAACCATTGACTTACAGATTGACTGAATGTTGAACATGACTGACTGACTGGCTGACTGACCGACTGACTGCCTGGCTTGGTGTGGTCTTTGGTGGTACAGAGCCTATTTATTTTACTTTATCCCACAAAAAAGGTTTAAAAAAATATATTACAATTAAGAGGCCAAATTAGCTGAATACTGGAAAGTTTTCACATAGGATAAATGTAATGTTGAAATGACATAAACTGGGGTATTTCTGCAAGAAGCCTCAGTGCTCATTTCCATCTCAGTGGCCCTTGAGCAGCTGAGCCTTACAAAGGACAGATGTGACATATGGGTTACCATAGTTTAGCTTCTTCAGGCTTTCCCAGGTACCCATTGATTGACCTACCAGAATGGGAGGATAAACAAGTGGGTGAGTTGGATGCTGACTTGTAGGATAGTACTTGAACCTAGGCCTGAGGACCCATAGCTAAGCACGCTAACCAGTATGCCACAAAGGTGCAAAATTTTTCTGTAGGCAAAAAAGGGAAAACAGGAGTAAGCAAAGTAAAGAGGGATAAAGGAAGAGAAAAAGGGTAAAGAAAGTGAAAGAGAAAGCAAATAAGGGAGAGTAGGAGGAAAGGAAGAAACAAGGAATGAAAATTAAGGGAGTTACAGGTGGTAGGTATGTAAGGGCTTCAAAGGGTTTCTTGTGGAAAAGTTTATAATTACTGAAAAGTTACCGCTTTCAAGTACTGTTGTCCTGGCATATTTTATATGGATGTTTACTTTGATCCCTGGCTGAGGTTCAGTGATTGAGTGCAAGATTCAGTATAAATAGTTGAACTGGATTTTAGACAAGCCCTATATCCTTTCAGATTGTTGGCTCCCTAGAGAGCAAACATGGCTTCAAAAGGTTCCACCGGGATGGCTATGGCACAGTGTTGGAAGACAAGAAGAGGAGATACTACCACATTGCTGAAACCAAGGTAAAACTTCATGCTGGAAAGTTGCATGTGAAGTTCAATTGAAAGTAGGAATAACTTTGTTGTACTTATTGTGTGCATCTCCATACCCTTCCCTATGTAATTAATTGGTTCCAGAAGACATAAGGTAACCTGTTTTTTATGTAAGCTGGACTTTACAGTGGTGTCCCGCAGGGCTCTGTCCTATCTCCTGCTCTCTTTCTGTTGTTCATTAACTCTTAAAGCGCGGGTGTTGACAATAGTCGACAGCTGGTGCCTGGGCTCAAACCGTGGGTGTCGACAATGGTTCATAAGGCATTTTTTGACTTAGTGCGCCGTCAAATTTAATTTGTTTGTGCTGAAGTAGAGTAAGCATGTCATTTTCTTTCAAACAATACCCAACCATGCTCCCTTGACTAATTATTGGCCAGTGTATGCCCTGTGTTAGTTTTGAGAAGATGTCCGCTAGACATCCCACCTCTTCTCACCTACCAGTGAATTTCATCCACAAGATGGGGGCCCTTTGACCTCAGCACGTATCAAGGGCATCAGGAAGGCCCGGAAGTTAAGTTTTTTAGGGTGTGTTTCACATAAAGTGTATAAAAGTTATGCTTTTTATTACTAAATCATAGAAGGGAAGTCCACTAGGGGGTGGAAAACTGTCTATAATAATGTGTTTTCAGTGATTCTAATTCAATATTCCGCACTCACTCTAGCAATGGTTATTATAGTCTTCATATTAACGGCAGAGGACAGTTAAGGGTATGTATTTTATAATGATACTTCATTCAGTCATGTGAAGTAAGTAAAAGTGAAGATATAAAAGGTTGAAATGAGGTATGTTTTTTCCTGAATATACCCGCGTGGGAGGACAGGCACGGCAAAACAAGCCCACGCTTTAGGGTTAATGGGGGCGTTTCCTATAGTTTTCATCAAATAAAATAATTTTCTGTTTTATGGTTTGTTGAGTACCGTAGGGCTTGTGGATGACTATAGTAAAGCAGCAAGTGTCATAAATTTACCATATAATGTAATAATTGACCGTTTCCAACCCCGTCACCACGTGGACCGTGCTCCTGGACACTTGAGCACACCATCGTCTCTCTGTTATAGACATCTTTCAAATATTTTCTTATTATTTTTCTATGAAATTGAGCAATATGAGACTCTGTGTCATCTGTAGGCGGAGTTTTAGCAAGCAGGCTTGCTATTGAAAAGGCAAGACTATGATGCTGCATTTTTCTGCCTCATTACTTATTTCACGCATTCATCAATTCCGAGGGCTTTCAAAAAGACCCCTGATGTGCAGGGGAGAATAAGAAAACTGAATGAACTACAACTAGGGAAAGAGAGAGGGAGATAGGAAGAACAGGAGGAGGAGGGTTAGCTGGCACCTGTCACTCTTGGTGCGGTACGTCTCATTGTCTCATTACTGTCACCACCACTGCCTGTTCCACACCTGTTGCTGGCACCTTTTCAAGGCCTGATACACCACTATATGTTGCTGGCACCTCTTCAAAACCTGATACACCACCAGCTGCTAAGTCTGTATGACCGATTCTCATCCCTAAAGCTGTCACTACAGACAAGAAAGCAGAATGTGTCGTTTTGAAATGTTGCGACTTTTAAAACATGATACATCACTGCACAAGAATCAGCCAAAGTAGAAAACAAGGTTGGATGACAGTTACTACAAGCCAGGAGGGTTTTAGGCACCATCCAGGGAACCACTGACTTTAGAACACCAGTCTGACAACAAAGAGAGTGAATGGTGCCATGACACCCTCACCTATGAGTGCATAATATCCTCATTAGAGAAGGAAAACAGGTGCCAGAATACTTTCAAATAGATGTACAAGATGTAATATAAGCATATAAAAAGTACTGTAAATTTTGATGACCCGACTTGCCCTAGAATGTAATGAGGCACCCCCAACTCCAACCAAGGTCACAGCTTATGTGGTCCAGTTGAGCCATGTGCCGACGCCGCTGTGCATTAAACTAATTTCCTATATCATAGGTCCGCAACACTTACAGGAAACTCGGCAATGCATTGATCAACCGAGTAACACACGGGAAATAGGTTTAAATACACTTGGCTGAACTAAGTGATTGGATCGAGGCAGGAAGATGTGGCGGGCCAGCTGTGATGAATGATGAAAGTCCCCTGGAGGCTTGTGGTTGCCATGGACAGTGTATATCTGCTGATGCTACGCTGAGCATTGCTATTCTGTGTACATATGTACAAGAAAGAGTAATCCAAATGTGGTGGTGAAGGCGAGACGGTAACCCACCCGTAACACCGTCTTAGGTGTGATCAGGATGAGGGCCGAGTAGTGATGGCTGGCTTTGTGCCTCAAGTATACGTGTCGTGAGTTACGGTGAAGCTTTGAAGCTTCAACACGTGACGCCACTTATCTGGCACATCAGCCAATACACCAGCTTCGAATCACTGGTACAAAGGTTAATTCTCTCATTTATTGCTTCACCTTTCTCGGATTCGAATCATATTTGTCGTATTCAAATAATAACCCAAGTGCAAATTACCTGAGTACAATTACCCAAGTGCAATTTTTTTCCCTATTGAAAATTATGTTTAATGAGAGGTAATTTCATACAGAAATTTCCAACACTTATGTATGTGTCTTTAAAAAAAAAGTTTTGGGTCCTTCATTTTTTTATTGTATTCTTTTCATACTTTTTTTCTTGTCACTTTGGTGTAATCATTTCCAGCTTGTCTATGGCTTTCCCTATTTATGGCATTTCTCTTCCTTTTAAGTTTCTCCGTGCTCTATATTTCTTTTTCTTTGCTTCCAGAGATCTTGTATGAAACCACTCTTTTTTTTCCCTCTTTTCTTAATCACATGGTAGGGTACCCACTTTCTTACACTTTCATTATGGATTTTCATGAATTAGTCATATTTTTGCTGTACTTTTCTCAACTTTTTATTTTATATTTTGACCAATTCATTCTAATACAAAAGGAAATCACAAATCATTATACTTAGCAATATTGTAATTTCTTCTTTTCTCTAATCCAATCTCTTCACATTCTTCATCCATTTCCATTTGTAATACTTTATGGTCACTTTTTCCTAGTGGGCACTCATGCTGCACTTCACTTAACAAGTCTATCCCTTTGGTAAAAATTAAGTCTATTTTTGCAGGTTCATCGTCTTCTCTAAATCTTGTCTCTTCCCTAACCCACTGTGTCATGAGGTTTTCTGTAGCCAATTTTAATACTTTAGCTCCCCATGTATTTCTTTACCTTCCACTTCAAACTTTTCCCATTTAACCTTTTTACAGTTGAAAGTCTCCTGTTAGAATTACATTTTTGCTATTTCTTATAATATCCTCTAATGCTTTACTTGTACCTTTTGACAAGTTGTTATAAATTTTGGTTGCTGTGTTGTGTGGGGGTACATATGTCACCATTACTGTCAGTTTTTTATTGCAGTTTAATTGCAGTAAAGCACTTGAAATTTCTGTATTTTCTGGTCCTGTTCTCACTTTTACCACTTTTAAATCTCTTTTGACCATTATCATCACACCTCCGCCACTCTTTCCTATTCTGTACAGTAGAACTTCATTTATATATATATATTATCATATAATATTATATTGTTATTATTAATCAGTTTTTTGTGTGTGTGCAGGAATTTGAGAAAATAGAATGTGAATGGCCTCTGTTCTTCCTGTTCATGATCATCGAAGGAATGTTTAAGGGGAATGAAGAGCAAGTGGAACAGTATAAGAACAAACTGAAACCGCTGGTCAAGAGGGACAAGTGGGGAGGTGAGTACTGGTGACTGTTTATATTGATGTATTCATTGTCAGCATTGTGATCAGTACATATAAAGCTGGAAGATACAGTAGGCAAGCCTCCTATGAGACTATATGGATGACACCTGGGCTCATGAAGTAGTAATGCGCACAGTAGGAATACAGGTAGTTTTCCTACTTTGCAGGTTTTTACGATGTGAATCTTCTAGTTTTTATGAGGTTTTACATAGATTTACATAGAAAATCAGACCACACAGACCCCATGGTCCAGACTTGGTGGTCTGTCCTTAAACCTAAGTGATTTTACATTAATCAGAAGACTCCAAAACGTTGCATTTCTACTCTAGTTGATATTAACCCCTAAAGGGCCGGAGGCGGCTATAGCCGCTTTTCCACGGAAGGGCCGGGGGCGGTTATAGCCGCTTTGCTTTTTTCGCGCTAAATTTATTTACTTTTCGGTAATTTTCGATGACCATTCGTTGGCAACACTGCCAGAGATATGTTTAGGCTACTGCTTCAGAATCTTGCCCGCTCTCACGATGGACAGGCGTACTGACATGGATTCTGACGCGTCCGATCTCCTGCCAGACCCTGCCGAGCCCAGCAGAGCAACACGAGAATGAGAAGAGTATGCTATAATGACTCCCAAACCACACATCACAAGACTGTGTTACATAGAGAAAGCTTAGAGTATTGACTATATATAAGAATTAGAGCATGGGGGCATCCGTTTTCATTACGCACTAGTCAAGGCCACACAAGCGAAACGAACGCAGAGCGGGCAAGAGCCTCGCTAACTCCAAAAGTCTCTCCTCTTCAACTCAATATTTCTCCAAAACCACAGCACATAGAAACGTTTTCATGCAATAATTAAAAAGAAGAAGAGTTGATGATGACTATGACGACAAAGTAATTTGTTATTGCATTGTAGTTCAGCAGAATCAAGTGTGTGAATATAGGCTATTTTCGGTGTTTGGTGCTGAGGTGCCGGTCCTGTGGATGTTGTAGATGACCACCCAGGCCGGCCCTTTAGGGGTTAAGTTGAAGGAAGTGACGGTCGAGCTTATTTTTGAAGGAGTCAATCGTGTTACACTGGACCACTGACGGTGGAAGCTTATTCCATTCTCGCACTACAACGTTGGTGAAGAAAAATTTGGTGCAGTCTGAATTTACTTGTCTACATCTGAGTTTTACGCCATTGTTCCTCGTGCGCAAAGTGTCATCGATCATAAACAATGTTGATCTGTCTACATTCGTGAAACCATTAAGTATTTTAAAACATTCGATCAGTTTTCCTCGGAGGCGACGTTTCTCAAGAGAGAACATGTTAAGGGTAGAAAGCCTTTCTTCGTAGGATTTGTTGCGCAAGGAAGGGATCATTTTCGTTGTCTTGACGCTGAACACCTTCTAATTTAGCAATATCCTTTGCATGGTGGGGAGACCAAAACTGTACCGCATATTCCAAGTGGGGTCTGACTAAACTATTGTACAGCGGGAGTATTACATCTTTATTCTTGAATACAAAGTTTCTTTTAATGAAGCCCAACATTCTGTTCGCTTTATTTGCTGCATCGATGCATTGCTGTGAGAATTTGAGGTTTGACGCGATTTTGACCCCCAAGTCTTTGACGCATTGAACGCTTTTGAGTTTAACGCAGCGCATTTTGTATTCGAACTTCTTATTCCTCGTTCCAACTTGAAGGACCTGGCACTTGTCTACGTTAAAGGGCATCTCCCATCTATCCGACCAAGCTGAAATTTTGTGCAAATCCTCTTGGAGGCTTTGCCTGTCTTCGTCAGTGAGAACCGAGTTGCCAATCTTTGTGTCGTCTGCAAATTTACTAATGCGGTTATTGAGTCCAACATCCACGTCGTTGATGTAAATAATGAAGAGCACTGGGCCAAGGACCGAGCCCTGAGGGACGCCACTAGTGACAGGCGCCCACTCTGAGTTAAATCCGTCAATCACTACTCTTTGTTGTCTGTTGCTCAACCAATTTGCGATCCATTGGTTTACTTGACCGTCAATACCTATTTGCTTTAATTTGTAAAGTAATTTATGATGCGGGACTTTATCAAACGCTTTCTGGAAATCAAGATAGACTACGTCCAGTGATTTGGTTACGTCTTAAACAGTGAAGAGGTCGTTATAAAAGGTTAATAGGTTTGATAGGCAGGATCTTTTGTTTCGGAAGCCATGTTGTGAGTCCCCAATCAATGAGTTGCTTTCAAGGTAATTCACAATTTTGTCTCTAATTATGCCCTCAAGTAGCTTACCTACAACCGAAGTTAGACTAATGGGCCTGTAATTACCTGGTACTTTTTTGTCTCCTTTCTTGAAAATCGGTGTCATGTTAGCCTTTTTCCAATCTGAAGGGACGATGCCTTGTCGCAAGGACATATTGAATACGGTTGTGAGGGAGGAGAGTATTTCGCTCTTTGTTTCTTTCAGCAGAGTTGGATATACTTTGTCAGGTCCAGGACTTTTATTTGTTTTAAGTGAATGGAGAGCTTTAAGGACTTCATCGGTTGTTATTTCAAAATTAGGCAATGCATGCTCGAGATTTACAATAGTACTGGTGTTGGTGGTAGCGAGAGGAAGACTGTTAGTATTAAACACCGAGGAAAAGTAATTGTTTAAGAGGTTTGCAATGTGTTGGCTGTCAGTCACTAGTGCACCGTCGCTGTTTGTTAAAGGTCCAATACCACTTTTGATCGCCTTTCTGTTGTTTATGTAACTGAAGAAAGATTTCGGATTATTTTTACAGTTGGCTGCAATATTTTCTTCGTATTTACGCTTTGCCTGACCTACTAGTCTTTTTACTCGTCGCCTGGCATCATTATAAAGTCTAATGTTTTCGGGCGTGCTTTGTTCTTTCTTTAACCTGTAAAACAATTTTCTCTCATTGACTGATTGTTTAATTTCGCTATTAAACCACGGTGGGCTTTTATTAGTGTTAATTCGCTTCTCGCACAAGGGGACGAATGTGTTCTGCTGAGTGAGTAAGTGATTTTAAGGCTTAGCCAGGCTTCCTCTACGTTGCCGTCATCTGATAGTTGTATTTCTGTTAGTTTTTGTCGGATTTCTACGAAGTTAGCTCTTTTGAAATTGGGCACCTTTACTTTATTTTCAGTCACTGATGATTGAGCTTTAATGTCGACGCGCACTAATTTATGATCGCAAGAACCGAGGTGTTCTCCTACCGTGACACTACTGATTAGGTTATCTTGGGTCGTTATAACAAGGTCGAGTATATTATTTTGTCGAGTTGGCTCAGAAACCATTTGGCTTAGATAATTTTCTTCTAGAAATTCGATCATTCTATGTGACTCGCCTTCTGTACCTGACAGTGTCGCCCAGTCGATATGGGGAGGTTAAAGTCTCCTAATATCAGTGAGTCGCTGTTATTAAGTGACTGCCTTAAGACGCTGTACATTTCAAGGTCGTCATCGAGTGATTGCCCGGAGGTCTGTAGGTGACAAATATATTTAAGTTGACTTTTGCAATGTTTACTCGCACGCACAAATGTTCAACGTTACTGTTTCCCGGTGTTTTGTCAGTGGGTTGCAAATAGCTTTTGACATAAAGGGCGGCGCCACCGCCTCTACGGTTTACACGATCTTTGTTGAAGAGTCTGTAGCCATCTATGCTGTATTCGAACTTAAATCAATATTTGTGGTGTCGATAAATGTTTCGTTATAGCAATTATGTCAAAATTTTCTGTTAAAGCAAGACATCTCAGTTCATCAAATTTGTTTCTTAGGCTACGCGCATTGAAACTAAGGATTTTAAGTTATCTAGAGGCTTAGTAATAGAGGTGGTGGTACTTGGGATCACGGTTACAGGTTTGTTATGATGCACGGCGTCTATTTACACGGGT
Source organism: Eriocheir sinensis (assembly GCF_024679095.1). Classification (NCBI taxonomy): domain Eukaryota; kingdom Metazoa; phylum Arthropoda; class Malacostraca; order Decapoda; family Varunidae; genus Eriocheir; species Eriocheir sinensis. The sequence continues at coordinate 11,069,522 of NC_066517.1, read as the reverse complement.
GGGGTGGAGGGACGTGGTGACTAGTTTTTTGTTCGGATGACACGCACTGCTTCGTTGAGGAGCCTTCCGAGTCTGGCTGCCCCGATGGGAGAAAGGTGCAATCCGTCCCTGTGGAAGAGCTCATTTTGTCCATAGAAATTGTCCCATGCGTTTAGGAACTCCACGTCAAGCTCCCTACAAAGAGTCTGTAAGCGGTTGTTTAGGCTGAAGGCCTTACTGAAAAAGTCGCTCTCCGCCCAAGTCCGTGGTAGAACTCCTGAAATCAAAATGTTAGGGGATTTAGTCTTATACTGCTGGATGAGCCTACGGTACTTCTCCAGGAGTTCCTCAGACCGGGTCGTGGTGACGTCGTTCGTACCTGTGTGAATAACAACAACTAGAATTCTTCAGTACTTTTTCAATGCTTAATTTTCTGCAAAAATACCATGAGGAAGTGGTGGGCAAGTTGTTGGAGGAAGGTCAAACCAAAATCGAAGACCTAAGCTAAGAACACTGGGTAAAAAAAAAAAAAAAAAAAAAAAAAAAAAAAAAAAAAAAAAGTAAGTTGCCTTAAGTGTCTTCAACTGATTATGGTCAAATTTGCACCGCTGAATCCGTAAATGACACCCGTTTCTCTTGATCAGGTCAGGTTTTTGTGCTAAGTTGATTTTTAAAAAATCTGATCTTATAACTAAATCAATTACATTTTTGTGACATTTTCGGTTGATTTTTGTTAATATTTCTCATCCGAAATAGGTTTTTAAAATAAAAAAAATCATTTTCTAACACAATTCATTAATTAAATGTTACAAAAATTGATAAGTGTACATTGAGTAGTAGACATTGATAAAGGTAATTACATGCAAATTGGATATTAGGTCATCATTGTTCAAAATTCAGAGCATAAACTTCCGTTTCTTAGAACTTTAGAATGCTCAGCTGTAGGGATGTCTGTCTTCAGAGTCCAACAGTAATCAGCCATCATGACTGCATCCCAGCGTCCCTAATACTTGGCCGCCATCTCTTTCATGTCCTGATGGAATCTCTCCCCCTGCTTGTCGCTCATTGATCCCAGACTCTCGGGAAACTGATCCATATGTGAGAATAAGTAATGCATTTTGATGCTCATGTTGCATCCGAGGTTTCTGAAATCAGTCTGCATATTGGTGACAAGTTCTGCATAGCTCCTGGCCTTCTTGTTGCCAATAAAGTTCTTCACAACAAGAACAAAAGCCTTCCACGCTTCCAGTTCCACTTCGTTCAATGAGTTTTCAAACTCTGGATCTCTGATGAGCTGACGGAATTGAGGACGTCAATGATGCCAGCTTTCAACTTCTCCATGGTCAATCCTGGAAAAGCGTGGCACAAGTAAGTGAAGCAGCCACCATCCTTGTCCAGAGCTTTGGTGAACTGTTTGATCAAGCCGTGCTTGATGTGCAGTGGTGGGAAGAGTATCCTGTCCCTGTCCACCAAAGGGTTGTTTATGACGTTCCTTGCTTTGCAAGGCACCAGAAAGTGATGCCATTGGCTTGAATATAAGTACATTAATACCTCGGTTTATGAGTGCCTTACTTTATAATTGTTTTGATTTATGAGCTAAAATAATCCACTAAAAATGCCTTGGTTTACAAGTGGTGATTTAGTGTACAAGCATCCTGTTTGTACAAGTCAAAGACACAAGCGTGGGTTTACCTTTGCTCAGCGCAAGATGAGGGTCTGATTCACAAAGCGTTTAGTTCATAGTTTATTGTTGACATCAATAACAAAGTGGGATTCACAAAAACTGACGTGACGCAAATTTACTAAAGTGTCGCCCTAACTTCAAGATTCACAAGTCATTGATGACATCACAAGGTGCTCTAGCTGTTATATGTTGTTCACTGTGCTAACGTTGGGATTCACAGAGCTCTTTCACTGTGCTGCGTGACATGACTGACATTAAATTTGTTGTCTAATAACAACTGCCTTGGTTGTGTAGGAAACACTAACAATACTATCATATTTACATATAAACGCTTATAAATTGTGTTTTTCGACTTGAAATATAAATTTGTGAGTAAGAGAAGCCAATTCCTTTATAAAATGTTGAGATATACACTGAGAGGCATGAGAAGTGTGAGCGTATGATCAGGGCCAGGGAGAGCCATCACTGGGCCCTGGTACTATGAGTGTCATTGGGCCCCTACCATTTGGCGAGCGAAGTGAGCCCATCCAGCTGGGGGGATCAGGATTTTAGAATTTGACTGGCCCCCTTTGAGGCCGGGCCCCCTTTGAGACCGGGCCCTGGTGTAAAGATACCAGCTTCACCCCCCTCTCACGGGCCCTGCGTATGATACGTTTTCCCAGCTGCACTGCCGGCTGGGACTGCCAGTCCTCCCTCCTTCTCCCCCTCCTTCCATCCTCTTTATTCATCTTTCTACCATCTCCTCATCCATTCATCCATCCATCTCTATATTTTGCCCCTCCGTGAAGGAATCACGGGCCAGGCCCATGAAGAGGGAGCTGACAGGCTGACTTTATTGGATGTCATCTACCAAAAGTTGGCTCTGTCGATGAGGACTGGATTGTCTCTGCCCTTCTCATCCCATCTAACTTTTCTTATCTTCCCTTCCATAATATCTTCAGCATTCAGCAGATATAGCACGGCAGTCTTAACTTTCCCTCGTTCCTTCCCTCCGTCCTTCATTCCTGTCTGCATTTGCCCCACATTTTTCTTTCCTTTTTTCCTGTTTCAATTTCCTCCTTATCTTCTTTTTCTTCTCCTTAAGCATATTCGTAGATGACAAGATGTCAAAAAGCAGGGTTACTTTAATGTGAATGTGAATCAGACAAAGACATAAGTACCCAGACCATCATTTAGCATAATTCACTCCCCAAAATGATAAATAAAAAAAAACATTTGATTTTAACATAAATGCCTTAAAAGCAAAAAGCGGAGAAAAAGTAATTATGTTCTTATTATGGAAAAAGGAAAAAATGGGAAGAGAGAATGGGTCATTTTGAAGACACAGCTGAAGGCAGCTGCCTTGTGATTGGCTGACAGTTCTGAAAAACACGCTTGTGATTCGTTGTGAGTACGATAACTTCATCGACGGCGCTCACCCAGTCAGCGTCCTGTTTGCCATGGCGGCGCGCCTCTAACTGCGACAAAAGATTGCTTTGTGGATTGGGAGCCATAAATCATGGATGACGTGTTTTATATTATTTATCATTGCTATTTGTTAGTAAAATTACTTAATATATTCTGTATAAAATAATATGTAAAATGATTTTTGTGAATATTTTTGGGATATGGGATGCATTTAGGAGATTCACATTAATTTAAATGGGGAAATTTGGTTTGGTTCATGAATTTTTTGGTTTGTGAGCAAAATTTCAGAATGAATTAAGCCCATAAAATGAAGTATGGCTGTATGTATTTCAAAATTACTTTTTTGTTCCCATTCTCGCCATTGGCATGAAAGTGCACTTGGACCCTAAACATGCGGTATATACACGACATTGGCATGTAAGTGCGCAAGAGGGTTAAAAAAAATGGACTAAATATTTAAAGAAGGAAAGCATTATAAACAGAAGACAATCTGTGTTTTGAGAAGAAAGATCTTGTGTTACAAATTTACTAAACTTCTATTCGAAAGCGATAGATCTTACTTAGGAAAGAGAGCTATGGGTAGTAAAAAATAGCTTTTGATAAAGTGTCACATAAAAGACTGATATGGAAATCAGAAAAGAAGGGTGGACTGCAGGGGAAAATGACAGACTGTATGGAAGACTACTTGGAGGGAAGAGAAATGGTAAGATAGGAAGTCAGAGTGGAGACAAGTAACAAGCAGTGTGGTGTGAGTGTGGGTGTAAATTTACTTATGTATTTGCACAGAATTGTGATGTGTTGCTTTCATGTGACTCTTCCACAGACCCAGTGATCCCCAAGTACTATTTTATTCACAAGGACCAGGTGAACATGGAGCGTGCTAACCCAGGATCTCAGGTGGGTGCGTCTTCGGTTTTCATGCAAGTCCCTTGTAGTCAAGGGTTCATTTTTTAATTTTGTTCCTTTGCCAACTATTCTTTGCCAGCAAGAGGATTTTGTTAGTGTATTTACTTTATTATACAAGTCCCTTGTTATAAGATTTTGATAAATGCCTGGTCCATTAATACAGCTTTATTGTCACCAGTAGGATTTTATTGTCTTGCCCTTGGCAATGAATATCTATGTTGTTTATTGTTGTCAGTTATTGGCTAACAGATTACAGCAAAACCCCAAGTATCTAGCAACCATGAGGATTCATTGGTGTTGGATAAGTGGAAATTCCGGATACTATGGGTATATTCCAAATGTTCATGTAATTTTATTCAACCAAACATGTTTACACAGGTACAGTACACTCAGAGATGCATCTTCTGACTACAACTGTGTATGCATGTACATACTTACCAAAGCACTGAGAATTGAAGGGCTCCAGTACGACCTGACCGTCACCTAAATATCCACAAACAATAAGTGCATGAATTAACTTAGAAAGTGACTGGGTGCAGCACACTCTGCCACAAAACATCCTTGCCCCCCCCCTCTCTCTCTCTCTCTCTCTCTCTCTCTCTCTCTCTCTCTCTCTCTCTCTCTCTCTCTCTCTCTCTCTCTCTCTCTCTCTCTCTCTCTCTCTCTCTCTCTCTCTCTCTCTCTCTCTCTCTCTCTCTCTCTCTCTCTCTCTCTCTCTCTCTCTCTCTCTCTCTCTCTCTCTCTCTCTCTCTCTCTCTCTCTCTCTCTCTCTCTCTCTCTCTCTCTCTCTCTCTCTCTCTCCTCTCTCTCTCTCTCTCTCTCTCTCTCTCTCTCTCTCTCTCTCTCTCTCTCTCTCTCTCTCTCTCTCTCTCTCTCTCTCTCTCTCTCTCTCTCTCTCTCTCTCTCTCTCATTGTAAACTATACACTATAAATAAGTTTTAAATACTGTGCATTTGATTATATGGCAAGACCATATAACCTTGAAAGATTTGTTTTCTGAGAACAAAAGAAAGACTTTGTATATATCCCCATACATTGTTGCAGCGTGGCTTGTGTGATGCCAAGTAGGATGCAAAGACGCTGCTGCTGTCAACTCTTACCTCATGGCTGGAGTGGGAAATGTAAAAACATGAGAATTTATAATGGAAAAAATGTTGAGAGAGAGAGAGGGGAGGAGGGGAGGGGAGGGGGTGGAGAGGAGAGGAGAGGAGAGGAGAGGAGAGGAGAGAAGGGGAGGGTAGAGGGGAGGGAGGGGAGGGGAGAGGAGAGGAGAGAAAGAGAGGGTATAGTGAGGGAGGAGGATTAGCCAATTAGATGGTTGGAGGCAGTGTGTCGTACCCAGTTACTTTGATAGTTTACCCATGCCCTCTCATTGTTTGTGAATATTTAGGTGATGGTCTGCTTGTACTGGAGCCCCTCAGTGCTTAGCGCTTTGGTCAGCACATGCATACATGCTTGTAGGCAGGAGATGCATCTCTGAGTGTATAGTACCTGTGTGAGCATGTTTGGTTGAATAAAATTATCTGGGGAACTTTTGGAGCATAACCCAAGTATCTGAATCCCCCACTGTTGTGGGATAGTAGGGGTTTCATTGTAGTTTGGGAAATCAAGGGTCAAGTATATTTGTAGTCAGTCATAATAATTTTTTTATTTGCTTACCTGAGTGCAGTTTTTTCTTGAGTTACGATGGTGTTTGGGAAGTTGGGACCAACAGGTTGGTCATAAGTCGAACTGGTCGAAAGTCGAAGTTTACCTTAAAATATAAAATAGAATATTATTCAAATGTCGGGCTGCGGATAGAGCGGCATTCCTGCTCCTCTTCCCCTCCCCTCATAAACTCAACTCTGTCCTCATGAGTTCGCCTCACCAGGTTCACTGTGTTTGTTAACCTCTGGTGGAACATCCGTAAACAAATGCTAGTGGCATGAGGTTCAGATTTCGGATAAATTTCTAATTTCTTCAGTTAAGTGAAATGAGAAAGTTTTCGTAAAACTACGGTTATTCGAATACTAATTCTGTTAACTCCATAATGACGTTGATGCCGCTGGTGTCATATAGTTCTATCAAATGTGGGCAACGAGCATGACTCCAGCGCCTACGAGCAGCGAGAAGCTATCCGGATATTGAAGGCCAAGCAAAACTAGGTTTCTGTTAATGCTAAGTGACTAACTGGCACCTCTTTTGTCTCTTACCACCACTCCGTGCTAAAAATAGTTTACAGTTCCTGCCTATGCATCATGGTGTCTGCAGAGCGATTATGTTCCCTCAGCCGTCCTCTTTCGGCGGTCTTCCTTTAGTTTCTACTCGTTGTGTGCGTGCTGAACGTAGTCTTGACACCTCCACTGATATATGTGATGTTCTAGATGAACTAATATCTTATTCACAAGAGTGTTCAGAGGAGTGGGAAGCGGAAGTCGGATTTTTTTGGGAATCATGGAACTCCAACTTAATGATCTGTCAAAATAATAATCTGATTTCACAGTTGAGTTACACGGATAATTTTTTACAACTTTTTTTCAATGAAATTCATTCTAGAATTACACAAAAAATGAAAATTTACAAAAATTATTTTTTGAGTTTCACTGCAACTTTGGCTCTCTGTGGGCAGTAAATTTCCAGGTAAAAGTTTATTAACTATATTTTTCACACTCAATCGTGATAAAATGACCTACTTTTCTTCAGTAAATTTTCCTGTACGTCACACCAGTAAAAAGTTGGAATTTTGGGGGAATCATGGCATTCCAGCCAAACAGTCGGTCCAAATAAAAATCTGATTTCACAGTAGAGTTCTAAGGATTCTTTCCAACAACTTTTATTCAGTGAGATTCATTCCAAAATGAAAGAAAAAAAAAATACCAATTTTTTTTTTTTAATTTCACTGCAACTTTGGCTCTCTGTAGGCAGTAAATTTCTGGGTCAAAGATTATAAACTATATTTTACAGACTCCATCGTGATAAAACGAATAACTTTTCTTCAATAATTTTTCCTGTACGTTGCACCAGTAAAAAGTTATAATTTTTTGGGAATCTTGCAATTCCAGCCTAATGCGACAACCTAGAAAGAAACGGATTTCACAGCAGGATGCACCAGAAAATTTTCTATAAAACACCTTTTATGACGTTTTTTCAGTTTCAAAGTTCATTTTCCGCTGACTTTTGCGTTCAGAGGGATTTCCCGAGAAAAACTTTTGTGGTCAAAGGGTGTTGAGAGTCTCCGATAAAAGAGACTTGACTGTACTTGACTCAGTATTACTAATATTATTGTCATATTTGTAAGTGCAAGCGGTTCTAAGTCACACACATTGTAAATTGAGGACTACCTCTACCTTTAGAAATGGAAGTATTTGAGTATGTTGATAATGTAAGAAGATTGTTTGAATATTATTTGTCCTTTTTTTCCTTCTCCACCTCCTACTCATCCTCTTTGCATCACAGTGTCGACAGCCCAGTTCTGAGGGCACCTCCAGGAACCTTTTCCTGTGGGGCCAGAGTGTGTGGATAATTGCCTCGCTGCTCATGGATAGCCTCCTTCATATCAACGAGCTTGATATTATTCGTCGTCATCTTCCATCTTACAACCGTCCACGTAAAGGAGGACGTTACTCAGCCTTCCAGGTAAGCTCTCGTTCCTCAGGGATGGACTAGTTAGTGGTTTCTAGCCTCTATGCTATGGCCCATTTCAGTGAATGTCAAAAACAATTCTCACCCTATGGCAACAGCTTTGTCATGACTGCCTTTCCATGTGCCCACACATTTTGGGCTAAGTTTAGTTGCAATCTGCTGACAATTTGCTCAAAATGGACAAAGAATGCATTCAAATACTTTTTTCAAAACATTGTTATTAATTGATAATTATCAGAAAAAAATAATGACAGCTGTCGACTTCATTTTGTCATAATAACCATCTCACAGAAAAAAATAGGTTTCTATAGGGAAACCATTGTGTTTGGCAGATACACTGGCATAAGGTATAGTCAGCATAGGTTTGCTAGGGTTGAGGAGGAGAAATGGCTAGTATGTACAAGAAGGGTTTGACAGGTAACTTGTGATTTATGGTTACCTTGAAAAGTGACAGCTTGAAAACTCCTTAGGTTTGTGTCAACCTTACTTTGTAAAAGCATGGACTGAAGCCATGAGGCAGCAGTTTTTGTAACCTTTGCTAAGTTTTCACACCAAGAAGTGTTCCCTGCACCATAGTCATGATGTATTCAAACAAAGTTTGGGCTGTGCCACAGAGTTACATATCAGAGTATGAGTTCCCTATACTGCTGTACTGAGACTTATGAAGTCTAAAGCTGAGCTCAATGGCTGTCTAACTGTGTCCACTTGGTCCAAAACCTACAATTTCACACACTTTACTCCTGCCTAATATACCTATCAATCAATCAGTCAATGGTGGCATACGCTGGGGATGCATTGCCTCGCGCACCCTATGATGCCAAGTCCAGGGGTCCCTCCATCCTGAGTACCTCCCAGCAGGATCTATCAACTTGCTCAAGCCATGAACTCTATGGGTGTCCCCTTAGCCTCCTCCACTCAGGATTATCTCTTACAGAGACAACCCGATGAGTAGGGCTGGCTTCTGGGTAGCGTGCCACGTGGCTATATAACTGGAGTTGGTGTTGATAGACTGTGCAAGTAATATATGTTAAATCAGTCATGGAGTAGTTGCCGGTTTGACACAAAGTCATTCCAGTGATATCCCATGATTCTGCATAAACATTTATTACCAAAGACATCAGTTCACCTCTCCAAATCCGTATCTCACAGCCATAGAGTAAGACAGGGAGCACAAGGGACTTGAAGATCCGGATTTTTATCTTTCTACACAAATATCGACAATGCCCTTGCTACCGTCTTATTTCAAGAAAATTTACACCACTATTGTCTTTTCTGAGGAAATTCTTCACAGCATTAGTATAAATCCATAACCTTGATATGAACATAAATATAATGATAAAAATAAGCTGAGCACATAAGCACTACTTATATTCTTAGGAGTGCTTGACCCTTTAAGGTATTTTGACATTGTGACATAACTTACATCAATATAATGATTGTGCAGAATAAGATACTGCTTAAAGATGAGGCCCTTCATGCAAGAAAGAGGAAATGTGCAAAAACATGAATCTCCAGAAAATGCATTTGGATCTTGACAATGTTAAAATAGCCATAACTATGGCTTTTCAAGTTAGACCATCAATTTTCTCTTCTATTCTTTTTAAGCTCTATGTGTACTTTCTGAATATAAGTTAAAGTTAGTAGAATTGCCCATGAGTAGACCCATGATACAAAAATGCAGCTATGGTTGCTTTCTAATTAAACAAAAACTGAAAGTGTTTTCTGGATGAAAATGTTTTTATGTGCATCAGAAAGCTACACAATAAAAAGAAGACTACAGCCCACACATCATAACCATCATACTCCCTGCCTGTACTGCATGTTACTCATTCCAATATGCTGTATATTTTTGTTTTCATTGGTAAGATTTAAAAAAAAAGAAATCATTTATGTGAATTGTAACAGCATGCACACATATGGGCGGTCTGAAGGTGCGCAAATGGCGAACTTAATAACCTATGGGGAAAAATACATATGGGCGGTCACGGCCCAAAACCCCCCTACCAGAAAAAAAAAAAAAAAAAAACCTGGTCTGCTGGCAGGAAGCACGTCATACTCACGGCCAATCTCTCGCTTTTTTCTTCCACTGTCCACCTTAATCACTTCCACCTGTACTATGGTCATCATCGGGTTCTTCCGGGGTTTAGGCTTCAATGACACTGCGTGCAGCATAATGGTGGTGCAAAGGTGAGGCAGAAATCATTGAATAATTGCAGTCACCACAAGACAAGGAGAGGTGATCGGGTTATGGCAGGAAACGACATGTTGTGTACGTCGGCAGTGTTCTTCACTGGCGATAGAGGGCGTGCGGGTGCTAGACAGCTGTAGCTCGCCAGCGGACGCCATTTTGCTGCCAGAACAGCTAGTAAGCGTTCTCAGAAAATCAGCGGACGCCATTTTGCTGCCAGAGAAGCTAGTAAACATCCTCAAGATCAGGGAATGCCATTTTGGTGCCAGAGCACCTAGTAAACATCCTCAGAAGATCAGGGAACGCCATTTTGGTGCCAGAGCACCTAGTAAACATCCTCAGAAGATCAGCGGACGCCATTTTGCTGCCAGAACAGCTAGTAAACGTCCTCAGAAGATCAACGGACGCCATTATCCTGCCAGTGAGATGTCGTTACCATAGCGGTGAGGTGCGCAAATAGCAAGACCACTTGCGCAAATGGTGGGATGATGGCCACAAATTAAGGCCGCGCAAATGGCGAGGGCGCAAAAGGTGAGTGCGCAAATGGTGAGGTTTTACTGTACAGTAAACCTTTGATATAATGGCCCCGCTTATAACGGATTTTGGATTTAACGGACAAGGTCAGAGGGTTAGAAATCCACAGGGACCAACTGAGAGTAGTTTTTGAACCAACCACGCCTGGTAACTACAATAACATCTGCTAGCGACATGGCCTTCCTCCCTTTATCCTATCCTTTGGTTTCTGTAGTCTTTTTCAGCCCACCTAATGAAATATTTTCCTCCTTGAGATTCCCATTCAAATGAAGAAAGTATTTACACCACAAGAAAGTCTTATGCATCAATCCAGGATGTAAATGTAATGGAAAATAGCCAAGTGTTAATGAGTGTCGGTACTGACACAGCTAGAGGGGTCCGTCAGGTAGGTTAGGTTAGGTTAAGTTAGGTTTGGTTAGCTAAATTTATTCGGCACGTGGTGTGGGACGGTGGAAATATGCAGTGCCGGACGGGACATGACGGCGGCGGTCCATTACGTGGGCTGGCGTTGCAAGAAATACCTCCTCGCAGATATAAGTAACCCTGGTGTCCACCACGCATGTGCACTAGGGGAATACACAGCAGGAAAAACATTAATTTGCCATTTTTTTTAGTTTGTCCATTTGTGATCTTTGTGAGCAGTGAGTGAAATATAGAAACAGTATGCAAGTTAAACCCCTCTCTGCAAGCTATTTTGCAACTGCGGTGGTGGGCAGCAGCGGGTGTACAACAGTCATTGAAAAGTCAATCATTTAAAGATTTTTGACAGAAACAGTTAGCAGATTATTTCATTATACACCGAAAACTACTAAAAAAAACGGTTTTGTCTGCCAGTGCAAAATTGTTGCAGGTATAAAATTTTATCCATATCCGTAACAATACAGCCCCTCCCATGGGGTCCCGCTGCCAACCTGGCAGTCTCAGTGCCCCGCAGTCCCTCGCCAAGTTTGCTGTGTGGCTATATAGACAATGTGCAGACAACATACACAATGAAAAAACTATATACCTATGTTCATTAGGTTCGTCAGTATTATTGTACGTATTTTTAAATTTCTGCTGCTTAAAACGGACTTTCGGCATTAACAGACTAAGTTACCCCCCAATTAGTCCATTAAATCGAGGGTTTACTGTAATGCACATTAGTAACATTGGCAGTCTAAGTACCATCCCTTCCCTCTGGTGTTGGTGTTGTAACTTTTCATTCACATTAATCTGAAGCCAAACCTCCTGAACAGAGTTACTAGCCATTTACTACTTTTCACATTTGTATTGAACATGACCTCAGCTAAACCTTGGTCACTACCACTAATACGCGCCGTCACAATTTTACCACCAAGATCATGTTGTGTAGCCTGATCAGCTGCTGCGTCTGCTACACTACCATTTACACCAGCACTTTAATCATCACCAATTGAAGGTGCAATGGCATCATCTACACTTACAGCATTGTTATCATCTTTTTTTTTTCGTGCTGCCTGTAGCGCCTTAGGCTTTCTTGAGAGGGCTCCTGGGCAACCCCAGCCCGTTAGTGGCGCAGGCAAATTTTGTTTATAGTTGCTGCTGTGATATATGACTTGCTTGGCCCATGGGAAAATGTAGGAAAATATTATAGTACAGTAAACCCTCAGTTATCCAGGTGCACTGTATCCAACCTCGCCCATATCCGGGAGCTTTAAAAAATAGTTGATTTTTTCCAAAAAATAATCAAATTGTCGCGCGCTGCCAAAAGTCGTTCAAATTGCCTGTGTGATGCCTCTAAGCTCTGCCCGGGCAGTGTACCGCACCCGTAAGGCGCGCCCCAGCTTCCACGTAGCAATGACATTGACGTCCTGGTGCAAAGGTTTGTAGGAAAGCTGTGTGCTTCGCAGTACAACTGGCACGTAAACGTTCTTGCCGAGAGCTGCAGACCATATCGAAGTGACGAGAGTCAAAGGACTGTTTAAATGAAACACACAGTGTGAACCCTAGCATAAGCCTTGATGACTGCCTAAATTCAGACTGGACTAGGTGAGTAGGGCTCCGTCCCTGTGGAGAAGGTGTGCGGGTCCGCTAGCACTCCTGCAGGAGTGAGGGCGGAATAAGAAATGCAGATAAGTACCGCCCTTGGTCCGACATGTGAAAGAAGGATTTTACCATGCTTACGGTAAGGCGAGTAAAGGGGCCCGCAGGGGTTCAGGAGTCCCGTGGGCCAGCCCGATCTGGAGGTGTGGGCTGGCCGTAAATCGTGGTTACTTCTTGTGGCTGGCCTCCCTGTGGTCCCGCTGGATGCACTGTGCAGGGGGTACCCGCCCCCCCTGGCTCACAAGGGCAACACAGTGTAACTAAACAGCCACAGATCACCACGCAAGCGGATGCACCAGGTTGTCATTGATCCTTGGTTATCCTCCCCACTCACACTCAGAGTGGGGTGGCTTGGTGTACTTGCCCGGCATCTGTGGGCCTTCAGGCTCATTGCTGGGCTTAAAAGGGTAGCGCCCTGGGGTGCCTGCCCGGGCGTCCGTATAGAAGCCTGCTTTGAGCACTTGATGCCCATTGCCCGCCCGGACTGCTTCGGGTATCGCTCTGGTATGTCTTCTGGTTGACCCGGGTGGTAAAGCCCGCGGTGCTCGTAGCCACGAGGTTGTTAACGCAGCTACACAGTGATAAAGCCACGGGCGCGCACCTAAGAACAGCACAGAGCGTCGGCCTTCCTGTTTTGTAAAACTGGACCCGTAAAAAGTTTCTTGTGGCAGTGCTGGGTCTGTTAGAAAGCCTGTGTGGTAAACACAATGGTGCAGACTTGGGGGGTTAAGCTGCCACAAATACCTGAGTTTTTCTGGGTTGGGTCCAGGCCCTGCTGCTGTGATTGGCCAGGCAGGGGAACATTAGCTGCTGCCTGTGAACACGGGGCTAGGCACCCCAGCAATGGTACAGCGGCTGAGGCTGTCGCGACTTAATGCCGAATGCCAAGTAACAGATCTCCCCAAGGTGCAGCAGGACTGCGATAAGCCAGGGAGAGATTACCGCGAGTGCAAACTGTGACGACGCTGCTTGAACCCTTTTCTCAGCGCCCGGAGCACGTCAATCGCACGCATTTCACTCCCTGGTGCAGACTGACTGCTACAAATCCATTGGGCGTACCATATTATGAGTAGGCTATGGACAGAATCTGGATCTGGACCTGTACGAATAATGCGCAGGGCACCCGTACAGGTGCATAACACACATATAAAGAAGCACCTATGCAGTACTCTGTTGTTGCCTTTATGGCAGGCCATGATCGAAAGCTGGGTTTTCAGATCCGTAGACTTAACCTACACCATATCCGGGTTTTTCCCATATCCAGGTGCCCCCGTGGCTCTATTAACCTGGATATGAGTGTTTTCTGTACATTATTTTACTTCAGCCTCATTTTTTAGTTACAAATATGTATTATTGCAATACAGAGTTTCCTCAGGAAGGCAATGGTAGTCAGCTTTTCCTTGTATCAAATAACAGTGTCAGGATATTGAGTAAGAGTAAAGTGTGCAAAGTTGCTGATTTTTTTATTTGGGCGCAGTAAGATGGCCACCAACTTGTCTCCAGTGGCAACAACTGAAGACCTTGGACAAACACACTAGCATATAGCTTTGTTGTACTCAGTACCAAGCTGCATTAACTTCAACATTAGTTATGCAGAAGTGAGAGGACATATTTCTTGTTGAATTCATTGGGACAAGATTTAAGGAATTATGTCTTCAAGAGTAGACCAAAGAGAAAAATCTGTATTTTCATCATTTATTGAGTCTACATAAAATATCTTGAAATATAAGATGTAAAAAGAAAGAAATAATGGGAAACTGCTGTCGAGCAGATGATGATAATGATAATGTTTAGTGTTCATTTAGAAGCTTTCAAATTTGAGATACTATACAAATATTATTCAATTTCAGATGCTTAGTGGAAAATCTAATCAAATAATTTTAATTTGGTTTGGGTACATACAATGACACGGTGTTGAGCTGTAGCATTGGCCCTAGAACACTAGAAGCCAGGGGGAATCTGTGTGGCTGTGTGAATAATGTCATTAATATGTTGGTGGTATGCATGATTATTATAATGAGTGTTTGAGAGGCTTGGAGGAAGGGGAAAGTAAGAGAGAAAACAGTGAGTCATGTTTGTTGAAAGGCATTACGTTACTTTTTACATCTAAAAAATTTAAGTTTTGTCATATGATTAAGTTGTTCAGACATGTGGAATGGTTGTTTCATTACTTAGAAGCCAGCTCTTTAGTATTTCTTCAAAGTCATGTTATATGATTTCCACACTTTTCCCTGTTTTGTGTGATTAAATTTGCTCCATTTTCTTTTGCTTGTGCTGTGGCATGAATTCATAAATTATTTAACTTTTGCCTTGCTTATATTTTCTTGTTTTTGAAGTTTGAACTTTTTTTGTATCATGGCAAGCGTCCAAGGTACATCAAAGAGGTAAGGAAAAGAAGGGAAGGTAAAACCTTTCTCTCACCCATCACCAGCTGTCCTGACACACCCTAGTGTTGCTCTTGTGGCACCTCACCACTACTACTGCTGGTACTTCTGCTATGCCACATATGACTCACTCATCACGTACCTCAATACAGGCAGTACCCGTTATTGGATAGAGTTGCGTTCCAAAGAAAATGGTAAATAGCAAATTGTCAAATGAACACATTTCCTCTTAAGGAATACATGAAAAGGGTGTTGCATTCATGACCACCTCCTTGACCCAAGGGGAAAAAATTATGAATGAAAGAAAAAAAGATTGTATATTTTGCACCTCTTATTTTTAAACAAAAATATTTTTGATGTACATTTTTTGTAACACAGTAATAAGGCATAAAATATACTGTACATACATCTGTACTACCAGCTGGTTGGGGGGATCATGTTAAGCACATGATTCAAATATTTTTGTTTATATATATATTTATTAATTTTTTATTTATTTATTTATTTTCAATGTGCTGCCTGTAGTGTCTGTAGACTTTCTTGAGGGGCCTCTTGGGCGACCCCAGCCCATTAGTAGCGCAGGTGAATTTTATTTATAGTAGCTGCTGTGATATATGACTCTTGCTTGGCTGATGCTGCCCCTGGTGATCCTCTTGAACAAAGTCACTGAAATTTGGGGTTTATTTAAGATCTGGGCTGAATGTGGGTAATCTTCTGCCACTCAGCGATGATTTGAAACTCAGCGCGTTTTGGTGGGTCCACGGGCTCACCAGACTCACATGCTAACCACTCGGCCACTGCCTCCCTCATGCACATATCAATATTAATGAAGCATTATAAATGAAATAAGTTTACACAACCCATCTGTTTGGTCACATCTTGTCTCAGTCCATGTGATGCTTACCATGCAGGAGGTGTATGTAAGAGAGTGACTGGTAGCATGCCAAAAGTCAAAGCTGAGAGGTCAGGAGGAGTAGTAGGGGTCTGTAGGGGAAAGGATAGTGTGTGCATGTGTGTGTGAATGTGTGTGTGTGTGTGTGTGTGTGTGTGTGTGTGTGTGTGTGTGTGTGGTTTACAGGGCCTGAGCTAAGCTTGGATAGTCTTGTCTTCTTGTCTATATTTGTTCAACTTCTTCATTTGACAGACACTCTCTGCCTCTACAATCACCTCCTTCAGACCATTCCACTCATCCACACTTCTGTATTGGAAACTGTACTTCTTTATATCCTTCAGACATATTCCTTTTTTCAGTTTCTTATTGTGTTTTCTCATTCCCTTCCTCCTCTCTGTCAGATAAAAGCATCACTGTCGGTCAGTCTCATGCAAATGGTGTTCAATGGACTCATCACTCAGTTCTGTACGACAGCGAGACATGTTTTCCCTCTGTGTGTGTGTGTAAGAGAGAGGGAGAGGGAGAGGGAGAGGCAGAGGCAGAAGGAGAGGGAGAGAGAGAGGCAGAGAGAGAGGCAGAGAGAGAGAGAGAGAGAGAGAGAGAGAGAGAGAGAGAGAGAGAGAATTTGTGCGGGTGGAGAATGTGCGTGTGTGTGTATTTACCTATTTGTAGTCTACTGGCCCCAAGCTAAGCTCTAATAGTCCTGTCTCCATATCTACATTCATCCAGCCTTTCCTTCATTTGTTGGACACTGCTCGCCTCCACCACCTCTTCCTGCAAGCTGTTCCATGTGTTAACACTTCTGTGTGGAAAACTATACTTTATAAGATCATCTCTATCCACATCACCAAACTTATTTACCAATTTATACAGCGTGATCAGATCTCCTCTCTCCCTTATTTGTTCCAGTGTCATCAAGTCCATCTCCTTCAATCTGTCTTCATATGTCATTTTCGAGATTTCTTGAACCATTTTAGTTGCGATTCTCTGTATCCTTTCCAGCTTTCTGATATCCTCTTTATGAGGTGATCACACAACTGCAGCATATTCAAGCTTTGGTCTTATCATTGTTGTTATTTTCTTCATCATTTCTTTGTCCATAACATGGAATGATACCCTTATATTTTGCATCATCCTGTAGGTTTCTCCAAACAGCTTGTTTATGTGCTTTTCTGGGGATAGTGTGTCTTGCATCGTTACTCCCAAATCTTTTATTCATGTACCACCTTTAAATTTTCTCCCATCCTGTATGTTTTCCTTGGTCTGTTTTTACGTTTCCCCATTTCCATAATGTGGCACTTGTTTGCATTAAATTCCATCTCCTATAATTGACTCCATCTATACACTCTGTCCAGGTCTTTTTTGCAACTCCTCACAGTCTTCCTCCATACTCATTTTCTTATTAACTTTGCATCATCTGCAAAAAGGCTCATATAACTTTTTATACCCTTTGGCATATCATATATATATATATATATATATATATATATATATATATATATATATATATATATATATATATATATATATATATATATATATATATATATATATATATATATATATTTTTTTTTCACAACAAAGGAGACAGCTCAAGGGCACAAAAAAAGGAAACAATAATAAAAAAGCCCGCTACTCTATGCTCCTATAAAAAGATTCAAAAGAGGTGGCCGAAAGAGAGGTCAATTTCGGGAGGAGAGGTGTCCTGATACCCTCCTATCTATATCTATCTATATATCTATCTTTCTATCTCTCTCTCTCTCTCTCTCTCTCTCTCTCTCTCTCTCTCTCTCTCTCTCTCTCTCTCTCTCTCTCTCTCTCTCTCTCTCTCTCTCTCTCTCTCTCTCTCTCTCTCTCTCTCTCTCTCTCTCTCTCTCTCTCTATATATATATCTATCTATCTATCTATCTATCTATCTATCTATCTATCTATATATATATATATATATATATATATCTATAGATATATATATCTATATATATATATATCTATATCTATATCTATATCTATATATCTATCTATCTATCTATCTATCTATCTATCTATCTATATATATATATATATATATATATATATATATATATATATATATATATATATATATATATATATATATATATATATATGTATATAGTCGTTCCTCAAATAGTACAGGGGTTAGGGACCCAGGACCCCCGTACTATTTGAAAATCCGTACAAAATTAGTGCCCCCCCTTAGAAACACAC
Organism: Eriocheir sinensis; assembly: GCF_024679095.1. Taxonomy (NCBI): domain Eukaryota; kingdom Metazoa; phylum Arthropoda; class Malacostraca; order Decapoda; family Varunidae; genus Eriocheir; species Eriocheir sinensis. The sequence continues at coordinate 11,051,640 of NC_066517.1, read as the reverse complement.
CTGGGCTGCATTTGAAAGGGGGAATCGGGACTCTCAGAATGTCCCGAGTGATCTCAGATGCGTGATGCGGCAGCATGAGTTGCCAACTCGGCACGTCCAATGGCTCTCGGCTTTGAGAGGTGGAGCACCTTCGTGCTGTGATGACGTCATCAGCAAATATGGCGGCCCAAACAAACATAAATAAGTGTTTCCATTGCATTTCACCTTTCTGTACCACCATAACCACTGGAGCTTCCTTTTCATCTTCTGTTGTAAGGGGTTCGTCAGCTAGGACAGCTAGTAATGCATGTTAAACGTCACCAGGAAGATCAGCATACGCCATTTTGCTGCGAGTGAGACGCTGTTACCATAGCAATAACGAGGGTTATTGAGGCCTTTATCTCCACTCTTGCAGCACTCTTGGAGCACTGGCAGTTACTGCGGCAAGAGGGAGTAAGCCGTTTCAAAGGCTGTAGTTGGGACCGAAAGGGACAACTACCTCCCGAACCAAGACCAAGACCAAGATGATAGATACAGCGAACACTGCTCTCATTCACGTGGTATGCTCTCCCTACTGCAACGTAACTCATCCCAAAAATGTAACTTCTAGATCTGAATTCTTCTGCAAGGTGAACACCTTTCTCAAGTGCTTCGGGGTGCTTTCAGCAGGTATTTTGGTAGAACAGTGTTGCCACTCACACCATGGCTACTTGGTGCGATGAGCGGGAAATATAAAAATCCTAAAAATCAGTCCATATAAAACCGAAACCGTACTATTGGAAACCGTACTATTTGAGGGACGACTGTATATATATATATATATATATATATATATATATATATATATATATATATATATATATATATATATATATATATATATATATATATATATATATTATGAACATTATTAGTGCCAGAACTGAGCCTTGAGGAACTCCACTCTCCACTCATCATCATCATCATCATCATTGTTGTTTAATGTCCATATTTTCCCATTGAAGGTGGGGTTGGACGGGCGATGACTCTCCTCCACATCTGTCGATCTTGTGCCATATATTCCTCTATTCCCAGTATATTCATATCCTCCGCCACACATCTGCTCCACTTTTTCTTAGGCCTTCCCACTGGCCATTGTCCCTCAATTCTCAACTCCTCCACCTCATCTGACACGCCTCCCTCTGCCTTCTTCACATGTCCAAACCATCTCAATCTTCTCTGCCTCAATTTAACAGAAAGGTCCTCAACCCCACACATCTCTGCCACTTCACTGCTTGACCTTCCATCCTGCCACCTCACTTCTGCCATGGATCTCAGCATCCTGCAATCACACCTGCACAGAACATCCATCTGTCTGTTCTTCAGTGCCCATGTTTCTGCTCCATTCAAAAGAACACTTCTCACACAGGCCTCGTAAACCCTTCCTCTGCTCCTCAATCCTATGTTGTGGTTCACTAATAAACTGGCTATTTCTTGCCATCTATCCCATGCAGCTGCTGCCCTCGCTCTCACTGCTCTCTCCACTCCAGCTTCACAGTCCAACACATCTCCCAGGTAGCAGAACTGCTGTACTTCCTCCAACACACCTCCGTCCACCACCAGCCCGGCATCCTCGTCATCATCACTACCATCACCATCATCCCCCTCCCTCACACATCTTGGACATACAAAGTTCTGTATCCCTCGCAAATTTCTGAGCATCGTTGATGACACCATTTATTACACAGTACACAACACAGAATTTACTCCCACTCCTCTTCCATAGCATCCACATGGCCATTTTCCTGACTGAATCCTTTCTCTTGCCTTATTTCGAGTCACCATCAATTTTATCTTTTCCATGTTTATTTTTAATCCCCTCTACTCCATTTCTTCCTTCCATCTGTTAAACACGTCAGTCACTTCTTCCTTTGATTCTGCTGTCAACACCAGATCATCAGCGCACAGTAGCTCCCTTGGGCCGTCTCCCCTTGCCAATTTAGTAGCCTCTTCCATTACTGTGACAAAGAGTAGTGGACTAAGAGCTGATCCCTGGTGCACTCCTACTCTTATGTCAAAAGCCTCTGGTGTTCCTGCTACTGTTTTCACCTTTGACCTCGATTCCACATACAGAGACATAACTGCAGCCATGAGCCTTTCTGGCACTTTTTGCCTCCTCAGTGCCCACTCAATCGCTCTCCTCGGCACTCGGTCAAAAGCCTTCTCCAGGTCCACAAAGACATGATATAGTTTCTGCTTCTTTTCACTGAACTTTTTCTGTATTTGCCTCATAATAAATATTGCGTCTGTTGTCGACCTTCCTGGACTAAAGCCAGACTGCTGATCATCCACTTTTATCAGTTTCCTTAACCTCTCCTCCAACACCTTTTCAAATAATTTCATTCCATGCTCCAATAGTCTAATTCCTCTATATTTTCCACACTCCAAAGCATATCCCTTTCCTTTGTAAATTGGCACAGTCACACTGTTTTTACAATCTTCAGGAATCTTTCCCTCGTTGACAATGCTTCTAAATACTCACATCAGTTCTATAATACCTGCTCTTTTTAGCAAGTCACTTATCACTCTTGTTGGACCTGGCACTTTTCTACTTTTCATTCCTTTTATTACTATCTTCACTTCTTCTGAGATCTCTTCTATCGGCCCTTCTACTACACCCATCTCTTCCAGATTGTGCTCATTTTCCCCATTTAACAGATCTTCAAAGTAACTTCTCCACCTCTCTAGTATCTCCTCTTTCTGTATCTTGATAACTCCTCTTTCGTCCTTTATATACTTTGCTCTGATTACATCTTTTCTCCCTTTCTTCATTTGTTTTGCAATTCTAAACATTTCTTTTTGCTTCTCACTACTATTCAGTTCTTCACTCCAACTTTCCCATGCTAGCCTTCTTGCTCGGGCTACTTCCCTTTTTGCTTGTTTTCCTTTCTCTTTATATTCCCTTTTATCTTCTTCATTCCGTGTTCTCTTCCATCTCTTATAAGCTCTTTTCTTTTCCCACACTGCCCTCTGCACTGCTTCATTCCACCACCATGTTTCTCTTTCTTTAGCAGACGCCACCATGTTGATACAGGGCTGTGGGGTTCTTGAAAGGTCTGGACGTCCGAAAATCCCGTAAATTCTCAGCAATAAAAAATATAAAATAAAATATCTGAAAATTGAGTTATGAGACTCACAGCTCTTCCTAGTCACTTATTATATTTACTTCTGACCAGTCACATCTCTCATATGTTAAGCAAAGACCAGATGAACCGCTCTTAAGTTTATTTAAGCAACCAAGATCGCTGGAAATTAAGAATAATTAATTAAATCCCAGGCACACAGCAACCAAGCTAACTGTCTTAAAACATCCTATGCAAAATATGTACTTAGCTGGGGATGGCGAAGCAGAAAGCACATTTGGTCTTCCTCGTGGTCCGTTCGGCCTGGAGTCCTTCTGTCCTCTTCGTTCCTCTCTGCAACACGCCGTGCCCTCCTTACCTTCCAACAGCTTCCCTCGCTAGCAGCACACAGTCACTCTGAACTTGTGGATATACTACAAAGCAGGAAAACCACTACGATAGACACGTGGCACGGGAAGTCTGGGCAGGAGATGCTTGGAAGATGGCGTCAGGACCCACAATGCTCCGCGCCCCGGCCGTGGTCAAGATGCCAGCTCTCGCCATACTGACATCTCGTTTTCTGTGTAACACTTACGCTAAACGCCCTACGGCTACTGGATTATTATTTATTAATAACTTAACACATGCACTAGGTAAATAGTGGTTCATGCATCCCACACATAGCTCAGCTTTGGCAGTTATAACGAATATGATTTGAAAAGCTCGCTGCTCCCGCCTGCCTGGTTTTCCCGCCTTGGTGAGGGACTGAGTTCCCGCTCTCTCAATCAAAATGGCGGTCACTTCCGCGGTAATTTTCCACGGGCCACTCCTAATAATGAAATCATGACAAGGGCAAGTGCTTTGTTTACATTGTGGATGTGGATACGGGCAACCAACCTTGGCTGTGTGTGACGCACACCCGGAAAAGTCGGAATTGCCGGTTGCCCAGCTGGCGCCAAAGCGGTGGGAAGAAAAATGCCCTGTGTGACACCAGCTTACGGATGATCGTGAACTCGCTCCTGGTTGGGCGTGCAGGTGTTGCCCGTAGCCCCAATGGTTGGACAAAAACGGCCATTGTGACACCGCCTTAACCCTTTCCTTGCGCGCAGTCTGGACGTGACTATCCCCTCAGGCGCAGTCAGGGAGCCCAATGGGGGGGTTCTTTTAACCTCTGTATATCAAAAACTATTCATCACAGCTAAAAACCAAAAACACCACTGGAAAGAGGAGGTCCAGATCTATAGGAGTCGGTTAAGTATGCCTCTCTTGCAAACGTACATGCACGTTCAGGGAGTGTTGAATGTTAATACTTACGTCAGTGCGTGCGGGATGATCAGCCATATTGAGGTAACTGCGGACATCTCTTTTTCAGACTCTGGCAAGGGAGTATTGCCAACTGCAATATTTAGCGCTTAGTCCTAAATTCTTACCATAACGACTTTCGTGCATTACCGCCACGAGTTTCGCGGTGCTTTGACATGTACGGGTCACGTTTACCTACCGACGGCGTCATGCGTGCTTCCTTAAAAGGCGGTGTCCAACCATTGGGGCTATGGGCAACCGTGATTGCCTGTATACCCAACCAGGAGCGAGTTGTTGATTGTCTGTATGAATGGAAAACAGTTGTGAGTACAAGCGTGGGTACGTGGGTAACGAATGGCTGCATGTAAACAAACAGATGACAGCAGTGGCTGAGGAGCAGTGGAAGATGGCCCACCAAGGGACTCGTAAAATGGACTGGCAGAGCTGCGTTGCTTACTACTTGATTAACAAGATAAGAGAACACCCCGTGCTGGGGAACCACAGTCCAAAAAACTTTTTTGTAGATCTCCCGGTGTTGTTTTCCTCTTCTTCTTCTTTTGACCTGTAATGCATGGCAGCGACGGTGAAAAGTAACAGTGGAAAATGGCAAAAGGGCATAGAAAACCAAAATCAGGGAAAGAAAAGATTACAGAAAAACACCTAAGTTCAGGGTGAAGTGTATAAGTGCGCACTGTGAAGTAAATAAAGGCCGCTTTCACAGTCACTGTTTGTTTTGATTGTTACCAATGGCGGCGATCGACACTATAGTTTTCCACATGAAATTGGCCTATGGGGTAGTGGTGGCTGCAGGGAAAGCGACAAGTGTTGAGAGTGTGTGGTAAGGTGTGGGGCGAGACTAACCCTGCAGCCGCCACGAGGTGCTGTTGTAAAGGCAATACCTCCGACACCATCACATCACATCACTACTCATCGGCCAATTTCACGCGGAAATACTAGAGTGGCGATCGCCGCCATTGGTAACAATAAATACAAACAAAATGACTGTGAAAGCGGCCCTAAGTGCATGTTGTGAAGTATAAAAGTGTGGAGAAGGAGGACCTAAGAAGCGATACAAAGCATTACAGGTCAAAAGAGGAAGAAGGTCCACTACACACTGGCCGGTGTTGCGAAAAATATCTTCCCACTTAAATTAGTCATTCTGCTGTCCACCACGCATGTGCACTGTGGGAATACACAGCATTAAAAGTGTTAATTTGCCTGGATTTGTTCTTTTTTGTCCGCTTGTGGTCTTTGTGAGCAGTGAGGGAAATATGGAAGCAGTAAGCAAGTTGAACCTCTCTGTGAGCTATTTTGCGATTGCGGCGGCAGTTTATGTTCAATAGGCATTGACAAGTCAGTCATGATGTTAGTGATTTAATGATTTATAACAGAAAAAGTTAGCAACTTATACCATAACACACAGAAAACTACCAGAAGCTATAGGTTTGTCCAACTGTACCACGGGTGGCCGCGAGCAACCGCCCTTACTTTAGCAGACGACACCACGTGGATCACAAGCGTGTATTCAGAACTGCCAGCCAATTGTAAGGCAGCCGCCTTCAACTGCGGCTTTAGAACGACCTCTTCTCACTTCCCATTTTCCACCTATTACTATTTTGAGATAACAAGAGAGTAAAGTCGAAAAAATTGTGATATCAAGGGAGTAAAGTCGAAAAAAAAAAAGTAATTTTTTTCCATAGGCCTGAACCAATAAGCGCTTTATCATGTATTTCAATACCTTGAGTTTCGCGATCCTCGAGTTTAGTGCCATACCTTCGGAATGAAGCAAGCACGAAACTCGAGAGGGTACTGTATTTCTAAATGAATTTTAAGTAATTGTATAGGTTGATAAGGCTATATAGAGTTATGAATATTTTGTTGTTTTTGGGGGAATAACAATGATTTTTATTAAATACCACACACCTGATAGTGTTGCATTTCAATGTTGTCTGAGTGGTCACTGACCTCAGGTTTTTTCCTCTAAGGCTGCCAGCCTGCCACTCACAATGACAGCTCTCCCTGCCTACAGTCTAGAGAAGTAAATACAGAACCCTCCCGAATTTCGTGCTATCCGAGTTTCACGGTTAGTCCTAAATTCTTACCGTCCGACTTTCATGTATTATCACCCTGAGTTTTGTGCTGCTTAGACATGTACGGGTCGTGTCTACTTGCCATTGGCGTCACGCACGCTTCCTTAAAAGGTAGTGTCACACTGGACGTTTTCGTCCAATCTTTGGGGCTATGACAAGAGAGAGAGAGAGAGAGAGAGAGAGAGAGAGAGAGAGAGAGAGATGATGATGAAGCCAGAGTTGAGGAGAGTGGGAGGGGGGGATGTGAGGAACTCCTGTCCAAGTAGAGTTTCAAAATACGTACTGTACCTTGGAAAAAGGAAGAAAACGGGAAGAGAGCATGTCGTTTTGAAGCTGCAGTTGAAGGCAGCTGCCTTATGATTGGCTGACAGTTCTGAAAACACGCCTGTGATTCGCTGGGAGTCCAATGACGTCATCGCCGGCGCTCACCCCATCAGCAGCCTCACTGCCTTAAGGCAGTTTCACACTGGCCGTTTTCCTCCGACCGTTGGGGCTACAGGCAGTGCCTGTACTCCCAACCGGGAGCGAGTTGTTGGTTGTCCGTAACCTGGTGTCACACTGGGCCTTTTTCTTCCCACTGCATTGGCGACAGCTAGGGCAACTGGCAACTCCAACTTTTCCAGGTGTGCGTCACACACGGCCAAGGTCAGTTGCCCGTATCCACATCCACAACGTAAACAAAGCACTTGCCCTGTATCAACATGGCGTCCTCTGCTAAAGTAAGGGTTAGCGTGGCTTGTGCTGCCATTACCCAAGTTATGGACTTGTTGCTGCAGTTAAATGGAAGGAAGAAATGGTTGTGGGTGTGGCGTGCCTGTGGTTCATCCATGCCAGTTCTCATTGTCACCACTGCGCGTGCGCGGCCAACCCACCCATCTTGACTCAACCACATAAACACATGGATTGAATAACAATAAACACACACACACATGCACGCACGCACGCACACACGCACGCACGCACACACCATACTCATTAGGAACCATGGCAGATGTTTCTGACAAACAGAAATGGCTTCGCCATTTCCTAGAATGTGTTAGAATTTATTTGGTAAGTGGCTCACACGAACCAAACCTAACTTTTTGGCAAGAGAGCAGTCGTCTTTAACACTGCTCTCTTTTTGCCATTAGATATGTTTGGTTTGTATGAACCACTCACCAAATAAGTTCTAACACATTCTAGGAAATGGCAAAGCCATTTCTGTTTGTGAGAAACATCTGCCATGGTTCATGATGAGTCTGGTGTGTGCGTGTGTGTATTTACCTAGTTGTATTTACCTAGTTGTAATTTTACAGGGCCTGGGCTTACGCTCGTGTGGTCCCATCTCCGTATCTATAATTATCCAACTTTTCCTTGAAACTTTGCACACTCTTCGCCGATACTATTTCTTCACTTAATCTGTTCCAAACCTCTATATTTCTTTGTGGGAAGCTATATTTCTTTATGTCTCTTGAGCATCTTCCCTTCCTCAACTTTTTACTATGTCCTCTAGTATTCCTGCTGGAAGGTTCCTCTCTTAGTAGCAATTTCTCGTTATCTACTTCTTCCATTTCACGCAATAGCCTATATATTTGTATTAGGTCTCCTCTTTCTCTTCTTTGTTCCAGTGTTGGCAAGTCCATTTCCTTTAGTCTCTCTTCATATGTCAGTCCCTCCAGTTCTGGAACCATTTTTGTTGCCATCCTCTGTGTTCTTTCTAGTTTTACTATGTGTTTCTTCATATGTGGAGACCACACTGTTTCCGCGTATTCTAGTTTAGGTCTGATCATAGTAGTTATTAAGTTTTTCATCATTTCTTTGTCCATGTAGTGGAATGCTATGCCTATATTTCTCACCATGTTATATGTATCACCGAAGATCCGATTTATATGATTTCCTGGTTGCATATAATCTTGCATTATTACTCCCAGGTCTCTCTCTTCATTTACTTTCTTTAATATTTCACCATCTCCCATTTTATATGTCCATTTTGGTCTTTCTACACTTTTTCCCATTCCCATAACATAACATTTCTTCACGTTGAATTTCATCTCCCATTTCTGACTCCATTTCCAAATCTTGCTTAGGTCTTCTTGCAGTCTTCACTGTTTCTTATATGTCTTTGCAGTTTAGCATCATCCATGAACAGACTCATGTAGCTGTTTATTCCTCTGGCATATCATTAATATAGACTAGAAAGAGTACTGGTGCTAAACCGACCCTGGGGCACTCCACTTTCCACCGCTCTCCATTCCGATCTAGTGTCCTTAACCACGGTTCTCATCTCTCTTCCTCTTAAGTAGCTTTCCATCCAGTACTTCATTTTCCATCTCAATCCTCCTTTATTTTCTAGTTTCCACAGCAGTCTTGAATGTGGAACTTTGTCAAATGCCTTCATTAAGTCTAGGTAAATGCAATCCACCCATCCTTCTCTTTCCTGTAATTTGTCCGTCACTCTTGAGTAAAAGCTCAGCAAGTTTGTCACACATGAGCGGCCTTTCCTAAACCCATATTGATTGTTTGTGATTAGATTATGTTCTAGAAATCTCATCCATTGTTCTTTTATTAATTTCTCACATATTTTGCATACTACACTGGTCAGAGACACCGGTCTGTAATTTAGGGGTTCTTCCTTTTTTCCACTCTTGTATATAGGTACCACTTCTGCCCTCTTCCACTCCCTAGGCACTGTGCCTGTTTTAATTGAGCACCTAATGATGTCATATATCGGGCCAACTAGCTCATTTCTGCACTCTTAAGTATAAAACCTGAAACTCCATCCGGTCCCACGGCCTTCCACAATATTTTTTTTTATCTTCTCTTTATCTATTTTGACCTCTTCCATATATACATCTAAGTTGTTTTCTTGTGGTTCATTAAATAATGATTCTTTGGTAAACACTTGCTGGAATTTTTTGTTAAATAATTCCGCCATGCCTTTGGGATCCTCGATCTCTACGTTCTCTTCTGTCAGTCTTTCAATTGTTTCTCTTGATTTAATTTTTCCATTTATAAATCTATAAAATAGTTTAGGTTGTTCTTTACACTTTTCCACAATATCCTTTTTGTATCGTTTCTCTTCTTCCTTTCTCACTTTCACGTACTCATTTCTCGTTGACTTAAAGTCTTCTCTGTTTCTTTGATTTTTGTTTCTTTTTAATCTTGACCACGCTTTGTCTCTCTTTTCTTTTGCCTTTGCACATCTTGCATTAAACCAGTCCTTTTTAGCCCTCTTCCTCGGTCTGTATTTTGGTACGAACTTCATAACACCTGTGTTGAACGCCCTCAAGAAAATATCATATTTTCCTTGAACTTCGCTTGTACTCATTCTCTTTCCAATCCATTTCATCAAAAAACTTCTTGAGGTTTTCCACCCCTGCTTTCCTATAGTTTAATCTATTGCTTCTATAAGTCTCGTCTTGTTCCCTTCCTTCCTCCTCCATTTCCATCTCTATAACCACGTGATCACTTTTTCCCAGGGGGCAATCATACCTCAATTCATCCTTCACGTGAATTTCTCTTGTCAACACCAAATCCAGTCTTGCCGGTTCATCGTCTCTTCTATATCTAGTGCTTTCCTTCACCCTTTGTATCATCAAATTTTCCATCATTAAATTCAAGAATCTATTCCCCCATGCCACATCACCACCATTGCTCTCAAACCTCTCCCAGTCAACCTCTTTGCAATTGAAATTGCCAACTAGTATTACTCCTTTGTTTGCCTTAAGTAATCTCCTCAAACTCTGTATGGTGTCATCAATCATGTTTTCATAATCTTCTTTACTCCATGATGTAGTTTTTGGTGGTACATATGTTACTGCAATCCCCATCCTTTCTCTATTCCTGTTTTCCAAGCTTACACTCACTATCTCTGCTTTTCCCTCTCCATATTCTATTGTTTTTACTAATAACTCTTTCTTTATCATTATCACCACTCTTCCTCCGCCTTTGCCCATTCTATCCTTCCTCCACACATTGTATCTTCCATCTAACTCAATTTGGATGTTTTCTTTTAGTTTAGTTTCAGTTAGGCAAACTATCATGGGATCCCTCTCTTTTAAATAATCTTGCAGCTTTATTTTACTAGAGATCAACCCATTTACATTTGTGTACATTATTCTTATACCTCTCTCTGTATCTTTCTTATCTAGTTTTCGCTCCCCTTTCTCTTCTCCCTTATGAACCATTTCTTGATTCGATCCCCTGAAATTCTCCAAAAAAATGTTTCTTTTTCTTCCTCAGATCTTGCATTATTTTTTACTTTTGTCTCTGCCAGTAATTCATTCCATTTCATCCTTTCTTCTTCATTTCTATTTTTCTTTATGTATACCTATATCCTTACATCCTTCCATTTCTTTTAGTTTAGTTGTTCTATATAGTATGTCTTCGGCTGCCATTTGTGATTTTAGTTTTAGCTTAACTGGTCTAGTTTTCCCTTCAATAAATGGACCCATTCTATAAATCTCGTCTACTTCCTCCTCGATACTCTGTCTTTCTGCATCATTTAGGTTCTTGAGCAGGTCTTTGACCGATTTCAGTTCCTCTTTATCCCTTTTTGGTTTATATGTTATATTCTTTTCTTTCATCCCTAAAATAATAACACTTCTTTTTTTGTCCGCTACTTCTATCACTGATTCTTCATTTTTCTTTAAGGCCTTGACTACCTCTTTCTCCATGTCTTCTTTATCCTCTTTCTTTTGCTGTTCTATTACTTCTCTTAGGCTTACATTTGCTTTTTCATTCTCCACTCTCCACGTCTTCACCTCTTCTCTAACTCTTTGTTCTTCTTTGTTTACCAGTTCCTTCAGGTTTTCATTTTCATTTCTTACCACTCCCAAACCTTCCTTCATTGATCTTTCGTACTTTGCTACTTTTTCCTTTAACTCCTCATTTTCCTTAATCAATTTCTTCTCATTTTCCTCTAGTCATTTTATCCTATTTCTCAGGTCGCTGTGGAATACTCTATTCTGCTCTTCTTCCTCATCCCTTCTCTTTACCATGCTGATCCATTTATCCAATTTTCTTTCCATCAGTAGCACTCTCTTGTATAATGTCGTCTCATTTCTCGCAAATCCAGAGAACTCAGCAGAAGTACCTCCAGCCTCGTACTCACTTTCCTCCCCGCTGTTGTAGTCTCCTCCTCCTGCTCTTCCTCTTCTGCTTCTTGGCGTGTTCCATCCCTGATCTTCCTCCTTCTCACTCATCTTACTAAACTGCTCTAAAGGAGACCCACCAAACCAACATTAGTGCAGCCCAGGCCTCTGCAACACTACACCGGGTATATTTCCTCCTCTCCAGCTGGCGCTGATCGAGGATGTGTGTGTGTGTGTGTGTGTGTGTGTGTGTGTGTGTGTGTGTGTGTGTGTGTGTGTCTTTGTTGTTACTTGATCCACGTGTTCATGTGGTTGTAGTCTAGATGGGTGGGTTGGCCGCGCACGTGCAGTGATGGCAATGAGAAATTCCATCACCGAGGAATCACAGACATGCCTCACCCACAACCGCTTCTTCCTTTCATTTAACTGCAGTAACAAGTCCAATACTTGGGTAATGGCAGCACAAGCCACGACAGCCCTTACTTTAGCAGATGACGCCATGTTGATACAAGGCAAGTGCTTTGTTTACGTTGTGGATGTGGATACGGGCAACCGACCTTGGCCGTGTGTGATGCACACCCGGAAAAGTTAGAGTTTCTGGTTGCCCAAGCTGCCGCCAACTTGGTGGGAAGACAATGGCCCAGTGTGGCACCAGCTTACGGAAAACCAATAACTCGCTCCTGGTTGGGTGTATGGGCGTTTTTTTCAGAACTGTCAGCCAATTGTAAGGCAACCGTCTGCAACTGCGGCTTCAAAGCGACCCGTTCTCTCTTCCCATTTTCTTCCTTTTTCCATGGTACATGTTTGAGATAACAAGTGAGTAAAGGGGGGAAAAAGGTCAGCTTCTCCATGGGTCAGAACAAATAAGCGCTTTTTCAGTGTTTCCAATACCCCGAGTTTCGCGATCATTGAGTTAAGCGCTTTGCCTTCGGAACGAAACAAGTGCGAAACTCAGGAGGGTATATATTCTTGACCTTGCCCCTACCACCCACTCTAGGGTGCTGCACAGTCTAGAGAAGAAACTTATTTACAATGTAAATAAGTATTTCTTAAAAGAAAATGCTATTAGAGGACTTATAATTGCTCCCTCAGAAGTTGCTTGAAGAACCAAAGCCACCAAATTTAGCAAAATGACACATTCTGACAAAACAGAGAAAGACTAATATATATATATATATATATATATATATATATATATATATATATATATATATATATATATATATATATATATATATATATATATATATATATATATATATACAGTCATCCCCTTGCTTCAGGTATTTGCTCGGACTTCGCGATCTTGCTGAAACCGCATGAACGGCGGGACTATAACTCTATGGGAAAATATGCATTTGGGAAGTCACCTCTGACACGCTATATAAAACATGTTTTTCGTTCCCAAAAGTAGCCCAATTTGCGATAAGTAGCCCAATCTGGCAACACTGCAGTGTGTGTGCGTGAATTTTTTTTTAGGATAATGTTGCTATGAGAAAATCTCGACCAATAGCAGTCGTCCCTGAGTGAGCTGCTGGCCAATAGGAAAGCATGACGTCACAGTCTAACCGTGACGTCACTCAGGAGCAACCTAAAAAGGTGTGTCACACTAGCACTTTTTCCGTCAACTTTTTCCGTCGTTTTTCTGAAAATCGTCGATATCTTGGCTGTGGCCTGTCACACACAAACGGTGTTTCGTCTGAAACTTTCCGTCGGCACAGACCATGGGAATGTAAACAAACATGGAGTCCACGCTATGCAAAGATACGCTGCTCTGAACCTAATACTGTGTATTGTGAGACTTAGACAGGCTAAACAAGCCAAAAGCGTGCATGGATGCGCTCATGGTTGGCTCGTCGGGAAAGAGAAAGTGTGTACCACAGGCTGTTAAAAGAGCTGAGTTTAGAGGATCATGAGACTCTGAAGAATTGGATCAGGTTGGACAAGAGCCAGTACCACAGACTTCTGGAGTTAGTGACACCTCTTATTGCCAGAAGTGACACCAGGATGAGGAAGGCTGTCACTTCAGGAGAGCGTTGAGACAGGTTGAAGCCACGCGGAAAGTCTCGGTCTTGGTCTTGGAAATGTAAACAAAGGCGGAAATTTGCAGGCGGACACGATCCTGATCGTCTGACAAATTCATGCGATAAGTTCATGAACGATGAAAATCGACGGAAATGGCATTAATCGACGGAAAAAGTGCTAGTGTGACACCGCCTTAACGCGTCCATTGCCCCGCCTCCTCCTCTCTCCTTCCCCTCCTCTCTGCCTCCTCCCTCCCTCCTCCCTGCCTTCCTCCTCCTCTCTCCTTCCCCCTCCTCTCTGCCTCCCTCCTCCTCTGCCTTCCTATTTAGCGTCAATGCATCAGCCGTCGCTAAGATGCTGAGACTGGGGCAGCGTATAAGCGGGGGTCACAATTAGTTGATCACATCTGAAAACCGCGATGGGTGAGACCCGCGGACGGCGGGGGTATGTATATATATATATATATATATATATATATATATATATATATATATATATATATATATATATATATATATATATAAAGAGAGAGAGAGAGAGAGAGAGAGAGAGAGAGAGAGAGAGAGAGAGAGAGCAGGTCATGTTGGTTTGGCAGCGTGGCTGACAGAGGAATATCCAAGGGAGCCAATGCCCAAACAGTCTCAGTATTTTAAAACCACTATGGATAAATACACACACACCCCAAGATCCTCTCAAGCAGTAACATCCACTCGGTGCTGTTGAGTAGTTTTGTTTCATACACACCTTTTGTTATATTAATAAGAGATCAGCACATCATTACTTGAAACAAAATTTTAATAGAAACTTAACCAAATTACATGTGTTGGTAATATATTAATGTTTTTGGTATTGTACATGAAATTATATTTGTTTCGGTCTGATCTCTCATTCATTGCTCAGTTGGGTTAGTGTGCAGTTATTAAGTAATTTGCAATAAACCTTCCATGCTGTTGCACATTCATTCCTTTTCCTGGTACAGTACCCTCTTGAGTTTCGCGCTATCCGAGTTTTGCGATCCACGAGTTTCGCGGTTAGTCCTAAATTCTTACCATCACGACTTTCATGCATTATCACCCCAAGTTTCGTGCTGCTTTGACACGTACGGGTCACGTCTACTTACCATTGGCGTCACGCACGCTACCTTTAAAGGTAGTATCACACTGGACGTTTTCCTCCAAACATTGTGGCTATGGTAAGAGAGAGAGAGAGAGAGAGAGAACGGGAAGAAAGAACGGGTCGTTTTGAAGCTGCGGTTGAAGGTGGCTGCCTTACGATTGGCTGACAGTTCTGAAAACATGCTTGTGATTCGCTGGGAGTCCGATGACGTCATCGCCGATGCTCACCCTATCAGCGTCTTCACTGCCTTAAGGCGGTGTCACAATGGCCGTTTTCGTTTATGTTACAGACAACCGACAATTTGCTCCCGGACAGTGTGACACTGCCTTAAGGCAGCGAGGCCGCTGATTGGGTTAGCGCCGGCGATGACGTCATCGGACTCCCAGCGAATCACAAGCGTGTTTTCAGAGCTCAGCCAATCGTAAGGCTTCATCTGTGGCTTTAAAATGACCCGTTCTCTCTTCCTGTTTTCTTCCTTTTTCCAAGGTACGTAGTTTGAGATAACAAGGGAGTAAAGGAGGAAAAAAAGTGAGCTCCGGGGGGCAGCATGAGCCAATTATAATGGCACCACTATAAACAATTGCCTGCACCATGACGAGCTCGGGGCCGACCATCAGGCCCAGATGGGTAGTTTACCGGTGCCATAACCTACATTAAAAAAATAAATAAATAGAAATAAAAATAAAATCTCCACGGGTCGGAACAGATAAGCGCTTTTTCAGTGTTTTTAATACCTCGAGTTTCGCGATCCTCGAGTTTAGCGCTATACCTTCGGAACGAAGCGAGCGCGAAACTCGAGAGGGTACTGTATATCTTTGCAGTCTGTTCCTTAAATATTTTGTGTCATCGATATTAATGTTTTCAAAGTTTGAAATATGTCACAGTATGTACTTTATGCCTGTTTTCATCTATAGGAGATGTCTACCACATGCCTATCTCCAATGTGAAATTATCTTTAAATCCTTGATATATTGCATGGAGCTGAAGTCTTAATGAAATAGAGTAACACACTTGTTTTCTGTGTTTTTGGCTTGATGTAGGTGATTTGCATTTCAAGTGTACCTGGGCTGGTGTTGTGGTGCTTGAAGTCTTTCTTCAACCCAGTCTTCCTGAGTAGCTTACACCCTTTCCATCACACATCTAATTTTGGCTCACACCTTTCTTACACCCACATAGAGCATCAAAATTATAATCGTGACTCTTACTCCAGGGATGACTGTCTGTTATGTGAGGATATGTAGTTTTAGGACTAGTTTTTTATTTTCTCTCAATTTACTACCCTTTCCTACCGATACCGATCTTTGTTTCCTCTTATTAATTCATATTTTCTATATATCTTTAATTTGCCTGACCAGTTTCATGAATTCTTGTTTTTTTTCTCCTTTTCTCCCATCTTTTTAGAGCAAGAACAACAAAGTAAGTATGTACACACTGGTTCTTCATGACTCGGTTGTTGGTACATGGCATGGTTCCGCATTTGACTGTCGCTAATAGTGCTGTCCCACAGTTGTTCCTTGTTGCATACTCGACAAGCAGACAGATGTGAGTGCAGTTGCAGCTACAAATTATCTGCTATTACCATGTGAAAGGAAAGGGACGCAAATTATGCCATTTGAGTATTATTGTAGTTAATGTCACACACAATGATTTTTTCATAATTTTCAAAGAAAGATTAACATGCGAGAGTGCTTACATACAGTTCACTGAAAAGTAAGTAAAATTATATTTACCAAGTCAACAAGAAAATACTGTGGAATTTCTCTTATCTGTTGCTGGAAGAGATAGCTGGGTGCAGTTATTTTTAGGACTAATAGTCTAGAAAACTGCCAGTAAGCTGCATGAAACCTAGAACTCTACAGCATGTAACAGCTCATGGATATTAGTGTAGAGGATAATGTTAAATATATGCATCTGTAATACACCAAAACGTAGACCTTTGCCTCATATATTTTCATTATATTGCAGCTGTTTATAGTTTTAGTGAATGTTTTGATAGAGAAAATGTCTTCTTGTAACAAAAATGTGTTAACCCCTAAAGGGCGGGTGCCCATAATCATGGTGGCAACTAAGTGAGCTCAAACAGAGGATGCCCATAATCAATGTTTGGAGGCTGTGCACCTTTATTTTGAATATGTGATTAATCCTTTCCTAGTATAATATTAATAATCAACATCTAGTGTCCTCTACCACCCATGCTCTGCACTTTCTTCATTGATAACCCAGCTATTGGGGGGATCTGGAGTCACATGCTGAGTCTGCCATGAGGTTGTGCTGGCTTCCTGGCTAGGGAGAAAGGGGAAGGGAAGAGAATTGTGTGGTAGTGGCCTCAATTGGTCTGGAAGGGATAAATGATAAGAAATGTGGAAAGGGGGAAGTCACCAGACAGAGATGCATGGCTATTGAGAGTTTGACCAAAAAGGAGAACATTCAACAAAGCTCATTATTCAAATAAAGTGCGTCAAGAAGGAAAAATTCCTTCACATCCCGCAATGGTTTTGCTACTCTCCTTCAACACACGTAGAGCAGGTTGCATTCATGATTAACTGAAGTATATGGTGCATGCACTGACACTGTATGTCTGTTAAATGTGTACTTTAAGGATTGTAATTGCTTGGAAACTTGCTTTTCTGACTCGAACCCCCTGCCCTGAGCAAACATCTCTTAAAAATTGCCCGCCTTTTAGGGGTTAAAGAGAACTGAATAAAATTTGTAAATCCTGTATAGTTTGCAAACTGATGTACTGTATATATTTTTTAAAGATTTGTATAAGGCATACTTTTGAATATGAAGGAGCACCTGGTTTGTTTATGTTGGCTTTTTATCGCAAACACTATGACTTTGCATTGATTCATTAGCCAGTAAGTGTGATGTTTATGTATGTAGTACTCAGTCTGCTAATGCTCACTGACTGAACTGTCCATCAAGATGTTATTTCATGTAAAGTCAGAGCTTGCCTATATTAGTTCCTGCAGCAGCTTTTTATCCTCTGGTGTCATCAGTCATAGAATGTGAGATTGAAACATATCAATCAGATCATAAATTTATGTATATATATATACAGTCGAGTCGCGTATGGTGCGGTTAATTGGTTCTGAGTAATGGCCGCGCCATAGGAAACCGTGTCATAGGAATAACTAAACCTATGGAGAAAATACAATTTGGTTCTGGCCCTTGCCATTTTGCCAAACCCACACCCATTTTTTTATTTTTTTCGTTCGTTCTAGCCAGATTGCACCAGTAGGCATTATTTGCCTTTTGGTGTTGTTCAGTCCGAGATGAGTCCGCGGAGATGAGGCAAGATGAGGCGCCATGCGTGTGGGGGCAGCTGCCAGCGTTTGAGAGCGACTCAGGCCTCCCGGACCGCCCCGGGTCCTTTCAAACGCTTGACGCCGCAGCTTCCTTTTCATCCTCTGTTGCAAGGAGCTCGTTGATCACCCAGAGCAGCTTGTGATGCATGTTTAAACGTTGTCAGGAATATCAGCAGATGCCATTTTGCTGCCAGAACAGCTAGTAAAAGACGTTCGGAAGATCAGCAGACACCATTTTCCTGCCAGTGAGTGACGACGTTTACTACCTGTTTTGGCAGCAAAATGGCATCCGCTGATCTTCTTGATGACGTTTAAACATGCATCACAAGCTGTTCTGGGCGACGAGCTCCTTGCAACAGAGATTGAAAAGGAAGCTGCAGTGGTTATGGTGGCACAGAGAGGTGAAATGCAATGGAAGCACTTACATGTGTTTGTTTGGGCCGCCATATTTGCTGATGATGTCATCACAGCACGGAAGCGCTCCACCTCTCCAAACCAGGCTGCAACGGGCGGTCCTAGTTGGCAACTCGTGCTGCAGAGTCACGCGTTTGAAAGGACCCGGAGTGGTCCGGGGAGGGGAGACCACGAACCGCGTCATAAATGGTTTTACCCACGTGATTTTAAAATACGGTTCTGAAACCATACCACGTCGTAGGAAACTGCGCCTTACGAATCCGCGTCATACGTGACTTGACTGTATAAATGAAAATTTTCTATTGTATTCCAATTATTGGAAACAACACAAAATTTATTTTGCTCTTAGAAGAGGAATTATAGGAATGGACTGTACATCCATTTGTCCATGATCTTTTTTCATGTCCGTGTCTGTATCTGTGTCCATGACGTAATTCATTTGTACATCAAATATGTTTTTGAGCTCACCTTGCAGAACTTTTGAGGTGTGCAACATTAAAGAGAGGAGAAGCATTGCAATTGTAGTAGCCATCTTTGGATCAATGGATACTACTGACATGGACAGACAGGGGTATGGAGGTGGATCACAGATCATGGATAAATGGATTCCTAGCCAAAGAGTGATATTGAGTATGGGTAAAGCAGCCACTTGGGTACAATGCTCAGGCTGCCTGCAGGAGGGTTATAGGTCTCCTAGTCTTAGTACAAAACACACCAAAAAAATCATGCACATCCATTATTAAACTAAACACCGACTGTGATATATGAGGAAAATCATGATAAATGTAAACAAACATCTATGTATGCATTTTAACACCCCACCCTTATTCTGTGCCAGGGCACAGCCAGTGACCTGGTGGTGCAGGTGGTTCTCATCGCTGAGAGTATGCGGTTACAAGCAATGATGGCCACCTATGGCATCCAGACACAGGTAAGCTGCTGTTTGTGGAAAATTATTTGTCTGTGTTACCTTAGCCTGATATATGATTGTCTGTCAGTGTGTTGTGTGAGAGAAACAGACAGACAGACACTGACAGATGTACAAATAGACAGACAGACAGACACTGACAGATGTACAAATAGACAGACAGTGGAGAGAGAGAGAGAGAGAGAGAGAGAGTGTGTGTGTCTGTGTGTGTGTGTGTGTGTGTGTGTGTGTATTTACCTAGTTGTGACATACGGGAAAAGAGCTACGCTCGCGCTGTCCTGTCTCCATATCCGCTCCTATCCAACTTTTCCTTAAAATCATGAATGTTTCTTGCACAAACCCTGTCCTTGATTATTGTCCTCATTTCCCTGTTAGTTAGGAAGTCCTCCAGCCATTTAATCAGTCCATCACCCACTCCACCCCTATTTTTAATTTTCCAAATTAGTCTTCTGTGTGGTACTTTGTCGAATGCCTTTTTCAAATCCAGGTACACTCCATCCCCCCAGCCTTCTCTCTCCTGTATTAAATCTGTCACCCTTGAGTAATAACATAACAAGTTGGTGACACAAGATCTCCCTCTCCTGAATCCAGACTGGCAATCCGAGATAATTCTCTCACTTTCTAAAAAATCCGACCACCTGTTTTCAGTTTGCCTCTCACATATCTTCGCAACCACACTAGTGAGTGATACTGGTCTGTAATTTAATGGGTCCTCTCTCTTTCCTCCTTTATAAATTGGTACTATGTTTGCTCTCTTTCAATCTTGTGGTACCCTTCCTTCACTAAGGGAGGTGCTCATTATGGAGTGCAGTTTCTCTGCAAGTTGCTCACTACATTCTTTCAGGATCCACCCTGATACTTCGTCTGGCCCTGTCGCCTTTCTTACATCCAGCTTGTTCAAGCTTTCTTTGACCTCCTGCACCGTTAATTGTATCTCCTGCATAACCCTTCCTCTTTCCTGGCCCGGTGGTTGTACGAATTCGTCTTCCTTTGTAAAAACTCTATGAAAGCTATTGTTCATCACTTCTGCCACCTCTGCTAGGTCTTCATATGTAGTTCCATCCATTTTCAGTTTATCGATTGTTTCTCTATTCTTTAATTTGCCGTTCACATGTCTATAAAATAATTTAGGTTGGTCTTTGCATTTGTCGATTATATCTTTTCATATTTCCGTTTTTCTTCTCTTCTAATCTTTGTATATTCATTCCTTGCTTGTTTGAAGTTGTTCCACGAGTTGATTCTTCTTCGTCTCCTCCATCCCTTCCAGGCTTCCTCCTTTCTTTTTCTAGCTGCCTCGCATCTTTTGTTAAACCACTCCTTTTTACCAACATCCTTTTTGGTTACCTTAGGGACATATCTATTCTCGGCTTCTTTGTACAGCTTTAAAAACTCCTCCCACTTGTCTTGTGTACTTTTGGCTTTGTACAGCCCACTCCAATTTGCATTTTCAAAAAAAGTTCTCATATTAACAAAATCTGCCTTAGAGTAGTCACTTCTCCCTTTTTTGTGATCCTCTTTTCGGTCAATCGTTCTCTTTTCTTTTACTTCAAATTCCACAATCGCATGGTCACTCTTTGCTATTGGGCAATCTATTTTAATATTTTCTATTACTTCTGGTTCGTTGCTAAAAACCAGGTCTAATCTTGATGCCTCTCCTTCTTTCCCGAATCTAGTATGTTCCTTAATCCATTGCGTCAGCACATGTTCCATTGCCAGTGTGGGCGGTTGTTCTCGTAGTGACTTCAAGCTGCTCGGAAACCAGGGGTGGACCAAGTTCGTGCTGCCGTCAAGCTCCGTGACGTGGGTGTAGTTCACGTCGTCTTGCTGGTCTAGTTTCTCCTACACCTTTCCGGCGGCCTCCCGTAGCCTTGTGCTGACTAGTTGTACTCCGAGTCTGCGGTGTTGTGTTGCACTGCTGTGTTTTCCGTGTACGGGTATTTCTGTCCGGTGGCAAATCTCAGCGCTTTGTTCTGCAGCCTCTGAAGCTGTAACATCTTGGTGTGGGAAGCCATGAGTGTCGGGGCGGGTGAGTAGTCTAGTATAGGAAGTATCTTAGTCTTTACCAGATATAGTTTGAGCCTCTCTGTGAAGTGCCAGAATCTGTTTAGAGATGTGAGAGTTGTTTTAACTTTCATGGTTTTGTCGTTGACATGTTTAACGATCAGGCCGGTGGATGTCACTGTGTGGCCTAATATCTGGCATGGTTTTTGGTGGGAGATGGTGTTGCCCTATATTTGTATGTCATTTAATTTTTTCCTTCCGAGTGTGACCACAGCGAACTTGTCTATGTTTGTTTTGATCTTCCACTTTTTTCGAATGTGTTAAGTCTGTTCGCCTCCTGCACGACCAGGGCGTCATGGTGGTCTAGGGTACCGTTGGAGGTCACTATTTGTGTCGCGTCGTCAGCATAATATATATCCATACAGCTTCTATTATCAGGCCGGGGCATGTCACAGGTGTAGGTGATCAAGAGCGTTGGTGATAACACGCTGCCCTGTGGCACGCCGCTGTGCAGGGGGAACGGGGAGGATATTGCTGACTTAACTCGAATGGAAGCTGAGCGCTGATCAAGGAAGCTACATAACAGTTTTTCCGTTAGCTCTGGCAGTCCGAGTTGAAGTATTTTGTATTTCAGGTCCTGTAGCCAGACTTTAACAAACGCCTTGCTGAAGTCGCGTTGGATAATAGTGCAGTTTAGTCCTTGTCCTTTAGTGAGTGCTACCTTTTCGCTGGCGATGGAGATAGCTGACGTAGTGCTCCTCCCTACCCTGAAGCCATACTGGGACGGGTTATTAAGGTTGTTTTCCTCCAGGTGACATCTGAGTCGTAGGTTGATTATTCTTTCAAAGATTTTTCCAGGGACTTCTAGGAGTGAGATTGGTCTGTAGTTCTTGGGATCCATGGATGGTTTGCCTTGTTTAGGTATCATGGTGAGAGTGGCTACTTTGAATCGTTGAGGGAAGTAACCCGTTGTTAACATCGCATTGTATATGGTGAGTAGGTACGCCAGCCCCCGGGGGGGTAACATGCTGATTTGTTGTTTATCTATTTTGCTCTCTCCGGGCAACGTGTTTTTCGTTTTGTTTATAGCTGATCGGAGCGCGACTGTGCCAATTTCCATAGTCAACAGATGGGCCTGTGTTAGGCATTGCAGATCAATCATGTGGTGTGGCTTGATTCTTGTTAGGTCCTGTTGGAGCCATGCCTTTACTTCCCGTTCGTTGTCTTGGTCATAATGAGCGTTGTCTTCAGGTCTTATTGTGAACACTGACTTCCAGATTTCTCTGAACTCTTGGGCAATACCTTCGTCATCCTGTATTTTGACTCCTCCCTGAGAGCTGAGTGACCTATAAACGTGGGGAAATTTGGACCTATGTGCTGGGCTCCGAAGGTGGTGATGATTTTCATAATGTTTCGTCCAGTTGTATTTGTGTTGGAATGCCCAAGGCTGGTGTGGCGTGCATTTAAGTCGCCTAGGAAGTACATGGGTTCAGGTATGCGTAGCAGTTTATAGAAGTCAGGAAACATGATGCAGCCCTCTCGTGGGGGGATGTAAGTAGTGGCAATATTAATGGGCCCGAGGGTAGTCATTAATTTAACAGAAAGGGTGTCGGAGTTGTGGAAGTCGTCATATATTTTGTGCTGGGTTCCTGTTTTGACTGCTATTGCCACTCCAGCGTGTTGCTCACCTGTTCTGTTCCGCTGATAACATGAATAACCCGGTATCTTTAGAGCCTGGGTGTTGGGAAGGCCATGGCTATTTATGAGGATTATATCTGGGTTCTCATGTGTGTACGTGTTTATTAGATTGATGCGTCTGGTGTGCCAGTGGTGGACATTGTGCTGTAGTATTTTTAGTTGATTGATAGGTTGTGTGAATGACATGGTTGTGAGTATTAGGGGCCAGTTTTTGTTGCTCCTTTTGCCTCGCTCCTCAGGCCGGAGAGAGTGCTTGCTCTGTTGGCACCTCTGTGTTGGTCCTGGTTTGGTGGGCATGGTTGTGTGGCCAATCCTCCCATTCTACCTCTTTGCAATTAAAATCATCCATTAAATTATTCTCTCACCCTCTCTCAACATTCCATCCAGGCAACTCACTGTGTCTTGTATCATTTGTTCATATTCTCGGGCCTTCCATGCATTGGTTCTTGGTGGCACATACCCTACTACATACTGCCTCCTTCTTCCTTCAGCACCCACAATTTTCACTTTCAGTACCTCTGCCAAGCCTTCACCCTCAATCACCTCTTCCACCCTAATGCCTTTCCTTCCCATCAACATCACACCTCCTCCCTGTTTTCTCTTTCTGTTTCTCCTCCATATATTGTATGCACCTTCTCCAATCCCCACCACCTCAACTGGGTCACACAACTTAGTTTCTGTCAGCCCCACAATATCAGGTTCTCTGTCTCTCAAATAGTCATTAAACTCTATCCACGATGACACTATTCCCTTGATATTCGTATAAGACACTTTCCATTCTTGCTCCTTTCCTGTTAGACTTTTTCTCTCCTTCCTCTCGTCACCATGAACCACTTCCTCACTTTCATATCCATTACTCTCCAAAAAAACTCCTTTTCTTCTTCTGATCTCATTTAAATCACGAACCTCACCTCTGAGTTCATTCAATTTGTCTCTCTCTTGTTCATTCAGATCTTTCCTCAGCCACATCATTTTGGTGTCTCCTTCTCCCGCTAGCTTCCAAGCTCCTGCCAGGGCCTCCTCTGCTTCGCTCTGCACCTTAAATCGAATCCCAATTGGTCTGTGTGTGTGTGTGTGTGTGTGTATTTCCCTATTTGTATTTACCTATTTGTAGTCTACACGGCCCGAGCTAAGCTCTAATTGTCCCATCTCCATATCTACATTTATCCAGCCTTTCCTTCATTTGATAGACACTGCTCGCCTCCACCACCTCTTCCCACAAGCTGTTCCATGTGTTAATGCTTCTATGTGGAAAACTATACTTTTTCAAATCACTCAAACAGGTTCCTTTATTAATTTTCTTTCCATGTCCTCTCAGCCCCTGGCATTCTCGGAGTTGAGATCATCTCTATCCACCTCATCAAACTTATTTACCAACTTATACAGTGTGATCAGATCTCCTCTCTCCCTTCTTTGCTCCAGTGTCGTCAAGTCCATCTCCTTCAATCTG
Organism: Eriocheir sinensis; assembly: GCF_024679095.1. Lineage (NCBI taxonomy): Eukaryota > Metazoa > Arthropoda > Malacostraca > Decapoda > Varunidae > Eriocheir > Eriocheir sinensis. The sequence continues at coordinate 11,027,156 of NC_066517.1, read as the reverse complement.
TCTTCATACATCATATTCGAGAGTTCTGGGACCGCTTTAGTTGCAATTCTCTGTATCCTTTCCAATTTTCTGATATCCTTCCTTTTGTGAGGTGACCACACAACTGCAGCATTTTCAAGTTTTGGTCTTGTCAGTGTTATTATTATTTTCTTCATCATTTCTTTGTCCATAAAATGGATTGATACCCTTATATTATGCATCATCCTGTAGGTTTCTCCAAACAGCTTGTTTATGTGCTTTTCTGGGGATAGTGTGTCTTGCATCGTTACTCCCAAATCTTTTTCTTCATGTACCACCTTAAAGTTTTCTTCTCCCATCCTGTATGTTTTCCTTGGTCTTTTTTTACTTTTCCCCATTTCCATGACATGGCATTTGTTTGCATTAAATTCCATTTCTCATAACTGGCTCCATCTATACACTATCCAGGTCTTTTTGCAGTTCTTCAAAGTTTTCCTCCATCTTCACTTTTCTTATTAACTTTGCATATAACTTTTTATACCCTTCAGCATATCATTTATATATATTATGAACATTACTGGTGCCAGAACTGAGCCTTGATCAACTCCACTTACTACTCTCCTCCAATTTGATTTCTCTTCCCTAATCACCGTCCTCATTTCTCTCTCCTGTCAAGTAATCCTTCATCCACCCGATGACCTTTCCGCCCATTCCTTCCCATTTCTGTTGTTTCTGGATTAACCTTTTGTGTGGAACCTTATCAAAACCTTTTTTTAAATCAAGATATACACAATCAGCCCATCCTTCTCTCTCTTGCACCATGTCTATTGCTTTTGAGTAGAAACAAAGTAATAAGTAAGTTGGTGACACGCGATTTCCCTTTTCTAAATCCAAACTCTCCCTTACTTATCATGTTTTCCTTTTCTAAATGTTCAACCCATTGTTTTTATTATACTTTCACAAATCTTGCACATTACACTTGTCAAAGAGACTGGTCTATAATTTAGTGGTTCAGTTTTATCTCCACTTTTATAAATTGGTACAATGTTCGCTCTCTTCCACTCTAAGGGCACTCTTCCTGTATATATAGAGCATGTTATTATGTCATAAAGTGGTTCCAATAATTCATTTCTAGACTCTTTTAGCACTTGACCCGAGATTTCATCCGGTCCCATTGCTTTCCTTCCATCTAAGGTTTTCATCAGCTGTATCAGTTCTCCTTTCTCAACCTTTACATGATTTAGTTCCCTTCAATGCAATTTTCGAGACCCCAGTCAAAGTCGTTTTCTTTCGTAAAGACTGAAAATTTTTATTTAATATTTCTGCAATTTCTTCGTCCTTTTCGTTGAATACATTTTTTTCTTTTAGCCTTTGAAGTCCACTCCTTCATTTCTTTTTAACTTCTTGTTTACGAATTTATAAAACATTTTTGGTTCTTCCTTACAACTAAAAACTATTCTTCTTTCAAATTCAGCTTCCTCCTCTTTCCTTATTTTTGCATAATCATTTCTTGCATTTTTTATATTTGTCTTATTTTTATTTGGTATTTTCTTTAAATTGCTCCATGCCTTATTTCTATTTCTTTTTGCTGTTTCACACCTCCATCCAAATCATGTTTTCTCTCCTTTAGTTTTTACTGTGTAGTATTGAACATATATCTCTATTCCTCTGTTGTAAATATTCATAAAAGTGTCATATTTCTCTTGAATATTAGTACTCCTCTTCATATCAGTCTACCCCACCGAAGAAAGTTTTGAGTCCAACGTAATCTACCTTAGCATAGGTTTTCCTTTTTCCTTATAAGCCTCATCTCGATATTTACATCCTTCCAAAGTTTTCATCTCTAATAGTTCATGGTCGCTCTTTCGTAAGGGTCACCCATAACTGACTCCTTCATCTAACTCCACGTTTTTTGTGAAAAGTAAGTCAAGTCTTGATGGTTCGTCATCCCCTCTCAGCCTTGTTTTGCCTTGCACCCACTGCGTCATCAGGTTATTTGTTACGAGCTTCAGTAGTTTACATCCCCAGGTATTTTTGCCACCCTCCATTGCACAGTCTTCCCATTTCACCTCTTTGCAATTGAAATTTCCTGTTAACACTTTCATGCACACCCTCCCATCTGATTTTCTTGTCCAAAATGCACACCTAACTGGCTATTGGGAGCACGGTATAATTTTTTTCAAAACTCGCTTATCGAATCTTTTGCTCGGTTCACTTTTATGAAACTACAGTAAACCCTCTGGTATCTGGGTTAATAGAGCCAGGTTGGCACCCGGATATGGGAAAAACCCGGATATGGTGTGGGTTAAGTCTACGGATCCGAAAACCCAACTTTCGATCATGGCCTGTCATTAAGGCAATGACAGAGTACTGTGCAGGTGCTTCTGTCCATACTCATAATATGGTATGCCCCATGGCTTTGTAGCAGTCAGTCTGCACCAGGGAGTGAAATGCACGCGATTGACGTGCTCCGGGCACTGAGAAAAAGGTTCGAGCAGCGTCGTCACAGTTAGCACTCGCGGCAATCTCTCCCTGGCTTATCGCAGTCCTGCTGTACCTTGGGGGGATCTGTTACTTGGGATTCGGCAAGAAGGCGCGACAGCCTCAGCCGCTAACCCATTGCTGGGGTGCCTAGCCCCTAGCCTAGGCAGCAGCTAATGTTCCCCTGCCTGGCCAATCACAGCAGCGGGGCCTGGACCCAACCCAGAAAAGCTCAGGTATTTGTGGCAGCTTAACCGCCCAAGTCTGCACCATCGTGTTTACCATGTAGGTTTTCTAGCAGACCCAGCACTGCCACAAGAAACTTTTTATGGGTCCAGTTTTACAAAACTGGAAAGCCGACCCTCTGTGCTGTTCTTAGGTGCGAGCCCGCAGCTTTATCGCTGCGTAGCTGCGTTAGCAACCTTGTGGCTACAAGCACCGCGGGCTTTACCACCCGGGTCAACCAGAAGGCATACCAGAGCGATACCCGAAGCGATCTGGGCCGGCAACAGGCATCAAGTGCTCAAAGCAGGCTTCTATATGGACACCCGGGCAGGCACCCCAGGGCACTACCCTTTTAAGGTCAGCAATGAGCCTGAAGGCCCACAGACGCCAGGCAAGTACACCAAGCTGCCCCACTCTGAGTGTGAGTGGGGAGGATAACAAAGGAGTCAATGACAACCTGGTGCATTCGCTTGTGCGGTGATCTGTGGCTTTTAGTTACACTGTGTTGCCCTTGCGAACCAGGGGAGGCGGGTACCTCCAGCACAGTGCATCCAACGGGACCATGGGGAGGCCAGCCACAAGAAGTAACCGTGATTTATGGCCAGCCCGCACCTCCAGATCGGGCTGGCCCACGGGACTCCTGAACCCCTACGGGCCCCTTTACTTGCCTTACCATAAGCATGGTAAAATCCTTCTTTCACATGTCGGACCGGGGGCGGTACTTATCCGCATTTCTTATTCCGCCTTCACTCCAGCAGGAGTGCTAGCACACCCCGCACGCACGCCTTCTCCATGGGGACGGAGCCCCACTCACCTAGTTCAGTCAGGATTTAGGCAGTCATCAAGATTTAAGCTAGGGTTCGCACTGTGTGTTTTATTTAAACAGTCCTTTGACACTCCCACCATTTAAACCTGCACTGCCTTGACTCTTGTCACTTCGATATGGTCTGCAGCGCTTGGCAAGAACGTTTACGTGCCAGTTGTACTGCGAAGTACACAGCTTTCCTGTGAATCTTCACACCAGGATGTCAATATCATTGCTACGTGCAAGCTGGGGCGCCCCTTATGGGTGCAGTATGCTGCCCGAGCAGAGCTAAGAGGCATTGCACGGGCAATTTGAACAACTTTTGGCAGCGCGCGACAATTTTTTTTATTAAAAAAAAAAATCAAATATTTTTAAAAACTCACGGATACAGGTGTGGTCGGATACAGTGCACCCGGATAACTGAGGGTTTACTGTACATACATTCCACTGTAAATTGTAAGCTCTTTCATATGGAAAGAAAAAAAATAATGTTTGTTTTATATTTTACTGAGATATCGTGAGTTGAAGTGATGCGAACCGATTTCTGAAATAAAAAACACATTTTCACATGAAAGGAGTAAAAATATAACAAATTGTGTTCTATAACAAAAGAAGCGGACATTTGTGAGCTAATTAGTGCAACAAATGTAATTTTGATACACCAATTATAACAGTCATCAATTTGAAAAAAACTAAAACACTAGATTTTTTTCAAAAATGTTCACTTTTATCCACTTATCTCCATAACTATTTTATTTTTTATGTTTTATGGTTTCATCTTAAAGAACAGATCATTAACTGTACAATGGTAGATTCAAATTTCTTATATGGCATATAGTAGTTGATGAGTTTGGCTTGAAAGAAAAGAATCTTTGGTAACCCTGCCCCCCGCCACACACTAACCCGTCCACGACTGCTAGAGAGAGGCAACTGAAGAGATTTTCTGTTTGCGTCTCCAGTCACCCAGGAAAATTTCCCAGCAAGAAGGCTATCAGCTTACCACGAGCCAATGCGCCAGCCTGTCTACAGACCAAGTATCATGCGTCAATGAGAATTACAGAATGTTTGGTGATTTTTTTTGTCCCACTGACGTGATAGTCGTGTCAATCAGAAGCCGTGCTTTTTGACTAGACAATTAAAGTGACGTGTATGTCGTGTCCACGTGTGCGATAGTGTTAATATTATCTCTTCATTATTATTTTATTTCGTCTGTTAGCGCCCGTATTGTATCTTCCAGCATAGCATTATATCTTTTTTCATTCCAACTTTTGGTTTTAGGGGGGACATAGGGTGTTATTATGTTATTCTTCTCTCCACCTTTTACCAGTACCTGCACAGCCATCTCCTCCGCACTGGCCTTTCCATATCTCACTTCAGTCACTTTCAAGTTTTGTTTTGTCATTATGATCACTCCTCCCTTTCCTTCTCTCCTATCTTTTCTCCAAATGTTGTACTTGCTCTTTCCCACCAGCACAAGTTCCAATTCTTTTACAAGTTTTGTTTCAACTATACACATAATATCCAGATCACTCTCCCTTAAATAATCAGTTCAATTTTCTTTGATACAAGACCATCTATGTTAGTGTACACAATCTTTTAACCATTCTTCCCTTCTCCCTTTCTTTGGCCTCCTATCAACACCGTTACACCCGCTCGTCTCTTATCCACCACTTCATCAATTTTTCGTTCTTCATTCTCCAAAAAAAATTCTTCTTATCTTCCTCTGATCTTTTCTCATTCCTTTTTTTTTGGTTCATTTATCAATTCTTGTACCTTCATTCTTTCATCCTCTGTCATATTTCTCCTCACATATATTTGCTTATAATCTTTAGAATTGTTCGATCTCCACGACTTATTTAGGATGGTTTCTGTAGTTATTTGGGATCCTAACTTAATCTTTAATGGCATGTTCTTTCCTTCCTCATACCTTCCCAATCTTGTTATTTCATCTACTTCTTCCTCTGTCTTTTCCTCCACTTCAGTATTCATGTTTCTCAGTATACTTTTCAACTTATTCCTCTCATAACTTTCCCTCTGGTTCTTCACTGTTTTTTTTTCTTTTTCTTTTACACCAAACAATATAACACATTTTTTTCTTATCTGCCATGTCCCTCACCATTGTTTCTTTATTTCTCAGTACATTTACAACTTCTTTTTTCTATATCTTATCTCTGTTCCTGTTGTTGTTGCTCTAATATTTCCCTGAAGCTCGTTATTTCCTTGTCCTTTTCACTTCTCCACTTCTTCAACTCGTCACTGACTAACATGCTTAATCTGTTCCTCCACCCTTGCACCCACGTTTTGCTGGTCCTTTCCTATTTTTTGTGCTACCTCTCTATCATTTTTTCATCTTCTTCTCCGTGTCTTTGTTTGTCCCAGTCACCTCTCTCTCTCTCTCTCTCTCTCTCTCTCTCTCTCTCTCTCTCTCTCTCTCTCTCTCTCTCTCTCTCTCTCTCCTCTCTCTCCTCTCTCTCCTCTCTCTCCTCTCTCTCTCTCTCTCTCTCTCTCTCTCTCTCTCTCTCTCTCTCTCTCTCTCTCTCTCTCTCTCTCTCTCTCTCTCTCTCTCTCTCTCTCTCTCTCTCTCTCTCTCTCCATTTTCATAATTTTTATCTCATGGTCTTTTTCTAGTTTTTCCATTTTCAGCTTTGCTCTCTTTATGGTTTTCCAGCTGTTCCTTCGTCAACTTCATTATTTCCTCTCTTAAACTCTCTAACATTCTCTTTGTCTCCTCATCCCTTCTCTTTGCCTCGTCATCCCTCTTCTTGACCTCGGTTAATGCTTCAATCACACTTCCCCAAACTCCTCTCTCATCTTCCTCATTTCAATCACCATCCTGTCACAGTCCTGTTCCACTTTGTTTAATCTCCTCCATTGCGTTGGCTGACTTGGCTACATCATTGATTTAGGCGTGAAGCCCTCAAAACTGACATCATCCCTGCCTGTGCCCGGGGACCCCGACACCGTGTCCGCCATCTTGGATGTTTGTTTTTGTTCCATTTTAACTTTTCTCCCTTCTGCTCCTCCTCGTGTACTTTCCCTTCTCAGTCTTTCACATCCTCTTACTGCCTATACTCCTAGGAGACGGGACCCTATATTACTTAGCTTGCTCAGGCCCCTTCACTGACAAATAGATTGTGATCCTCCTCTTCGTGTCGGCGCGGGAGCGGCCGTGTCTGCTCAGGTCGGCCGGTGGTGAGTGTGTGTGTATGTGTGTGCGTGTCATCCCCACCTCCCATGATGTTGAGTTCTCCCCATCCCAACAGACTCCTCATGAGGTTGAGCCTGTCCAGATCTGGCCGCCACGGGAGCTGGTCAAGATATACCAAAACCTTGGGGTGAGCGAAAAATTGGGGCTGCAGGGTCGCCCTACACGTCCCATCGGAGCATTGGGCACCAGCAAGGTAAGATAACCCATTAAACTTGTTTTCATGCAGACTTTATTCTCTAAACTATACTTTGTTCAGAGCATGAAGTTGGTTCAGGGTGGGGCTGGGATGGTGGTGTACCTCTAGCCATGATGCCAAATCAACCTGTGTACATGCGTCTCTCTCATATTTCCCATCCATGTGCTATTTGAAAGTGATATTTTGTATATTCTGTATATAGTAAAGGAAGCTACATAGTACAATGAGTGTCAATGTTTAGGATTATAACAACGATTTGTATAAATTCTATGATGTGGCAGGGATTGTTTCCCATGTTGCCACGTTGTAGTGGTGGTGGTGATGGTGGTGGTATTGGTATTGGTGGTAGTGGTGGTGGTGGTGGTGGTCGGCATGTTCCCTTAGGTCCCTCCCCTGGGTTGTGGGTGGGTAGATAGGGAGAGAGTGCTAATCTGATAATTGGCAGTCGAACTGGCAGCGCCGGACTCATGGAAATTCCAGAATCTGCCGCACTTTGAACCAACTTCATGCTACGAACATACAGTGTCCACGGAAAGTATTGCATGCCCCCCTTTTTTTCTTGAACTTTTCACCATCATTGTTTCATCCTTAGGAAGGAAATATAATCTTCCATGCCCCCCATCACCACTAAATGCAGCCCACACCATTACTCTAGGAGGGTGTTTCACGGGTTTACTTGTGTACTGAGGCAAGTAGCGGTTGGAGTTCTTGGGACTTCTCACTTTCCCTGGCCATGTTCTGATGCATCTGAAGCTGCTTTCATCACTAAAAAGCACATTCCTCCATTGCTCTGGAGTCCACTCCTTGTATTTGTATGCAAATGCAAGTCTCTTCTTTCTCATCTGTTTTGTAAGGAGTTTGTCGGCCGGCCTGAATGTTGGTAGGTCAAGCTCCTTTTGTAGCCGTTCCTGGATGGTTCGCTCTGAGACATCTCCTAAGAGGCTTAGGTGCAACTTTTTCAGTTCACAAGCTTCAATCCATGGATCTTTCATATCCTCACGCTTCATGAGGGTATCATTCGCTTTGGATATCTATCTTGGCCTCACAGACACTGGTTTTCTTAGAAGTATGGTGTCTGGAGGGAGGGTACGAGCGCCTGCAATCAGGCGGTGAATGGTGCTTTCGTGTTGCCCTGTACGTCTGGAAATTTCATTTGTTGGCACATTTTTGGTCTTCCATGCTAAAATTCTGGCCTTTTCTCCATTGCTGAGGTTGGCTGGAGCCATGCAGATACCGTAGCATAAAAATGGGAAGGCTGTGAGGAAAAAGGAGTGTAATAGGGCATTATGGAATGGAAACAAGTGGCATACACCCTCTCTCCACAGCAGCTCACTGAGCACTGAGGCGGGAAATGTCAGTCCACAGACACACCTTCACCTTTCCCGCGCTCGTGGCAGCAATACAAGACGTATGAAAAAGGCACGAATTGGCTCCACAGTATGATAGCCTAGCACATCATAATTTGGAGATTTCCGGCAGTAGTGCGCAATACTTTCCACAGTCACTGTAGTATACAGTATCCTCTCGAGTTTCATGCTCACTTCGTTCCGAAGGTATAACACTAAACTCGAAGATCGCGAAACTCGAGGTATTGAAAACACTGACAAAGTGCTTATCTGCCATGCCCGTGGAGATTTTTTTTTTTTTTTTTTTTTTTTTTTTTTTTTTTACATGTGGGCTATGGCGCTGGTAGACTATCCTTCTGGGCCTGATGGTCGGCCCCGAGCCCGTCATGGCGCAGGCAACTGTTTATAGTGGTGCTATTATAATTGGCTCATGATGCCCCCCGGAGCTGACTTTTTTTCCTCCTTTACTCCCTTGTTATCTCAGAATATGTACCTTGGAAAAAGGAAGAAAACAGGGAGAGAGAACGGGTTGTTTTAAAGCAACAGATGAAGCCTTACGATTGGCTGAGCTCTGAAAACACGCTTGTGATTCGCTGGGAGTCCAATGACGTCATCGCCGGCTCTCACCCAGTCACACTGGCCATTTTCCTCTAACCGTTGTGGCTACTGGCAACGCCGCTGCGCAAGTTGTCGGTTGTCCATAACCTGGTGTCACACTGGGCCTTTTTCTTCCCACCGCGTTGGCGGCAACTTGGGCAACCGGCAAATCCAAATTTTCCAGGTGTGCGTCACACACGGCCAAGGTTGGTTGCCCGTATCCACATTCACAACGTAAACAAAGCACTTGCCCTGTATCGACATGGCGTCGTCTGCTAAAGTAAGGGCTCTCGCGGCTTGTGCTGCCATTACCCAAGTTATGGACTTGTTGCATCAGTTAAATGGCAGGAAGAAGCTGTTGTGGGTGTGGCGTGTCTGTGGGTCCTCCGTGCCAGTTCTCATTGTTACCATTGTGCATGAGCGGCCAACCCACCCATCTAGACTCCAACCACATAAACACATGGATCAAGTAATAACAAGGACACACACACACACATGCATGCACACACCAGACTCATCATGAACCATGGCAGATGTTTCTCACAAACAAAAATGGCTTCCCCATTTCCTAGAGTGTGTTAGAACTTATTTGGTGAGTGGTTCATACAAACCAAACATACCCAATGGCAAGAAGAGAGCAGTGTTAAAGACGACTGCTCTCTTCTTGCCAAGAGCTAGGTTTGGTTCATGTGAACCACTCACCAAATACGTTCCAACACACTCAAAGAAATGGTGAAGTCATTTCTGTTTGTCAGAAACATCTGCCATGGTTCCTAATGAGTATGGTGTGTGCATGTGTGCTTGTGTGTGTGTGTGTGTGTGTTTATTGTTATTCGATCCATGTGTTTATGTGGTTGAGTCAAGATGGGTGGGTTGGCCGCGCACATGCAGTGGTGACAATGAGAACTGGCACGGAGGAACCACAGGCACGCCACACCCACAACTGTTTCTTCCTTCCATTTAACTGCAGCAACAAGTCCATAACTCGGGTAATGGCAGCACAAGCCACGACAACCCTTACTTTAGCAGACGACGCCATGTTGATACAGGGCAAGTGCTTTGTTTACGTTGTGGATGTGGATACGGGCAACCGATCTTGGCCGTGTGTGATGCACACCAGGAAAAGTTGGAGTTGCTGGTTGCCCTAGGTGGCGCCAACTCGGTAGGAAGAAAAAAGCCCTGTGTGACACCAGCTTACGGATAACCGTGAACTCTCTTCCGGTTGGGCGTACGGGCATTGCCCGTAACCCCAACGGTTGGATGAAAACGACCATTGTGACACCGCCTTAAGGCATTGAAGCCGCTGACAGGGTGAGCATCGGCGATGATGTCATCGGACTCCCAGCGAATCACAAGCGTGTTTTCAGAACTGTCAGCCAATCGTAAGGCAGCTGCCTTCAACTGCGGCTTCAAAACGACACGTTCTTTCTTCCCGTTCTCTCTCTCTCTCTCTCTCTCTCTCTCTCTCTCTCTCTCTCTCTCTCTCTCTCTCTCTCTCTCTCTCTCTCTCTCTCTCTCTCTCTCTCTCTCTCTCTCTCTCTCTCTCTCTCTCTCTCTCTCTCTCTCTCTCTCTCTCTCTCTCTCTCTCTCTCTCTCTCTCTCTCTCTCTCTCTCTCTCTCTCTCTCTCTCTCTCTCTCTCTCTCTCTCTCTCTCTCTCTCTCTCTCTCTCTCTCTCTCTCTCTCTCTCTCTCTCTCTCTCTCTCTCTCTCTCTCTCTCTCTCTCTCTCTCTCTCTCTCTCTCTCTCTCTCTCTCTCTCTCTCTCTCTCTCTCTCTCTCTCTCTCTCTCTCTCTCTCTCTCTCTCTCTCTCTCTCTCTCTCTCTCTCTCTCTCTCTCTCTCTCTCTCTCTCTCTCTCTCTCTCTCTCTCTCTCTCTCTCTCTCTCTCTCTCTCTCTCTCTCTCTCTCTCTCTCTCTCTCTCTCTCTCTCTCTCTCTCTCTCTCTCTCTCTCTCTCTCTCTCTCTCTCTCTCTCTCTCTCTCTCTCTCTCTCTCTCTCTCTCTCTCTCTCTCTCTCTCTCTCTCTCTCTCTCTCTCTCTCTCTCTCTCTCTCTCTCTCTCTCTCTCTCTATCTCTCTCTCTCTCTCTCTCTCTCTCTCTCTCTCTCTCTCTCTCTCTCTCTCTCTCTCTCTCTCTCTCTCTCTCTCTCTCTCTCTCTCTCTCTCTCTCTCTCTCTCTCTCTCTCTCTCTCTCTCTCTCTCTTGCCATAGCCACAATGTTTGGAGGAAAACGTCCAGTGTGATACTACCTTTAAAGGTAGCGTGCGTGATGCCGATGGTAAGTAGACGTGACCCGTACATGTCAAAGCAGCTCAAAACTTGGGGTGATAATGCGCGAAAGTCTAGACCTCTTCCTTACCTCTAACCCTTCTGCTTACTCTGTCAAACTGTTCTCTCCGTTGGGCTCCTCTGATCACAACCTTATTTATGTATCCTGTCCAATCGCTCCTGTACATCCTTAGGACACACCAAAGAGGCGATGGTTCTGGCATTTTGTTTCAGCTTGGTGGGAACACCTGGGGATGTACTTTTCCGATTTCCTGTGGAATGACTATTGCTTCCTGGATAGAGACCCCTCTGTGTGTGCCCAGTGCATTACAGAGGTGATTGTCTCTGGAATGGAGGCATACATTCCATGTACTTTCTCTACTCCTCATGCTAAAAAGCCTTGGTCTAATCACACTTGTTCTCGTGCTGTCAAAGATAGAGGCAGCTCATAAAAGGTACCAGAGCCTTCGAACTCCCGCTAACCATGATCTTTACATTTCCACCCAGAATCGTGCCAAATCTATTTTTCAACTTACCAAAAACTCCTTTATCCATAGCAGATGTCAACACCTTGCTTTCTCTAATTCTTCCTGTGATTTCTGGCACATAGCCAAAAATATCTCCTCCAATTTCTCTTCTTCCTCTTTCCCGCCTCTTCTTAACTCAGACGGCAGCACTGCCGTCTCATCTATCTCTAAGGCTGAACTCTTCACTCAAACTTTCTGTAACAACTCCACTCTGGACGATTCTGGGCATATTCCTCCTACTTATCCCACCTCTGACTCCTTCATGCCTGTTATTAAGATTCTTAAGAGTGATGTTTTCTATGCCCTCTCTCGCCGCAACTCTCAGAAGGCTTATGGAACTGATGGAGTGCCTCCTATTGTCCTTAAAAACTGTGCTTCTGTGCTGACACCCTGCCTGGTCAAACTCTTTTCCTCTGCCTATCAACATCTACCTTTCCTTCCTGCTGGAAGTATGTCTTCATACAGCCTGTGCCTTGACTGGAAGATTCAAAAGCACCTTTCCACTTCTAACCTTCTGTCTGATCGCCAGTGTGGGTTCCACAAGGGGCGTTCTACTGGCGATCTTCTTGCTCTCTTAACTGACTCTTGGTCACCCTCTCTTAGCTGTTTTGGTGAAACTTTCTCTGTTGCGCTAGACATATCGAAAGCCTTCGATAGAGTCTGGCACAAGTCATCGCTTTCTAAACTGCCCTCTTTCGGATTCTATCCCTCTCTCTGTTCCTTTATCTCCAGTCTCCTTTCCGGCCGTTCTATCTCTGCTGTGGTAGACGGTCGCTGTTCTTCCCCTAAACCTATCAACAGTGGTGGTCCACAGGGCTCTGTCCTATCACCCACTCACTTCCTGTTATTCATCAATGATCTTCTTTCCCTTATCTTGATATTCTTATCCTTCCTTAGTCTTCATCGCTAATAGCTCATGGTCACTCTTTCCTAAGGGGCACTCATGACTGACTCCTTCATCTAACTCAACATTTTTTGTGAAAATTAGGTCTAGTCTTGATGGTTCATCATTCCCTCTCAGCCTTGTTTCTCCTTTAACCCACTGCGTCAACAAGTTATCTGTTGCCAGCTTCAATAGTTCACTTCCCCAGTGTGTGTGTGTGTGTGTGTGTGTGTGTTTGTGTGTGTGTAATTCACCTCTTGGTCTGCTGCAGGTCTCTCTCGAGACAGCCAGCTGTTCCCCTACAAAAGAGCACAAAGCTCATAGTAGCGATCTTTGGGTAGGACTGAGACCACTCACACACAACACACTGCGACAACGAGATCACAACTCCTTGCCTGACGTCGCGTACCTACTCACTGCTTGGTGAACAGGGGCTACACGTGAAAGAAGATAAACCCAACTTATCTTCACCCGGCCAGGGAATTGAACCCCAGTCCTTCTGGTTGTGGGGCAGACGCTCTATCCACTGAGCTACCGGGCCATGTGTGTGTATTTACCTAGTTGTGACATACGCGAAAAGAGCTACGCTCGCGCTGTCCCATCTCCATATCTGCTCTTATCCAACTTATCCTTAAAATCATGAATGTTTCTTGCACAAACCACCTCCTCCTCCAGTCCATTCCATAGCTCAATGCTTCTGATTGGGAAGCTAAACTTTTTCACATTTTGTCTACACGTGGTCGCCCTCAAATTCTTTCCATGTCCTCTTGTTTATCTCTCGCTCCACACACACAGGTCCTCTCTGTCCAGATTCTCCACCCTGCTCGCCACCCTGTACACCGCTATCAGGTCTCCTCTTTCTCTTCTTCTCTCCAGGGTTGTGAGCCCCATGCTATTGAGTCTCTCCTCGTAAGTCCGATCCCTAAGTTCCAGTACCATCTTATTTGCCATTCTCTGTACTCTTTCCAGCTTTCTTATATTCTTCTTTTCGTGAGGAGACCAGACCACTGCTGCATACTCCAACCTTGGTCTTATCATTGTAACTATTATTTTCTTCATCATCTCTTCGTCCAAATACACAAATGCCGTCCTTATGTTCTTCTGCAAATTCATAGTTTGTCCCGTTATCCTGTTGATGTGTTTGTCCGGTGACATGTTCTCTGAGATAGTCACTCTCAAACCTTTTTCTTCCATTCCTCTGCATATTATCTCACTTCCCATCTTATAATCATGTTCACATCTTCTACCAATCCTACCAAACTATTTTTTTACATTTCCCAAGGTTGAATTCCATCTGCCATGAACCACTCCACTCCCATGTTTTGTCCAGGTCCCTCTGCAATGCCTCACAGTCTTTCACATCATTGACTCGTCTCAATAGCTTTGCATCATCTGCAAACAAACTCACATAGCTGGTCACTCCTCACTGGGCACCAGTGTGTGTGTGTGTGTTGGTGGGCAGAGTCTAGATTTTTAATTTTTTTTTATATTTTTTTTTATATATATATATTTTTTTTACGTTGTAGCCTATTGTGCCGGTAGGCTTCTTCCCGGTGGATCCTGATGGTCGGTCCAAGGCTTCTTCCCGGTGGGGCCTGTTCGTCGGCCCAGCCCTTTCTGGCACAGGCGAGTGTTTATAGTGGCGCCATCTTGCATTGGCTCACGCTGCCCTCCCGGAGCTCATCTTTAATCCTAGAATCTAGAGTCCGGGTTGATAGGTGGTCTTCTGGACAGCATGTGGGTAGTTTTAAGCCACTCGGCGGCGGCTGGAAAATCGCAGCTTGGTGGCACTGGTCGGGGATTGAACTCGCGTCCTCCTGAACGCAGGGCCGTCTTGCTATCCCTTCAGCCACTGCTTACCCAGTGGGTAGGGTGGCTGTGCACGCACAGTGGTGACAGTGAGAACTGGCATGGAGGAACCACTGGCACGCCACACCCACAACAGTTTCTTCCTTCCATTTAACTGCAGCAACAAATCCATAACTTGGGTAATGGCAGCTCAAGCCACGACAGCCCTTACTTTAGCAGACGATGCCATGTCGATACAAGGCAAGTGCTTTGTTTATGTTGTGGATGTGGGTACGGGCAACTGACCTTATCTGTGACGCACACCAGGAAAAGTTGGAGTTGCTGGTTGCCGTAGCTGCTGCCAACGCGATGGGAAGAAAAAGGCCTAGTGTGACACCAGCTTACTGCCAACCGACACCTCGCTCCCGATTGGGCTTATGGGCGTTGCCCATAGCCCCAACGTTTGGAGGAGGACGGCCAGTGTGACACCGCCTCAAGGCAGTGAGGCTGCTGATTGGGTGAGTGCCGGTGATAATGTCATCAGACTCCCTGCGAATCACAAGCGTGTTTTCAGAACTATCAGCCAATCGTAAGGCAGCCGCCTTCAACTGTGGCTCCAAAACGACCTGTTCTCTCTTCCCATTTTCTTCCTTTTTCCAAAGTACGTAATTTAAAATAACAAGGGAGTAAATTGGGAAAAAAATTCAGCTTCTCCATGGGTCGGAAAGAATAAGGGCTTTTTCAGTGTTTTCAATGCCCTGAGTTTCGCGATCCTTGAGTTTAGCGCTATGCCTTTGGAACGAAGCAAGCGCAAAACACGGGAGGGTACTGTAGTTCATTTAGCTAACATTCCATCCTTTTTAGTTCTGACTTACATATGTTTGCTTCTTTACGAGATCATATTTTTCCCTTGTTGGTTGATTACCTCTGTTCATTGGTGCCTTTCATCCTACTTCTATATATCCGCCAGCCTCATCAGATACATTCAAGACTATGTTTAGCATTGATTAACCTGGTAGCAGCAGGGATCGTGTTTCTTAATGGTCCCTCTAAGCGAGAAAAATGAGTAAAAACCATCACTCACAAACCATTTTCATAATACATATCAAAGCATTTGTGATCAGTTTATGCATCATTTATTTTTTGGGGTTTATATTGTGGCACAAATTTGGCCCGTCGCTGCTACATGGTAAAGCCACAAATTTGGCCCGTCGCTGCTACATGGTAAAGCCACAAATTTGGCCTGTCGCTGCTACATGGTAAAGCCACAAATTTGGCCCGTCGCTGCTACATGGTAAAGCCACAAATTTGGCCCGTCGCTGCTACATGGTAAAGCCACAAATTTGGCTCGTCGCTGCTACATGGTAAAGCCACAAATCTGGCCCGTCGCTGCTACATGGTAAAGCCACAAATTTGGCTCGTCGCTGCTACCGGGTTAACATTGTCAATATTATACTGTAATGTGAAACTATGCATTCACTCATGCTTCTGGTATATATCAATTGTCCACAGGCTGTGGTAAATATCCTTAACTGATGGCATCAAATCTTATTCTAGATATATCGTGTGTGTGGCCAGACTGTGCTGTGTTACCCACTAGTGTTTGAGGTGAGTGACTTTTACCTCTCTCATGACATGGCATTGCTCATTGATGACATCAAGTCTGAGCTGCACTTCGTTGGCAAGTACTGGCGCCTGTCTGGCCGTCCCACCGTCTGCATCCTCATACGAGAGGAACACATGAGGTGAGAAAATCCATTCAGCATGTCAAGTGGTCTAAAATACAAATAAATTTCAGCAACGTGAATAAAACAATATATAAATAAACTTTAAAATACCCTGTGATCACAGTAACTAAACAGTTGGGTCAGGGGGACATTGGGGGAATATTGATTTGTGAAGTATAACTAATGACAATGTTTAGAAATAAAAAAAACTGAACATATTAAGCAACATTTAGGGAAATAGCAGACATAGTATTATTCAGTGAGGGACTAAGTTATTTTATATATAAGGATTCCAGTATGTGGATATCGGGTCTATCACAATTATCTATTCCAGGTAACTCGATTTATGCGAGTATTATATCCTTGAAGAGGTCACGTAAATAAAAAACAATGTAAATCAAACAAGAGGTAGGTTTGTATCAAAAAATAAATATTCACTTCATTCTGTGGAGAGAGAGAGAGAGAGAATATCCATATCGCCGAGATATCCACTCAAGCACTCAGTCTCAGCCTCACTCGTGTGAGGAAGAAAGAGGGACACCATGAGCGACTGGCTAGTATTGGTACCGGTACCGAACAGTCTGGTACCGGTACCGTACCGTAGAGCTGGTACCGTTAGTACCGGTACTGGTACCGGTACCTGCCCACCCCTATAAATGTTGAGTAGCGTGGCAGTGTGGGTACAGTATTGTTGTTCAAGTGGCGGCGAGAGAGAGAGAGAGAGAGAGAGAGAGAGAGAGAGAGAGAGTATCCATATCGCCGAGATATCTACTAAGGCACACAGTCTGAGCCTCACTCGTGTGAAGAAGAAATGAGGGACACCATGAGCGACTGGCTAATATTGGTACCGGTACCGAACAGTCTGGTACCGGTACCGTACTGTATAGCTGGTACCGTTAGTAGCGGTACTGGTACCGGTACCAGCACACCCCTATTGTTGAGTAGTGTGGCAGCGTGGGTACTGTATTGTTGTTCAAGTGGCGCACGGGAAGAACTGAGCTCTGCTGTGTGGCTGCGGCGCCGTGTGAGTCCTGTTGTGTGAGACATCTGGTGGCCAATCCATAAATTATCGCGTATAAGTGAAAAAATGTGTAAATTAAACATTTCTTTGGATTTTGGACCCCGCGTTATTTAAAAAACGCGTAAACCAAACTCGTGTAAATCGAGAGTTACCTGTATATCAAAATGTTGTTTCTTAACAATAATATTACAAACCTCAGCGTGCTCTCTCACAGCTGAGTAAGAGGTGGTGTGGCAAGGATGGCCTCTTCTGCTGGACTGACCAATGTGCTCATCCACTCTAACCTTGAAAGCTCTGATTGAGCTTCCAATATACCCGGCCTGGCAACCAGGGCATGTGAACTTATAAACAGTGGATGAGCGCAGGTCAGTCGGCAGTTGGTCCTTAAAACGAAACAATGAGCCTATTGTGAACCTATTCACCGGAACAAACTTAAAATGAATTGAGGGTAAAATTTAGCAAGACTATTTGATAGGGAAGACTGGATTTTGTTTGTAATTTTATCTGAAAAGGGAATTTTAACATACATGCTTTGCTTATTAACTGTAGGGACTGCAATTTTTGGCTGATAATGGCTGTTCAAGAATTTGTTGGTGATTCTTTCAAACAACTGGACAGGGAACCCATTGTTAGAGAAAAAATTCTTTAAAAACGTTACTTCATTGTGGAAAAATTCGTATGTACTAGAAAGTTGAAAAGCTCTGTACAACAAAGTCTTCACTGTGTTCATTTTGAAGTTAAGATTACAATAGCTAAAAAAACTGGTTCCAAGGCCAGAAAAAGTAGGTTTTCGAAATTCCGAAAATTGGAACTGGTTATTAATTTTCTTGATAAGTAAGTCTGAAAAAGGAAGCTTTGGAATTAATTTTGGTGTCCAGGGTAAACTATGTTCCTATGCTGGCAATTAAGGTAATCCAAGAAACGAGGGACATGATCCTGATTTTTAAAGACAATGAACGTATCATCAACATACCTACGGTAAATTAACGGTTTAAAAGCTAACGGACAATTATCAAGCCAGTGTTGTTCCTGGTAACATAGAAATATATTATCAAGGGTAGGACTCAGAGGGGATCCCATGGCAACTCCATCGACCTGTTTATACAGATTATTATAAAAAATAAAAAGGTAATCCTTTACACACAAGTTTAACATGTTTCTGAGTAATGAAAGAATCATGAAAAAAACAGAGGAAAAAGATCTGGGAGTGACAATAACAGACAAGTTATCCTTTGGAAAGCATATAAATCGGATAACTGGGGAAACATACAATCTTCTTAGAAACATAAGAGCAGCATTTACATATCTAAACGAAGAAATGGTGAAGAAACTAATAACATCGATGATACGTCTGAGACTGGAATATGCTGCATTGGTGTGGTCACCTAGATTGAAGAAAGAAATTAGAAAGTTGGAAAGAATACAGAGAGCAGCGACCAAACTACCAGAAACTCTGATGAGAGAACATGCTTATGAAGAAAGACTGGAGAATTTGGGACTAACAACACTGGAGAGGAGGAGAGAGAGAGGGGACCTAATAGCATTATACAGGATACAAGAGGGATTGGAGAAATTGGACAGGGAAGACTTAGTGGTACATGACAGGAGTGTGACAAGATGGAATAGTAAGAAATTGAAGAAGAGCGACTGTAGGAGAGATGTCAAGAAATTCAGTTTTCCATACAGAAGCATAACAACATGGAACGGACTTGACGAGAAGACTGTGTGTGCAAAAACGATTCATGAATTTAAAGCCAAACTGGATAATAAGCGTTATGGAGACGGTACAGCACGAGCCTAGTACAGCTCTTTTCCTGTATTTCACAACTAGGTAAATACACACACACACACACACACACCCTATGTTTAACATGTATTAAGGTAAAATAGTTTTGAATGGATGCTTCATACTATTTCCCTGTCTTGTCCCAGAGATGTACATTTCCGGGAGCTACTGGACTTGCTGGCCATGCTGAAAACTGGTTATTGTGATGGCTTGAAGGTGCGCACAGGCCGTCTTCAGAATCTCATCTCCTCCTCCTGCATAGGTAAGTGTTTCTGAAGAAAAATGTCAAAGTCACATGAGGGATTTACATAATTTTTTATTATTCATTTAAGCTATTAAAGAAATCAAACTCACAAGCAGAATTTACCCAAACTCTGAGGAGAGTAAGTTATACTAAGTTTCAGTTCTTTCAGCCTTTTAAAGTTATGAAAACAAGTCATTTGAAAAGTATCATTGATATTATAGTACCCTCTTGAGTTTCGCGCTTTCCAAATTTTGCGATCCTCGAGTTCGCGCTTAGTTGTAAATTCTCACCATTTCAACTTTCGTGCATTGCCTCCCCGAGTTTTGCGCTCCTTGACATGTATGGGTCACGTCTACCTACCGTTGGCGTCATATGCACTGCCTTAACCCTTAGAGTATGGGTGGTGATATATTTTTCTGGATGCTGTGCAGAGGGAAAATTTAGACATTTAAAAGAGGTGGAAATGGTGTCTTCCTTCTTTGTAATAATTGTATATTCATCTAGTATATATGGTGGTGTAATAAAACTTCTCTCCTAATAATAATAAAAAAGTTATGACAGCCGAAAATATTGCGCATTTTCTCGTGGCCGTGACGCGTCGCGTGGAAGCACCCCACTCTCTCTCTCTCTCTCTCTCTCTCTCTCTCTCTCTCTCTCTCTCTCTCTCTCTCTCTCTCTCTCTCTCTCTCTCTCTCTCTCTCTCTCTCTCTCTCTCTCTCTCTCTCTCTCTCTCTCTCTCTCTCTCTCTCTCCACCTACTTGCCA
This sequence comes from Eriocheir sinensis, assembly GCF_024679095.1. Taxonomy (NCBI): domain Eukaryota; kingdom Metazoa; phylum Arthropoda; class Malacostraca; order Decapoda; family Varunidae; genus Eriocheir; species Eriocheir sinensis. Next base: position 11,007,336 of record NC_066517.1, on the reverse strand, counting down.
GTCATCAGAGTCACTGTCACTTTGATTCACCCGTGCTCTACTTCCGCCCGGAGCAGAGGAACTGCTTGACGCGTCACGAGACATGACATGTATTCCAAACAAAAGTGGAAAATGATCTGTGGCCTTCTGTAGGGCGCGCATTGAGACGCATGAGAGTGTGTACGGATGCCAGATGCCTCCACCATTCTTCTGAGTCAAGAACTGGCGGTATATTTGAGACGTAGGGAGCGTAGAGTGTGATGATTATATATATGATCCCCGTACGGGTGGGGCATGTGGTAGCACACTTATATATATGATCGCCGTAATCTAAGGGTTAAAAGGTGGTGTCACACTGGCTGTTTTCATCCAACCATTGGGGCTGTGGGCAACAGCAGTTGCCCATATGCCCAACAGTGAGCGAGTTGTCGGTTGTCTGTACAATTGGAAAATGGTTGTGTGTACGACCGTGGGTACGTGGGTACTGCGCGGCTGTATGTAAACAAATAGATGACGGCAGTGGCTGAGGAGTGAGGAGCAGTGGCAGATGGCCTACCAAGAGACTTGTAAAGTGGACTGACAGAGCTGCTTTGTTTACTGTTTAATTGATAAGATAAGAATACACACCGTGCTGTGGAACCACAGTTCAAAAAACTTTTTCTCTCCAGTCTATGAAAACTGTAGAACTCCCAGCGTTGGGTTCCTGGCTGTCCTCCCATGAACTACGCATGCTCAGACGTGAATGTAAACAAACAGAGAATTGTTGATAAACAGAGCTGTTCTCACGCATCTCCCGACAGCATGGCTATGCTCACTCCGCTTGCCAGCCCCCCACATCATGAATCTATGATGCCCTCAAGCCCTCCTGAAAAATCTGCCAAAATTATGGGCCTGCATATGCACATCAAGACAGTTTTGTATTATGAAAACATGAAGATGCTATTTTCCGTAAATTTACCCATGAATCACTGCATGAAGGCTATTTATTGGCTCAGGAACACAACACCGGTCTTCACAGCACAATTCTCGGTATTATTCCAGAACATCACCCGTCTCACAACAAAGAACACCTTGGTGCTATATGAAGTATTTTTTGTCCATACAACACACTGCCTTATTGCTTTTCCATCGCAAATAGAAGGGGGGTCTAGGGGGGTGAAGCCCCCTTTTAGGTAGGTTACGTTGAATTAGGTTTGGTTAGTTTAAATTTGTTTGGCACACTGTGTGGGGGTGGCAGAAATACGCAGCGCAGGACGGGACATGGTGGCGGTGGTCCACTACGTGGCCCAGTGTTGCGAGAAATATCTCATCACTGAAATAAGTCGCTCTGCTGGCCATCATGCATGCGTGCTGGGGGAATACACAGCAGGTAAAACATTAATTTGCCTGATTTTGTTCTAGTTTGTCCACTTGTGATCTTTGTGAGTGGTGACTGAAATATAGAAACAATATCATCATCATCATTTCGTTTAAGGGGGTATCCTCGATTCAAATCATGGTTTGGGCTCAAATTTGTCATTGTTAGGTTTTCATGGTTTCAAGTAGTCCCGGGCTCGGAGAGTTCAGTGCCGCGCCAGCCGTACGAGAACTTTAAATTTTAAAGGTCTCAGCGCTGTTAAATCCCACCCCCACGAGGCAGCTGAGTGCGTACTGTTGCCATATGAGTGGTCATATATTTATTGTTTATACGTTATTTAGACCACTGAAGTATGTTTTTTATTACATACTGCAGTATGACAGTTTGGGTGGAGCGAGAGGCTGCTGCTGCCATGCGGGACTGACTCGGCGTGAGTGGCGCACAGTTTTCCATCTGACAAGCACAGATGAAATTCCAAAACATAGCAGATGTCCAGAAGGGGTGGATTCTTGGTGTTTTTATAAGAAAGCCTTGGCTGAGAAGAGACCACCACCCTCTCATAAAAATATGAAAATAAAACTTGACCTTTCAGAGAGTGAGCTGAAACTTGTGCTTGGTGTATATATAGACTTGACACAACCTTCTCTTCTCTCACGATGTTTAAAAGGGAGAACGCAAAACAAAAATGAATCCTTCCATAGCAAACTGTGGAAAAGATGCTTGAAAACCAAGTTTCATGGTGCTCAAACAACTATGTTTGCTTTCCACATGACCGTCTTGGAACATAACAAAGGATACATTGAAAGTTCCTTGCTCCATGAAATCTTTGGAGGGATATCAGAATCTGGAACCGAGGTCAAACTAGAAAAGAAAAGACTCCAAAAGTCAATGGAAATATCCCTTCCAAGGAGGAAAAGATCTAAGATAAGCAAGGATGAAAAAGTGGAGGGATATGGTGGAGGAAAATTTTAAGGAACCGTAGAGTGACCACCAAAGACATCAACATTTACCATATATTTTTTTCGTTTCCAAACAAAACAATGACTGCTTTATGTTCCTTATAAAATTCTGGAAAAAATGTTATATGTGCAAAAAAACTGTAGGATTAATATTTCTATGTGAAATTTACATGTAAAATCTTTAAACGCGATTTTCTCAAAATGTTGTTTTTTAGTGAGTTACTGATATCTGATTGGAAATATCTCATCACCACTTACATCAATTCTTATTTTCTTTTCAGTTCTCAGTTAGTGGGACATAAAAGAATAATTTAATCTTATAAAATGAAGTTTTTTGTTGATCTTCTATAAAGTACATGCGTTTGAAAATAAAGTTTCTTTAAAAATGTGATATTTTTACTTATTTATTCATACTTTTGAAAATAAACAAATTACGGAAAATAAAATAAGATGAAAAGTTTCCATATACATCATACTTTCAGAAAATGCCAAGTAAAATGTTCTGCAAGTATTTAGAAGAGAGATATTAAAACTTAAAAAACCCCAAAAAATTTTAACAAAAATATTTATAAAAAAAAAAAAAAAATCAGATATCTATGAAACTTATGGCAAACCCATTTCTTTTCATGCTCTTCAATACTAGAAAACGGGAAGTTTCTAATGGCAATAATAAAAAAGTTTTTCTGAATCGAGGATCCCCCCTTAATGTCCGTTTTCACTCTTCCTGAGTGGTTGAACGCTTTATGGCTCTTTTTCCATTCTACTCTGTCTTCTGCCTGATGTTCATCCAATCCCATCACTGCCAAGTCTTCCTGTATACACCTTCTCCACGTATTCCTAGATCTACCAACTGGTCCTCTCTTTACGTGTCCAAACCACCGGAGTCTTTCCCTTCTGAGCACTGTTTCCAGGTCTTCTACTCCACATCTGTTAGCTACATCTGCACTGGATACCCTATCTTGCCACCTGATCCCCGCCATATACCTCAGCATTCTGCGATCACTTGCTCTCAATATCTCCATCAATTTTCTGGTTAGAGCCCATGTTTCTGCTCCATACAACATCACTGGGCATATAAAATTCTGCATTCCTCATACATTTCTGAGGCCTGAGCATCTAAGATGGCACCACTGTCTGCAACATGTGCACAAGACAGAATTAACACCTACTCCCTTCCCACAGCATCCACATGGATATTTTCCTGATTTAATCTTTTCTCTTGCTTCTTTTCCACTCACCATGTACTTTGTTTTTTTCATTATCATTTTCAAACCTCGCTCCTCCATTCCTTCCTTCCATTTTTTAAACTTCTCTTTCACTTCTTCTGCTGTCTCTGCATTTACTACCAAGTCATCTGCATACAGCAGCTCCCATGGTGCCTCTCCTCTTGCTTCCTTTGTTGCCTCCGCCATTACTGGTATAAACAAGAGCGGGCTAAGGGCAAATCCCTGGTGAACCCCCACTCCAATTTTGAACTCATCTGATGTTCCCACCAGTGTTTTCATTCTTGATTTTGTACCTTCATTTAGTCCCATCACCGATTCAACCAATCTTTCTGGTACTCTTTGCCTTCTCATTGCCCATCTTATAATTTCCCTTGGTACTCTGTCAAATGCCTTCTCTAGATCTACAAAAACATGATACAATCTCCTCCTCTTCTCCATAAACCTTTCCTGAAGCCCTCTCATAGTATATATTGCTTCAGTTGTTGATCTCCCAGGGCAAAAGCCAAACTAACATTTATCAATTCTTATTATCCTTCTCAGCCTCTTCTCTTGGACTTTTTCATATACCTTCATGCCATGCTCCAGTAACCTTATCCCCCTATAGTTACCACATTTCAAAACATCTCCTTTCCCTTTAAAAATGGGTATAGTGTAGTTTCCTTTCCAGTCTTCTGGTATGTCTCCCTTTTTTAATACATCGTTTAACACTCTTGTCAATTCCACCACTCCTTCCTTTCCTACTGCTTTTATTAAATCTACTGATAGCCCTGAAGGTCCTGCTGCTCTACCATTTTTCATTTCCTTAATCCTTTCACGCATCATGATGTGATTCGCGTCAAAACAGAATCGTCTGCATCTGAGCTTTTGACTCGAATCGCATCAAAAATTTTTAAAAATTCTCCAAAGATAAAGTATCTTCCAGAATTGCGTCAAATTTTTTTGTGTCAAAGATCCAAGCTAGACCTATAAAATAAGCTGATTGTCAACTCTCTCGTGCCATTGGATTTGAAGTGATAATTGCCCGTGGTTTAGTTGCCTCTCTGGAGGCAGCCTGTGAGCGCGACTCGTCCCTTTAAATTGTTTCTTCAGAGTTGGTAAACTTTGCTTTTTATTTCCATTTCTTGATATTTTTTTCTTTCATAAGGCAGAATAATCTCTTCCAAAACTTACGATATATAATAATGCCAGGAAAAAAGAATACTCGTGGGTGAAATCGATAACATGATAAAATTTTTCACCTCATGGTCAGGCCATTCCACGAGGGCCCCTAGGGAGCCCCAGATGGATGTCGCAGTGGAAAGAGAAACTTATTAAACTTTTGGTGCGTGAAAGGGTTATGTGCTACTTTTCCTTCCTTTTCCATAATTTTTTTCCTTTGGGCCTTCTACTTTTTCAGTTTCATTTATCGTATATTCATTTTCCTCATTTATCAGTTCGATGATATATTTACTCCATCTTTCCAATATCTTTTCTTTTTCCACCATGATGTTCCCTCCGTCATCTTTTACAAACTTTGCCCCAACTACATCTGCTCTCTCTCTTTCATTTGTTTCGCAATTTTAAACATCTCTGCGAGCTATTTTGCAGCTGCGATGGCAGCGGCGGGTACACGTACAACAGGCATTGAAAAGTCAATCATCATATTAGTGATTTAGTGATTTTTAACAGAAAGTTAGCAGATTATTTCATAGCACACACACACACACACACACACACACACACAAAAAAAAAAAAAAAAAGATTCACCCAACAGTGTCCCACAGGTGATGTTCTGTAAATTTACCCAGTTCTCTGACAAGGTTTGGGTAAACACACCTGTCCTCCCATCTTTGAAGCCATAATCATGCCCATAACCGTTTCTTCCTTCCATTTAACCCTCTCGTGCACAATGACGCGTTTCGCGTCATCAAGGGCAAAAAGGTCCTGGCGTATGATGAGGCGAAATGCGTCATAAAAGTTTAAAAAATTGATTAAAAATTAAGTTTTTGGTGAAAGTGCATGAAATATGGGAGCATCATTTGTTAGAATAAATTTCTTAATGGTAACATTTGGCAACCTTTCTAAGGAGCGTAGATGAGGAGGAGTGATGAGGAGGGAGGAAGGGTTGGTCACTTCGAAAAAAATACAGTTTTCATGGTGTAACTTGGGAACTAATAGGCGTATGAGGATTTCAAGGATACCATAGGAATCCTCACTAAATTCTGCTTCAAAACATATATTTGGCTAAAAAAGTTGGCCCACAAAATTTCGAGTTAGCTAGCTAGCTAGGGAAGAGTTGGTACATAGGATTTATTGTCTACAATACTCTATACGGAGACTTGAAACGAGTTTGTACTTTTTATTTTCCTCTATTTTTATTTGTGCATGTTCTAGTACAAGTCTTTATGAAGCCACTGATACCAAATTTATTGGGGTATGATATATCTGTGAGGGTAAAATACATCTGGGAATGTAGAGTATTGCGGCTGCAAAAAAAGGCTGGTGGGGCCTGAGAAATGCATGTGAAACAGAAACTTATTGGAAACTTATGGTGTGTGAGAGGGTAAATTGCAGCAACAAGTCCATAACTTGAGTAATGGCCGCACAAGCCACGACAGCCCTTACTTTAGCAGATGATGCCATGTGTATGCAGGGCAACTGCTTTGTTTACGAGCAGCCGACCTTGGCTGTGTGTGACACACACCCGGAAAAGTTGGAGTTGCCGGTTGCCCCTACTGCCAATGTGGTTGAGGAAAAAGGCCTACTTTGACACCAGCAGCTTTAGACTCCCCCAGTCGAGTGACCGTATTCACATGTGCTGGGGCGGGATTCACATGGATGCGTGCTAATTGCCTGCATTAAAAACAACAAACTATCAATGTTGACTTCAGAGCAAAGCTTTCGTTTTGTCGTTACTTTCGCAGGCGGCGCATTGTTGAGGCAGTGCGACTGCTTTGTTTATGTTGCAGATTATGGGCAACCGACCTTGGCCATGTGTAACGCACACCTGGGAAAGTTAGAATTGCCAGTTGCCCCTACTGTCAATGCAGTTCGAGGAAAAAGGCCCAGTATGACACCAGCTTATGGACAACTGACAACTCACCCCCGGTTGGGCTATGGGCAACCACGGTTACCTGTAGCCTCAACGGTTGGGGAAAACGGCCGGTGTGACACCGCCTTAAGGCAGCGAGGCCTCTGATTGGGTGAGTGCTGTCGATGACGTCATTGGACTCACAGCGAATGACAAGCCTGTTTTCAAAACTGCCAGCCAATTGTAAGGCAGCTACCTTCAATTGTGGCTTCAAAATGACCTGTTCTCACTTCCCATTTTCTTCCTTTTACCAAGGCAAGGGAGTAAAGTTGAAAAAAAGTCTGTTTTTTCCAAGGGTCGGAACATACAAGCACTTTTTCTGTGTTCTCAATACCCTGAGTTTTTTGATCCTCAAGTTTAGCGTTATACCTTCAGAACGAAGCAAGCGCATAACTCAGGAGGGTACTGTAGATTAAATATTAATTCCTCTAAGAATCTCAGAAAAATATAATACAAGAAATGAAAGACCCCCTTAACCGTATTGCATTAGGCTACTCCCTCGCCTGCAACTATGCAGGTTCACACACACATTTCATGGCTATTTTCACACTTGTTTTGATCTCTACATTCTTTTCTCTGGTTTTCTGGGACATTTGAAAGTTTGTACAGTACCCTCTCGAGTTTCGCGCTCGCTTCGTTCCGAAGGTATAGCGCTAAACTCGAGGATTGCAAAACTCGAGGTATTGAGAATATTGAAAAAACGCTTATCTGTTCTGACCCGTGGAGGTTTTTTTATTTTATTTATTTATTTATTTATTTATTTATTTATTTATTTATTTTTTTTTTTTTATACATGTGGGCTACTATCCATCTGGGCCTGATGGTCGGCCCGAGCCCGTCATGGCGCAGGCAACTCTTTATAGTGGCGCCATTATAATTGGCTCATGCTGCCCCCCGGAGCTCACTTTTTTCCTCCTTTACTCCCTTGTTATCTCAAAATACGTACCTTGGAAAAAGGAAGAAAACAGGAAGAGAGAACGGGTCATTGAAAGCCACGGACGAAGCCTTACGATTGGCTGAGCTCTGAAAACACGCTTGTGATTCGCTGGGAGTCCGGTGACGTCGTCGCCGGCGCTCACCCGGTCAGTGGCCTCGCTGCCTTGGGGCAGTGTCACACTGGCTGTTTTCCTCTTTCCGTTGTGGCTACTGGCAACGCCCGAGCGCCCATCCTGGTTGTCAGTAAGCTGGTGTCACACTGGGCTCTTTTCTTCCCACCGCGTTGGCGGCAGCTTGGGCAACTGGCAAATCCAACTTTTCTGGGTGTGCGTCACACACGGCCAAGTTTGGTTGCCCGTAACCACATCCACAACATAAACAAAGCACTTGTCCTGTATCGACATGGCATCGTCTGCTAAAGTAAGGGCTGTCGTGGCTTGTTCTGCCATTACCCAAGTTATGGACTTGTTGCTGCAGTTAAATGGAAAGAAGAAGCTGTTGTGGGTGTGGCATGCCTGTGGATCCTCCGTGCCAGTTCTCATTGTCACCATTGCGCGTGATCAGCCGGCCCACCCTTCTAGACTCCGACCACAAACACGTGGATCGAGTAACAACAAAGACACACACACACACACACACACACACACACACACACACGCGCGCTCGTACACACCAGACTCATCATGAACCATGGCAGATGTTTCTCACAAACAAAAATGGCTTCGCCATTTCCTAGTGTGTGTTAGAACTTATTTGGTGATTGGTTCATTTTTTTTTTTTTTTTTTTTTTTTTACGTTGCCTATTGCGCCGGTAGGCATCTTCCCGGTGGGGCCTGATGGTCGGCCCAAGGCTTCTTCCAGGTGGGGCCTGATGGTCGGCCCAGCCCGTTCTGGCGCAGGCGAGTGTTTATAGTGGCGCCATCTTGCATTGGCTCATGCTGCCCCTGGAACTCGTTCTTGATTCGCTTGAACGGCTTCCTCTAGAGTCCGGGTTGATGGGTGGTCTTCAGGACAGCATGTGGGTAGTTTTAAGCCACTCGGTGGTGACTGAAAAATCCGAGTGGTAGCGTGAGGATTCGAACCTGCGTCATCCATCACGCGGCGAATGTGGGTCCAGTACGCTACCAGTTCGGCCACCGCCTACCCGAACAGTGCTAAAGATGACTGCTCTCTTCTTGCCAGGAGCTAGGTTTGGTTCATGTGAACCACTCACCAAATACGTTCTAACACACTCAAGAAATGGTGAAGTCGTTTCTGTTTGTCAGAAACATCTACAATGGTTCATAATGAGTCTTTTTTTTTTTTTTTTTTTTTTTTTTTTAACGTCTACGCCTATTGCGTCGGTAGGCTTGCTTGAGGTGCCTGGATGGTAGTTGGCCCCAGCCCGTCATGGCGCAGGCGTGTGTGTGTGTGTGTGTGTGTGTGTGTGTGTGTGTGTGTGTGTGTGTGTTTATTGTTATTCGATCCATGTGTTTATGTGGTTGAGTCAAGATGGGTGGGTTGGCCGCGCACATGCAGTGGTGACGATGAGAACTGGCATGGAGGAACCACAGGCACGCCACACCCGCAACTGTTTCTTCCTTCCATTTAACTGCAGCAACAAGTCCATAACTTGGGTAATGGCAGCACAAGCCGCGATAACCCCTACTTTAGCAGACGACGCCATGTTGATACAGGGCAAGTGTTTTGTTTACATTGTGGATGTGGATACGGGCAACCGACCTTGGCCGTGTGTGTCATACACCTGGAAAAGTTGGAGTTGCCGGTTGCCCAGCTGCCGCCAACGCGACAGGAAGTAAAAAGCCCTGTGTGACACCAGCTTGCGGATGACCGTGAACTTGCTCCCAGTTGGGCGTACGGATGTTGCCCGTAGCCCCAATGGTTGGGCGAAAACGGCCATTGTGACACCGCCTTAAGGCAGTGAAGCCGCTGATAGGGTGAGCGTCAGCGATGGTGTCATCGGACTCCCAGCGAATCACAAGCATGCTTCCAGAACTGTCAGCCAATTGTAAGGCAGCCGCCTTCAACTGCGGCTTCAAAACGACCCATTCTCTTCCCGTTTTCTCTCTCTCTCTCTCTCTCTCTCTCTCTCTCTCTCTCTCTCTCTCTCTCTCTCTCTCTCTCTCTCTCTCTCTCTCTCTCTCTCTCTCTCTCTCTTTTGCCATAGTTGTAATGTTTGAAGGAAAACATCCAGTGTGATACTACCTTTAAAGGTAGCGTGCGTGACGGCGATGATAAGTAGACATGACCCGTACGTGTCAAAGCAGCGCGAAACTCGGGGTGATAATGCGCGATAGTCGGGATGGTAAGAATTTAGGACTAATCGCGAAACTCGTGGATTGCGAAACTTGGATAGCGCGAAACTTGAGAGGGTACTGTAGAAGACAGAGACAACCTAAGTACTGTTGGTTAAGTCAGAAATGAGATAGTGCATAAAGGAAATTTTAACCCTGATTGCCTCACCTGTTACAGAACACCTTGACTTCATGAATGCCCTGGATATTGACCTGGACATCAAGCCATTTGAGCAGCTGCAGCATGCCAGCATCGGCTACCAGTCCCTAACTGATGTGCCTCGTGCCATCACCTACTCTGAGGATTCCATGAGCTTCAAAGTATGGCTGAGTATGATTTGAAACGTGAAGAGTAATGAGTGTGGCAAGTTTTGGGGTTAGGTACTGTACTAGGGGTATGAGTAACATTGCCAGTCAAGTGCTGCTTCAGCTGTAAATATGATTATATACCATTTCACCCTCCCATGCCACTCTTTTCCTGAAAACAAACTTCAGAGCCTGATATAAAGGTAAAGGTGGGTGCATACACTATAGCTGTGTGGCTGTGGTGCTCATCTCCGATTCATTGGCCCTGTGAGCCTGTGGTAAGTAAGAATCTGTTACCCTAGGACACAGGGCCAATGTGATATCTGGGATTGCCAAAGTTTACCTTCCCCAGGATTCGCCAGGTCCCCATTTATCGACCAGCCTAAAAAGGAGGATGAACCTTGGAGGAATAATACATTGAGTGGCCCTCAGCGGGTCGCTCTTCACTGTGAGGTAAAGCAAGGGGGGTAGGGGGTGGAGCTTAGCCGGTGGGCGGAGCCAGCAATTCCACCCAAAACATTGCATTTCTCGCTCCCAGATCATTTGCGTAAATGAGCTTGTCTGGCTTATTTCTTCCACATATATGTTTTTAGTTTTTCAACTGCTGCTGTATATGCACTAAGGATGTATGTACAGGTCTTGCACTAAGGATGTATGTACAAGTCTTGCACTAAGGATGTATGTGTAGGTTTACGAGTGTTTTGATTTACAAGCAAAAAATTTCATGAAAAATGCCTTGATTTACGAACGGTGACTTGGTATACGAGCATCCTGTTTATTCCTTTTTTTTTTCTTTTTGTTGTTGTTGTTGTCACCACCCCCGGGGTTATACACAGGCTATATATTAGGGCATCAATAAAGCTGGTTCCAGGATTAAGAAACTTAACATACGATGAAAGATTGAAGCACCTGAACCAACTGACACAGAGAAGGGGGAGAGATCTGATTGTAGTACAGAATCCCCCCGCCGTTCACAGCCTCACTGTTCATGGATTTGCTTATACGCAGGTAGGGTATTTACGACACCCCCTGCTGAACGCAGATGAAAACTTGCGTATACGTGGTCTGTAGCGCGCAGCTCGGTACCGACACCCCAGATGAGGTAATAAGAAACACGTGTGAAATAGCGAAAAAAACTTTTTTTATGCAGTGTATTGGGACAAACCATCCACATATTATTGTGGTAGAGTGGAAAAGTTATTCAGAGTAGAGATGTATTGGACATCCGCATCCACATCCAGGAACTTGACAGGCAACATTTACCACTTCCACCAGCTGCTGTTGCACCTCCTGTGGCTCGGCAGGGGCAACAGGCGTGCTGGTGCGGAGATGAGGCGCCATGCATGCAGGGGCAGGGGGGTTAACTAGACGTGTACTTGTCAGGTCGGGACTGGGAACCCACCGCGCCGCCACCACATTCCGCCCAAAACCACCCAATCCTGCCCAAATTTTTACTTTCCCCGCCACCCCGAAATCGACAAAAATATTAGGCACGCATATTAATGCAATAATTAGCGGTGACCAACCACTTTCAAAGACTCTCTCTCTCTCTCTCTCTCTCTCTCTCTCTCTCTCTCTCTCTCTCTCTCTCTCTCTCTCTCTCTCTCTCTCTCTCTCTCTCTCTCTCTCTCTCTCTCTCTCTCTCTCTCTCTCTCTCTCTCTCTCTCTCTCTCTCTCTCTCGTTAGTTTCTTTATACTCCAAATATATATCCCGAATGACTACAGCCATTATTGGTGAGGAAGAATGGGACAGGAGATTAGATGAAGAGGATGGAGGGATAACTACAGTGTTAGGTCTGTACGGCGATAGAAAGGAATCCGATCAAATGGTGAAAAGTATGAAAAATTTCCTTGTGAAAAGTTGGGAAAAAAACCCAGAATAATTGTTGAAACTTACCAAACAGGAAGTGATAGAAGAATGAAGTGAACAACCTAAAAGCGATACAAAGTGGAACAGGTTACAAGAAGAAGAAGAAGAAGAGAAGACAGTTTGTTTACCACGTGTGAGTGAAGGTGGCAGTGCTCTACAGTGGAGTTTATACAGCCTTTTTTTAGTTTATCATGGCCTCCAAGTGTTCCTTCACATCTTCTTCAGGGTTGAAAAAGCCACGACGTGTGATTTATGTGTATGTAAAACAATATAACAATGCTTAGAAATGCCTTAGAAATCCCCTTTTTTTTATTCGATCGAGATGGTACAACGAAACCCTATTTTCCCTATTTGATTATAGTCCTGTCGATCGTGGATTTGCGGATCATGGGAATCTCGCGGAACCAAACACCCATGAACGGCGGGGGGCTTCTGTATATAGGGTGCTGAGTGGGATGGAAAAAGTGGACAAAGAACTAATAATATGGGATACAAGAGAATTAAGAGGCCTTGGAAGGAAGATGAAAGAGGATTGCAACTAAGATGGTACAGTACTGTCTTCAAGTTTGCGATAAATAGGTCGACATTGCGGGTCGCAAACATTGAACCATTATTCTTATGGGGAAAATTGAAAACCGTCGACATTTCATCTGAAATGCCCAGCTGAAAGCCAACAATAGAGAGAGCTGGAGCCCTGTGCCCACGCAGCCTAGCGCGTTCCACGGAAGGGCCGGAGACACGCCGGTCCGAGGTCTCGGCACGAGTGGCGAGAGGGCTTAACTGCCACCGCGAAATGCGAGCCGCAGCACACCGGGCTGTTGGCCCCACACCGCGTGAGCTTGTCCCGCCTGCGACCGGTGCTGTGTGAACCCTGCAGTGGATCCCTGCCGCTGCCCCGCTGCACCAGCTTTAGAGCGGATGGCGGAGGGGGACCGGGAGCGAACGGAGAGCGCCACGCCGGCCCGGGCCCAAATGATGTGGGGGTAGAAGTGTGGGTGGGACCAAGGATGAGAGACATATAAAGGATAGCTCACTAAGCATTGTTTTTTCCCACAATGCACCGCGCTCGTGACGTCACATGTAAACAGAGACGTCACTGGAGACCCACACGTGTGGCCGCGGTGCCACTGGATTGAAGTTTCAGAGAACACCACACTTCATAATATGATGTGTAAATCCTTGAATAAAACCAAGATTCAAATGAGACTCTTGCTGGCGAGGGTCTCCAGCGCGCGTCACCGCCGTGACGTCATAGAACATGTGACGTCATGGCTGAGTTGATGACGTTTCACTGAACACACCTTAGTTGGGTGGGACCGCGAGGGTGAGGTGAACAATGGCAGTGGGCGGCAGAATACAGTGTTGTGGTGGTGACGCCGCAGTGTGCCCTGACGTCACGACCCCCTCCGCCCCGTTAACTAGAGCGGAAACCACCACTTTCTCACGCGTGCCACCCTCAAAGTTTGGGTCATATCGCAATTTCAACTTTCAATAAAAATCAAATTTTTGGGGTCCCTATCGCAAACTCGGTGAATCGCAAACTTGAAACTCACAATCCTGGAGTCAGTACTGTACCTGAACTATCAAGTCTGTCTACGAGACTAGATTGGAGGAATTGGGACTACCAGCACTCAAAGAAATAAGAGAAAGAGGAGACCTGATAGCATTGCACAGGAATACAAGTGGAATGGACGTGTTAGATAGAAATTACTTAATCAAAATAGATGGGAGGAGGCAACTAAAGAGGACACAGTAAGAAATTGAGAGAGGAGCATTGTTTGAAAGATATAAATAAGTACAGTTTTCCATACAGGAGTGTGGATACATGGAGCGGACTAAACAGAGACATTGTTGAAGAGGGCAGTGTCCATAAAATGAAGGAAAAGTTGGACAAATATGGAGTGGGAGACAGGACTGAGGAACAGAGGGTCAGAGAGGAAGTGTTGGGTGAAATGAAGACCTGGAAAGTTGAAAATGAAAAAAACTAATGTAAACCTCAGAGAAGTAATTGAAAAGCAACTGAAAGAAGAGAAGGAAAATGTAGAGAAGGAGGTGGTTAAGGCTTTAAGACCCCCCCATTTTGTAAGAGATGTGGCAGATAAGAAAAAAGAGTGTAATAATATTTGGCATGAAGGAGAAGAATATAACGTACAAACCAAAAAGGGAAAAGGAAGAACTAAAATCAGTAAAGGACTTACTTAACCCGAGAACGTCGACAGACCCTTTTTAGGGCTTTCACGAGTTGTGGCTTTGGTACGGTGGCTCCTAAAAAGGGCTCGCCATAAAACACCTGATTCGAGCTAATTGTAGGCGGTGGTGGCATAACGCAACCCACCATGAATGCCCGAGGTCATTGTGGTGGGGGAGTGATCTTGAGGTGGGCATTTTTGTCATAGGTGCTGCTGTAAGGTCATGGTATACTCAATTAGCTATCCATTCAGTAATCACTTGTCAAATTCTCCATAGTAGACACCAAGCGACTCTCGGCTAGATGACAAGCTTTGGGGTGCTTTCAGCAGGTGTTTTGGTAGAACAGTGTTGCCACTCACGCCATGGCTACTTGGTGCGATGAGCAGGAAATTTAAAAATCCTAAAAAAATTCTTCCATGATAATCCGTATAAAACCGAAACCGTACTGTTGGAAACTGTACTATTTGAGGGATGACTGTATTTATATATATATATATATATATATATATATATATATATTTATATATATATATATATATATATATATATATATATATATATATATATATATATATATATATATATATATATATATATATATTTATATATTTTTTTTAAGGCTTTATAAACCTTCCCCACACTCTTATAACAGCTTCGTCCTTGAAGTGGTGTAGATGTGGTAGACGAGGGAGGTGCAGGAAGAGAAGGGGCATCAGGGTCACAGCAGTAACGGGAGTCCAATGCGCGGAGAGGAGCAAGGTGAGGCACCCAGAACCAGCCCACGGTTCTGAGGAAACCCGAGTGAGAGCAGAGCTGGAACCGGAGCAGAATGAAGTGTTCAGAGCGAGGCCCAGCTGCTGTCTGAAGATGAAGGCGCTGGCCGCCCACCAAGTCGCCTCCCACAGTAGGTTGAGAAGCCTCGGTGGTTCGGTCGACCGAGGCGTCGAACGTCGTCAGGTGAACGAGCAGCGGGAGTGTAGCAGGTTGTTCGCCGCGCCTCGGTAGTTGAACGGCTTCATGGCGAACGAGCAGCAAGAGTACTCCGGTTGTTCGCCACTCAGTTGGTAGTTGCCCTCACACCGGCCCCCATACAAAAATCTACTCCAGGTAGATTCAACAAACAGCTATTAAGTGGAAAAGAAAAAAACGAGCCAATAAACTAAAACAAGGGGGAAACGGGTGAGGAGACACAGGAGGAGTGACTTATGCAGGAAGTCTACTCAATAAATCTGGTCCCACATTATCCTTCCATGCCATATGGACGACACGGTACCTGTAGGCCGGTAGACCCAAGGCCCATCTCAACACCCGGACGATGTCCTGCTGAATCGTTGACGTACAGCTAGACGGGGTGGAGAGTACATCCCGGTAGTCCATAAGTGGTTCATCGATGTAAAGTTCAGTGGAGCTGGCGTCAGGTGATGGCTCTTCCACTACGGGAACGGGGGTGACAAGAGGTCCTTCTGTAGCTGGTGGAGACGGGTCCAACTAGATCGATGGTGACTCTGGGAAGTGGTTCTGTAACGACAGGTAAGGGTTGGAGGGAGACAGGACATACACGAATTCTCCCCGACATCCGTTGGCACTTATCACAGGAACAACAGTAAGCACGGATGTCTGCTCCTATACCCGGCCAGAAGAAATGTTCAAAGATCTTCATCTCCATCTTACGGCGAGAGAAATGTCCGGCCAAGAGACTCTCATGGGCCGCGGAGAGGATGATCTGATGGGAAACACTTGGCACAACTAGACTGTTGGCCTACCTTGTTGGAAAGTTGGCAGGTGAGGCACTTCTTGTAGAGAAGCACGTGGAGGTACAGGTATACTTGAAGGATGACCAATTTCTGGCTCTGTCGACTTGTCCAGAAGCTGCTTTCTGATGTATTGCTGCTAAGGAGGCACACAAGGCTTGAAGCTGGGCGAAGTCTTGAGGAGTTACTGAAAGAGGTAGAGGTTCCGGAAGGACAAGCGGATGAAGGCTCTTCAACCTACCAACACGGGTGGTAGCTGCGTGTACCCGGATGGCTGCAGGAGACGTCGGAACATGAGGAGTAGAAATCCCTCGCTGCAATTTTGAAGAGGAGGATGCACTGGAAGAATCAGATGGAGATTGAGAAGAGTCAGGGTCATGGGGATCCCTTACCCCATGCAGGGACGTTTCCGATGAGGGCCCCAACAAACTTGATAGGAGCTCGCACCACCTCAGTCCAACCGGTGAAGTAGGGACAGCATAAGTGGCACCTCACCATGGGAAACTTGTCCACTCGTCCTAGGTAGTCAGCAAGGGAGGCCTTTGGACAACTCTCAACATCTACATCAGGTAGTAAATCTTCAGAGACGATCACACAGGAACAGCCAGCATCCCTGATGATGTTGGAGTTCCAAGACCCGTTAACATGTTCCCCGTGTTATGGCAAGAGTTTGTCCCTCTCCCCTTGCAATTCCTTCCTTTGTCTTTTACATCAGTCTGCCAAGCGCCACCAAAGCGAGAGGAGATGAGCGTCATCTCTACTGGCTGAGGAATGCCAAGAGCAGCAGAAAAGTAATGGCTCACCAGTGGCCCAACACATCACACAATAATAATATTTAGTGTATATAGCGTATTGGATCACCCGTGTCCACGGCTTAGAGTGGCCACCAATGGCCCACGACCTGAGGAAGCCTTAGATTTATTTTTGCTTGCGTATTGTACCATCCATGTACCAATCATTTGTTGACCACCAGTGGACCAATACATGAATGTTTCACTATTGTTTCGTTGCTATTTCATTATCAATCACACTGGATAGCCACCACTTGACTGCTTCGCTGTTTTTGCCATACTTGCGTGTTGGAACACTGGTGTACCACCTTCTCAGTGACCACTAGTGACTCAATACGTAATTTTACGTATGAAACATTTTTGTCTCTTCATTTGTTGTAGGCAACCTTTCTGATAGATTTTTGTATCATTGCATTTACTGAAAGTACTATATGCACTTAGTTGCATGTTATCTCTGTTTCTACAGGTAATGGATCCTTTATTGTTTTACGGAGACTCACGTGATGACAGTTATGAAGGTGACAATCTGTCTTCTGATGAAGACTATATCTGCAGCTCTAGTCCAGACTCTGACACAGGTGAAGACAGTGACATGTCTGAAGACATCTCTGATGATGAAGTACAGCAGTCCAGTAGTGCCAATATAGTGTCACAGCCTCTCACTAACATTACTGGACAAACTAGAAATGGTGCTTCTGCACAGTCTGACTGGGGACCAGTCCGATCTAGACCTCGTTCTTTCACCTTTACAGGTGAAGAATAAATGGCTGTCATTCCTCAAACTGATGCTATTGGAATATTGCCATTTGATATATATAGTCTGTTACTGACAAAAGATATTGTAAGCATGATTGTTACTGAGACAAATAGATATGCCCATCAAGTTATTGATGGTAGACATCTTACACATAGATCTCGGTTACATTCATGGAAAGACACAAACAATGGTGAGATGAGAAAATTCATTAGGATTGTGATATATATATTGGACTCAATCCTAAGTCAGAAATTGCACTTTATTGGTCTAAAAGCATTCTGTATGCTGATCCATTTGTGCCTAAGCTGATGACCAGAGAAAGATTTGAGCTATTATACAGATTTCTACATTTCACTGACAACACTGCTCCACATGATGAATGAGATGGGCTATACAAGTTCATACCCCTGGGCGACAATCTCATCAGTCGTTATCAGACTGTTTACAAGCCAGGTTCTGATATTGTCATAGATGAAAGTATGGTCCCCTTCAGAGGGAGACTAGGCATTCGGCAGTATTTGCCAGGGAAAACCCACAAATATAGAGTAAAACTTTACAAACTATGCACCCATGAGTCTTACACCTGGAATTCTGAGGAAGAACAAGTGTGATGGACTTAGTGTCACAGACTCTCGCGTTGTGATGCACAAATTATGTTAATTTGATATTCCTGAGACATTTTTTTATATTTTTGTGTCAGCAATTTTTCTTGCAGTTTATTAATATACTTTGGATGGCAGTGATGTGTGAGTGTTTCATATAAGCCTTTATGATCAAGAAAAAAACAATCCAATTACATTTTAGTCTATAAAAGGGATATAAAATATGCTAATTATGAAGTTCTGAATTTTTTTTTTGGCCACCGGTGAACCAATATGTACCAGAACATAATCTTATATGGTACACTGGTGAACCAACAGGCGGGTAACGTGTTAACAGTGTCCGAAACAGAAAACTTCGGGACACTTTTGTCACTAAGGCAAATGCCTACCTGATATCATGGTTTAGCAGGTTCGATCTCTTTGAAGGCGTGGGGATTCTTTGGGCAGCGCGGACGTAGATGGCCTTCCTCCCCGCATTGGTAACACCTCACGGTTGCTGTGCTGGGCTGGGCAGAGGTCTTGGTGAAGGCTCGTTGAGAGGACTCTGAAGATTTCGTGGGCGAAACAGCCTTAGAGGGGTCCCGGGAACTAGGAGAGGAAGCTTTCTGGTAGGCGTTGCGGGCAGATGACCAGTTGTCGGCAAGTCTCACTGCGTTGGGAAGATCTTTCGGCCAATGCTCCTTGATGAAGATCCTCAAGTCTGGGGTAAGACTAGTTAGAAGCTGGTCAAGGAGCATAAACTCCCGGAGCGCTTCATAAGTGCAGGGGACGTCAGAGGCTTCCAACCACGCCTATAACAACCGAGTCAGGTGGATGGAGAACTGCTGATAGTTTTCCCCGACTCTAATCCTGGCATGATGGAAGTCTTGACAGTAGTTGTCCGCCATCTTACTGAACCCAGTGAGGAGAGCTTTCTTCAAGAGAGCGTAATCTTCGGTTATGTCAGCTGACAGTGAAGTATACAGTTCAGTGGCCTTACCTGTGAGGAGTCAACCCAATCTTGCGGTGTAGCTGTCCTTGTCGATCCACAGAAGTTCAGCCACCCTTTCAAAGCAGACGAGGTAGGTGTTGATGTCCTCTCCCTCTTGGAAAGCGGGCAATTTCGGTCCTCACTTGTTCTCACAGGAAGGAGAAGCCACTTTTCCTTGTCCGACGACATGGGCGAGCTCTATCTCTTTTTCTACATGCAGCTTTGCCAGTTAGAACTCTCTCTCGGCAACCTGCTCTTCTTTCTCCACAAGGATCCTCTGCTGTTCTCTCTCGGCAGCCCGCTCTTCTTTCTCCCTCTTGGCCAGGAGACGCTTCTCTTCTCTCTCGGCCGCGCGCTCGTCCCTCTCGATGGCTTGCTGCTGGGCAACGTAGCGGCCGAGTTCCTGACCCTCCAGCCCCAAGACTACAGCATGAGCCCTAAACGCCTCGAAACTGGGCATGATTAAGATGAACAGCAAAGCAAAAAATAAACCCAACAGACAATGACACCAATAAATAACAATAAATAAAAATACCAATTATTACCAGACAAAGAAAATCCAACAGAAAAAAACAGGACCAAGAAAAAAGACACGAACCAAACAAATGGGAAGAACCCAAAGCACAATAAGAAAATAGAAGACAACAAAGAAAGATCGGCCAGAATAATCCTGCAAAAAGGTTATAAGTGGCACACCCGATACTCTGCGAGTGATCGGGTAAACAATGTCTCAGCACAAGGGCTGAAAAAGTGCTATGGCAGCACCAACAAATCCCACCGTGGGCATGCAACAGCCACAAAAGAACGGTGAAGGATTGAACACTCGCTTCCGGGCCGCAGACAGCAAGTGGCACGGAAAGGCGACTTAACAAGCCAACCCTTCTGATTAGCAGTTGACCCAATCTTGGCGAAGTCGCCACATGTCAAGGTTCCAGAGTTGGATGCTGTAATTGGAAGGGGATAACAATAAACAAGATAAATGGTTAGACACCAATTTACTTTAAATAAAGTAAAGAAACCCACAACAGCCTCACAAACACTGAAGTCTCCAACACGAAGGCTTCAGCACGACGGACTCAGCAATGATCCTTTGCACGGCTGCTTCCTCTTCTGGCGTCCCGTCCTCAGAGTGGCAGTGACGAGGCAGCACAGCTTCGTCCTTGAAGTGGTAGACGTGGTAGACAAGGGAGGCGCAGGAGGAGAAGGGGCATCAGGGTCACGGCAGTAACGGGAGTCCAATGCGCGGAGAGGAGCAAGGTGAGGCACCCACAACCAGCCCACGGTTCTGAGGAAACCTGAGTGAGAGCAGAGCTGGAGCTGGAGCAGAATCAAGTTTTCAGAGCGAGGCCCAGCTGCTGTCTGAAAATGAAGGTGCTGGCCGCCCACCAAATTGCCTCCCACGGTAGATAGAGAAGCCTCGGTGGTTCGGTCGACCGAGGCGTCGAACGGCAAATGAGGAGCTTAAGTGTAGCAGGTTGTTCACTGCGCCTCGGTAGTTGAACAGCTTCATGGCGAATGAGCAGCAAGAGTACTCCAGTAGTTCGCCACTCAGTTGGTAGTTGCCCTCACAGAGGGGCGGAAGGGAGAGTCAGGTCAGGGCTTTGGTCAGGACATGACCTGACTCACTTCTGCCCCTCCCTCCCCACACCCTTCCCATTTCCCTTTCTGTGTGTATTTACCTAGTTGTATTTACCTAGTTGTAGTTTTACAGGGCCTGGGCTTACACTCGTGTGGTCCCATCTCCATATCTGTATTTATCCAGTTTTTCTGTAAAGTTATGCACACTCTTTGCTGATACTACATCCTCATTTAGTCTGTTCCAAACCTCTATGTTGCTTTGCGGGAAGCTATATTTCTTTATGTCTCTCAAGCATCTTCCTTTCCTCAATTTTTTAGTGTCCTCATGTGTTGTTGGTGTTTCTTCCTTCTCTTAGTGAAAAACTGCAAAAAGATCTGGACAGAGTGTATAGATGGAGCCAGGTATGGGAGATGGAATTTAATGCAAACAAATGCCATGTCATGGAAATGGGGAAATGTAAAAAAAGACCAAGGAAAACATATAGGATGGGAGAAGAAAACTTAAGGGGAGCGTCCGGTTTTGAACGGGGTTGCCATATCTCTGGTAATTATGCATGAATCACTCTGATTTTTATGCTGTGAAGTATTGACAACCTGTACATCAATTTTAGACATTCAGTCCCATTCTAGTCTCCAGCCCCGCCAGCCCCCAACAGCCCCTTCTGAAATTTACGAGTGCTATTCTGGCGTTATTATTGGCCCCACAGCCTTCATTTTTTTGTGGCTAAGACACGTTATTATATAGTGTGTTTCTACGCTTTTAGATTTTTTAATTTTGCTTTTGTTTTTGTTTTATGAATTTTTCATGTTTTTCTTTTTTTTAACTTTTTTTGTCAAAAAAATATTAATATAAAATGACAGCTCACTTATATATAAAAAAAACGAAGCGTACTTTTGATTAGGAAACATTCCTCTGCCGTTTAGTTTTTGTTTCATTGAAATCAAGCTAAAACTGGCCCCAAAATAGATTTTAGAAGGGTAATAACTTATGTTTTGAGATACGGGCCGATAAAGTTTATTCATTGATCTCACACCTGTCATTACATACTAGGAAGGTTTTCAGGTACGATATGTTTTATTATGATTATATGCAAGCTAATAGTACAATCAGGTGTGTTTTTAAGCGTATCAGGCTCCTTCTCCCACCCCTGCCCTTCCTAAAGGCAAGGTGTTATCTTGTCAAGCGCGGGGTACCAATGTTTCCCATACTCCTCATCGTTGTTCAGCTTGATGTTTTCAGTTAGAAGCCACCAGATACACAGTCTGCTGATGCTTCTTCTTTCTTTGGCTTTGGCTTCCGCTGGGCTTGGCTGTGCCTCCTCCTGTCTTTATCTTGTGCTGTGAGGGATCTTCTTAGTGCCTTCGACTTGATATTGAAGGCTGTCAGCAAACATGCCTTCTGGTACCCGAAGTTGTGGTCTAACATTCCTAGGGCACCCATCATTCTTCTCATGCCTGCAAATCCAACATCATCTATCACAGACAGGTATGTCAATGATATGTTGGTCCTCAAGATCTTGGATGTCTGACGCCCAGCTATCACTGCTTCCGGTTTCAAAGTGTTCTTGAAGTTACAGCTTGTGCAGTGCATGTCTATGGTGTTTTCGTATGCATCAGGCTTGGAACTATAATCATAGGCAGGATCTGGGCATGAACAACAGGAGGAAAGTAGGCTTTTCAGCCTCCTTTTCGTCAGCATGACAATCTCGTCGTCACTTTCCACATCTTCATCTCTAGTCTCCATGTCTAGAAGATTTTCTCTAGCAGAGAGTAACAAGGTATCTTCTGTGTCCTTTCCTTGACTCTCCTTTGCATGGGATGTGCTGGGCTGTGATGTGCTTGCCGTGGGAGTGACGAGTGTGGTGGAGAGTGGTGGTGGCGAGTGCGTGGGCGGCACGGGTTCATCTGACGCGGTGGTGGTGTCAGGTTCAGCATGCTGTATTTTTCTCCGTTTCACATCGATGCTCTTCATCCAGGCATGCTTACTCTGCTTCTTCCTCTTAGATACCCGTCCCATGGCTGTGAGCAGGCAAAAAGCAGGAAACAGCGGGAAAATAAGCAGCGGTCTCGAGTCTATGCAAGGACAGATGGCGAGCATCTACTCTCCTTCACAGCTTGGCAGGCACAAGCATCTCGGGCTTCTCGGCTGACAGTCCTAGATCCCACACACACTAGCTTTTAGTGTTGCCATATCATGTTCACCAAAAAATATAAAGATTTTGCTGTTCTTTCCACAGTTTTTGGGGAAAGAACCCGACGCTATCGATGTAAACAAACAAACGTGGTTGAGTACCGGACCTTTAAATGGGATTTAAACCAAAAGTATCGCGTGTTTTACCATAAATCTTTGTGAAATGATAGCCAATGTGTAACCCAACCACATTTGTTTTTTTCACAAAAAGTGATATTTTTCATATTTTTTCGGTCTTCAAACCGGATGCTCCCCTTAACCCGCCGTCTGCCGGCTATTTGAAGACCTGTAGCCAACCCCAGTGCCGGCTTTTTTTCGACTTTTCAAAAATTACCTAGATAGGTTCAGAATCATGCAAAAACATGGAAAACATCAATATAAGTACTCACCGAAGCCTGGAACGGATGAATTTTGCCTCCGTTATGTCTCGTCGTGGCCGTGAAAAAGTATGCGCAGGATCCGTAGACTTTATTTTTACACAGAACACTAACGAATGTTTTCGTTGGACTATTTGTTATTCCGTACACACTAAACCAATTGTTCTGAGTTTTTACCACCATGATCACTGAACCTGTGGGCGTTGTTCATGGGCACAGTGATGGGTGGGGGCGCTATAGGACACGCGAATAAGTAGCAGATATCTTGTAAACATACGTTTTTTGTAGTGTTTTTCACTATATATTTTTCTGTGGTTGCTGTCATGTCTGCGCACTACATAATAACATATTTACACATCCCCATCCTCAGGGCAGTTGTATAACAGCTCCCAAATGTCTTCATCTCTAAGCCTTGGTCGCGCCATGTCGTCACTCAGTGAAGCACAGGGAGATATTGACGCTGGCGATGCCCACAAGATGCGCGGTGGGGCTGGGTGACTCACATGGGTAGCGCCCAGCCCGCCAAAGTTCAAACGTGATGCCTACGGGATATCTTTGCTTTATCTTTCAACTTCGATTTATAATGATTTTTTTAATATCAGACCGTATATATACGGCGCTGGCATTGTCCGCGGCATAGGGTTAGACCGTATATATACGGCGCTGGCAGACGGCGGGTTAAAGGTGGTACATGAAGAAAAAGATTTGGGAGTAACGATGCAAGACACATTATCCCCAGAAAAGCACATAAACAAGTTATTCAGAGAAACCTACAGGATGATGCAAAATATAAGGGTATCATTCCATTATATGGACAAAGAAATGATGAAGAAAATAATAATAACACTGATAAGACCAAAACTTGAATATGCTGCAGTTGTGTGGTCGCCTCACAAAAAGAAGGATATCAGAAAGTTGGAAAGAATACAGAGAATTGCAACTAAAATGGTCCCAGAACTCTCGAATATGACGTATGAAGATAGATTGAGGGAGATGGACTTGACGACACTGGAACAAAGAAGGGAGAGAGGAGATCTGATCACACTGTATAAGTTGGTAAATAAGTTTGATGAGGTGGATAGAGATGATCTCTTCTCAGCTGCGAGAATGCCAGGGGCTGAGAGGACATGGAAAGAAACTTAATAAAGGAACTTGTTTGAGTGACTTGAAAAAGTATAGTCTTCCACATAGAAGTATTAACACATGGAACGGCTTGCGGGAAGAGGTGATGGAGGTGAGCAATGTCCATCAAATGAAGGAAAGGCTGGATGAATGTAGATATGGAGACGGGACTATTCGAGCTTAGCTCGGGCCGTGTAGACTACAAATAGGTAAATACACACACACCATGGTGGACAATCGAATATAAGCAAGGTGGGTGGGAATGAGCTGATGCGAGAACTCTTCATCATCATCCTTGATGCCTGCTTCTAGGAGCTCCCACCAGGGGATGGCCATGGTAGAAGAGTTTCCATCTCTCTATCCAGACACTCCCTCCTTGCCTGCTCAATGTTTCTCAAGGATCTTTCACCCCTCTCCCTGACATACTCCTGCACCCTATCTCTCCATTTCACCGGCAGTCGTCCTTTAACATTCCCTCCCTCTATCTCACTCACATACACCCTCCTGGTCATCTTACTCTCCTCCATTCACTACATGTGGCCAAATCACTTTAAAGTCTGTCGCTTCACTTCTTCCACCACTCCACACTTCTTCCCTTCACCCATATGACACATTCCAAAACTCTTATATACACTTTCATTACTCATTCCATCCATTCTACTCACACCACATGCATTCCTCAAATAACTCATTTCCACTGCCTACACTCTAGACCTGATCTGATCTGACTCTAGATCTGATATAATAACATTTTTGAGTTTTCTGACTGATATACACGCATTGGCTTTAATTTAATGTTTTAGGAGACTTTCTTCCAGGAAAAGTCTGTTTCATCAAGATATTACGTTTGATTTAATCTCAGGAGCAAGGTGCTTTCTGGCAGACCTGGCAATTCGCTTCCCAGGACTTGTATCAAGGTGTTTGGGCAGCGTGATCATAAAACAAATGTTGCACGTGGGGAGGTGAAATTAACCTGTTAGCTGCGAGAAGCCTGCATTGCTGCTTTATCGGCGTCTCAACTGCCTTCATCTAATGAGCATAATCGTATCATAAATGTTCTTGGGCCGACTATCAGACCCCACTATGGAAGCCTACCGATGTTACGGGCGGAAAAATACAAAAAATCAATTTCCAAACAGATCATATTGCCTTTCCATTGCATCTTTCCCTTCCTTCTCTCACTCCTGTTTTCTAGAACTCTTTGCATATCTTCCTCATTTTTTTTTCATGGGTGTGCATTTTTTTTCATGGATGTTTATTTGTATCTATACATTCGCAAATCTTGTCTAGAAAACATGGTGATTGTTATTGGTTCACTGCAGGACATGGATCTACAACCAACACATGAGGTGATCAATGTCCTGCGCTCAGTATCCACTCTGCACGGACAGACACAGTTGTTGGGGATCCTTCTGCGCCGTGAGGGACCAAATTTCCAGGTAGATGGGCATCCAGGTGAGTGAATCTTTCACAAGTTAGCTAGTTAACAAAGAGCAAAATGTTGCTTTAGTCCCTGCTAGTCAACTTGTCAAATAAACTCAGACCCCTCCCTTATCCTATCTCCTGGGTAGTGCCTATTTCAACTTTTACTTGTTTGTGCATATTATTATTTTCATAATTTGTCATTTTTCTCAACATAGAATAATCTCAGTCAACCAGTAATGACTCCAGCAGAAAGGACAGGGCATAGGGAACAAATTGTCTGGCAGTGACTATAGTTATCTTGTGTCAATCATGGCCCACTTAATGTCTTACTTCTTTCTTGTTGATGAAGTTGGGATTCTGGAGAGTACAGGCTTTCCAGGGGTGTAGTCATACCATGAAAAATGAAGTGTACATCCTCAAGTCATCCCACTGAACTGAAGCATAATGCCAAAAGCACCACTCCCTCTGTGAGTCCAAATGCTGTTTTGGAGCTCACAGTGGACCTATAGTAGCTGTACCCAACACCACTGATCTCACCACTGGCAAAGCTCTTTATTTCAGAGAGTTGCAGTATATCCACCTTGAGTCTTTTAAGCTCATTTGCTATTTAAGGCAGTCAGTGATCCTCCAAAAGGCTCAGGATATTCCAGAAATCCACATGGTGAGCCCCAAGATGGTTAATCTCAGGCCTGGTTGTGTGGATGGGCTTCATCCCAGCCACTCCCGTATCAAAAGGGGACCCTCCATTCTTGAAGATCCAGAGGTCCTGTAGGCTTTGCCCTCCACCTGTCATAGGTGGCAATTTCACTTGATGCAGAAGCCTGAAAGAAACCTGCCACATGGTCAGTCTACCCAGCACAATCAAACTGAGGCCTTGCCCTCAGCCTCATGCTTTGTGTGAGCATTTCTCCTGAGCTCCCTGAAGTGAAAATCCTCTTTCTATGCCAGGATCAGCTCTTGTCAGTCAGGATTTAGCTCACCCACTGCCTCCACCCCTGACAGTTTCTCTGAGTAAGCCTCCACACAGTTACCCTTCCATCTCAGCCACTCCAGGCAGGATCGATCAACTTACCCCAGCCATGAGTTAGGTGGGTGTTCCCTTGATCTCCCCTAATCAGAAAGCATTACTATTTTAATATGAAAATATAGGGTATATGCATGTGTAGTTTAGCTCTGCCACCTCAAAATATGAGGGGGCTTCATGGTGCAGTGGTTAGCACACTCGGCTCACAACCGAGAGAGCCCGGGCTCGATTCCCAGGCGGAGTTGAAAAATTTGGGCAGCTTTTCCGACACCCTATGCCCCTGTCCATCCAGCAGTGAATGGGTACCAGGTATTAATCGGGGGTTGTGTCCCGTCTCCTGGGATCTGTTCCCTCCTCCTATAATTCCTTCCCCTTCTGTCTCTCTCCGGCATATGACCACAGATGTTGCGCCGACTAAATGAAACTTTCCAAACTTTCCAACCTCAAAATACCTTATACACCTTCATATTACAGTTGCAAGGTGAAAATACATAGTCTATAACAAAAATATGAAGGAGCATATAAGGTGAGAAACTAACCTAACTGAAGCAGACCATGCCAGTGTTGCCAATGCATAAGAGGGTGGCAGCTATGGTCCAGAGTGTTAGGAATTAAGGGTTGTTTGGGAAGTATTGGTAATCTATTAGCGAGCAGTCAGCTGTTAGCCTTTGTGGCGAGAACACGGTCTGTCAGCTGTAAACTTCACCGGTGTAAACACCCGTCAGCGGTTTACCTTAGTGGCGTCACATACACCAGGCTACTACAAGTTGACTCGGCAGCAGGCAGCTAATTAACTTATAACTACAGCAAGGGCGGCCACACATCGCCGACTTATTCAGACCACTATATGTGAAAGCCTCTACAAAACGAGCTAAGTGACCCGCTGGTTATACACTAATTAAATTTTCTCGCACCGCCAGTGTTAGCAGATCCCACCCGACAAATCCGAGTGTTTAAGAATATGCAAATTGTGACAACCCGAACATTAGTGTGCGTAGGGACTCGTTGTCGTTACCGATTTCGTGAGATTTAAGAATATGGCCCTAAGGCTCTTCGTCTCATCAACTCTCCTCTTACTGATAGTCTTCTACCTCTTCAATTCCGCCACCATGTTGCCTCTCTCTCTCTCTTCTATCGATATTTTCACGCTGACTGCTCTTCTGAACTTGCTAACTGCATACCTCCCTCCCTCTCTTCTATCGATATTTTCACGCTGACTGCTCTTCTGAGCTTGCTAACTGCCATGCCTCCCTCCCGTGGCCTCGCCACACATGACTTTCTGCTCAAGCTCATCCCTTTACTGTCCAAATCCCTTACATATGAGTTAACCAGCATTTTCACTCTTTCATCCTTCACGCTGGTGAACTCTGGAACAGTCTTTCTTTATCTGTATTTCCTCCTGCCTACGACTTGAACTCTTTCAAGAGAAGGGTATCAGGACACCTCTCCACCCAAAATTGACCTATCTTTCAGCCACTCTTCTTGACTCTTATGTAGGAGCAGTGAGTAGCGGGCTTTTTTTTCCTTTTTTTTTTTTTTTTTTTTTTCCCCTTGAGCTCTTTCCTCTGCTGTAAAAAAAAAAATATGAGTTAATGAATGAAATTGTTACTTGCATAGGTGTCACTGTCATGGATTACATGGCTGCATCTTATGTAACACTGTTATTTTCATGCATATGTAGTGCGGCGACTAGGCCTGATGGGCGAGCCTCCCATAACCCACTCAGCGAGCGGGGTACCTCTTTGGCCGACTGGTAAAGTAGTGGCTCTCCCGTCACGCTGGTCGCGGGTTCAATCCCGGGCAGCCGGCAAAACCCTCTCCTTGTCTTGATTAATTTCTCGTGTGTTTCGATACACGCAGAGGACGTGTGGGACCGGGAGTAGTAGAAAAGAGAAAAATCTTGGCATTAAACATACATACAAACAATAGGCACAAATTGTTTGTGAGTGGCATGGACACTCCATACATTAACCCCTAAAGGGCCGGAGGCGGCTATAGCCGCTTTTCCACGGAAGGGCCGGGGGCGGTTATAGCCGCTTTGCTTTTTTCGCGCTAAATTTATTTACTTTTCGGTAATTTTCGATGACCATTCGTTGGCAACACTGCCAGAGATATGTTTAGGCTACTGCTTCAGAATCTTGCCCGCTCTCACGATGGACAGGCGTACTGACACGGATTCTGACGCGTCTGATTTCCTGCCAGACCCTGCCGAGCCCAGCAGAGCAACACGAGAATGAGAAGAGTATGCTACAATGACTCCCAAACCACACATCACAAGACTGTGTTACATAGAGAAAGCTTAGAGTATTGACTATATATAAGAATTAGAGCATGGGGGCATCCGTTTTCATTACGCACTAGTCAAGGCCACACAGGCGAAATGAACACAGAGCGGGCAAGAGCCTCGCTAACTCCAAAAGTCTCTCCTCTTCAACTCAATATTTCTCCAAAACCACAGCACATAGAAACGTTTTCATGCAATAATTAAAAAGAAGAAGAGTTGATGATGACTATGACGACAAAGTAATTTGTTATTGCATTGTAGTTCAGCAGAATCAAGTGTGTGAATATAGGCTATTTTCGGTGTTTGGTGCTGAGGTGCCGGTCCTGTGGATGTTGTAGATGACCACCCAGGCCGGCCCTTTAGGGGTTAAAATCCCACTATTGATTATCCATACGATGCCACTGACATTTATACAAGCACTCATGTCATCCTGTGACATTGGAGTTCACTTTTATCACTTAATTTCATCACATCTAGACATATCCCAGTACTATGTGCCTTATCAACACACTCTTTGTGAATTCATGGACACCAGAGATCTTTTAATTGGTGGCAAAATATTACATAAAAGAAAAGGAAACCATCTCCAAATTTAGCCAAGCAGCCCCTGCCAAACTGCCATTGCTCAGCTGTGTACACCCATTTTTCCTAATACCTGTTAGAGGAAGACCATTCTAAACCTATAAATGTGGCCATGGTAGCCTCTGTGCGTTATGTCCACATGTACTATTCATCCCCAACCCACCCTACCATTAGTAAGTATGGGTGCTGGTACTTACCCGTACCTCTCAGACCCTCAGCTGCAAATGGCAGTGGTGAAACCTGTTTCCCACTCCACAGTTCCTTTTGTTGAATGCATGGACAGTTTTGGGACGCTTAGCAGCCCTCACTGACTATACACAGTGATCACACAAGTACGTTTTCAATGGTAAAATACACTTAGGGCAAACACTAACACTCCCATGGGAGATTGAATGGCAGTGCAGAAACAAGTGGCCGCAGTGGCAAAGGGCGCTGCAATCGCTTGGGTGATGGAACAAATGCTGATCAGTCAAACAATGGTATACATCAGTCACAGCAATTGTAAATTGAAAAATTGGTAATAATTTAGGTCAATCGTATATGCAAAATATTGTAAATCTATACAGTAATACTTTGGTTTATGAGTGCCTATAGGCGCCGTCAGCGTCTTGGTGGGATGATGGTGACTGACACAAGCTGTGTAAAACTCGCTCCCTTTATTCAGAAGTGGTCAAACCTTGAAAGTAGCATACCGCCATCAGTACACACTAAACAGACTCAGTACAGAGTAGTCATCACTGTCGTCACAAAACGAATAACCAACACAAAAGCCATTTCGTGTACACTACAGGTATCAAAAGGCCAAATTGATACCTACATACACTTAGCCGGGACAGTCAACTCTCCCGATATCCAAGCTGCACTCGTAGGTGGAGATGTGTGGCTCTGAGGTGTGGCTCTTGACACTGTTGTCCTGCTTCTGCCTTTCACCCAGCCAGAGGAGGGCCTCATTTAGGCACCCCAGTCAGCACTCTTAGGTGGAGACGTGTGGCTCTTAGGTGTGGCCCTTGACACTGTTGTCCTGCTTCTGACTTTCACCCAGCCAGAGGAGGGCCTCATGCAGGCACCCCCCTGGGTGCCCCAATCAGCACTCTTACCTCACCCTTACTGCTGTGTCGACAACTTGAGTGTACAAACATCTGCCCACCACCACCGAGTGCCACACCATCGCTTTGCTTCGCTCCAACTTCACAATATGGCATTACAGTTCACAAGCATATTCGTCTACATGAAATCATAATACACTCCAGTACACCTGTCACTATTTCATTACCGCAAAACATGGCAAACATATTCACAATTATATAATTTGTTTCTGTACGGACATGACGACGTGATCCCAAAATGCTGGCATAACACTTTTACTCTGTCAACACTGAGCAGCCAAACCACACCAAAACACCACAAATCCTGTCCCCCAACCTCACTACTTTTACCCTTTCACTTATCCATTCTGTGATTTGGTGATGAACATATTCGTTTGTGCATAACCCAGCCACCGATGCCATAGACGGCAGCTGCAGTGCCCTAGTTTACGAGCACTTTGATTTACGAGCAAAAAATAAATAAAACCCATTAAAGATGCCTTGGTTTACGAGCGGTGACTTGGTGTATGAGCATCCTGTTTGTACAAGTCGAAGACATGAGCTTGGGTTCTCTTTGTTCGCCGCAAGACGAGAGCGCTCAGAGGAAAACGCACATTTATCACATTTACTGACATACAAGGGGTGCAGGTTGTATCATTTATCACATTTACTGACATACAAGGGGTGCAGGTTGTATCTTTTATCACATTTACTGACATACAAGGGGTGCAGGTTGTATCTTTTATCACATTTACTAACATACAAGGGGTGCAGGTTGTATCTTTTATCACATTTACTGACATACAAGGGGTGCAGGTTGTATCTTTTATCACATTTACTAACATACTAGGGGTGCAGGTTGTATCATTTATCACATTTACTGACATACAAGGGGTGCAGGTTGTATCTTTTATCACATTTACTAACATACAAGGGGTGCAGGAACAAACTCACATTTCATGCATTTTTCATATTCAAAACATATATCATCATTTACTTTTATAAAAATATAAATAAACTTGGATGGGATGGATCACAATAGGCAGTTGACAAAAGACCCAGTACTGTGCCAAAATTAATCCACCCTGTGTATGTAAACAAAGTCCTCGCATGCGCAAATCAGGATGGGATGCCTTACAACACAGGATGACAGAAGTTGCCACACTGTAATTTTGGTAGATTCTTTGGGGGGGCTAGAAGGCATCATAGATTCATGAGGTGGGGGAGCTGGCAAGCAAAGTGAGCATGGCCATGCTGTTGGGAGATGTGTGAGAACAGCTCTGTTTATCAACAAGTCTTTGTTTACATTTGTTTCTGAGCATGCATAGTTTGCGGGAGGACAGCCAGGAACACAACACCGGGAGTCCTACAATTTTCATAGACCTGAGAAAAAAGTTTTTCGAACTGTGGTGCCACAGCACGGGGTGTTCTCTTTTCTTGTCAATTAAACAGTAAACAAAGCAGCTTTGCTATGTAGTGGCTCAAACTTGGGGTACAAGATAACCCAGTGGTTTGAGTGGTAAATTAACCCTTTCAATACGATGACGCCTACGTAGGCGTCATGAAGCCCCAGTAGCATATACGATGATGTCTACGTAGGCGTCATATTTCTATTCTGTTTCTTCTTCTATTGAGTTGTCCCGTACTTTGTGTTGGTTACTAAGTAAAGACGCCGTATGCTGTCCTTGAAATCCTATTGCTCCTCCCACCATCCTTGTTCCCACCAATCACAAAAAATGAGCTACAGTATGCACTGCCTTCTTCCCGCCTTGTGTCTAAAATTAGGAAGTCTCATTGGCTCTCTCTCTCTCTCTCTCTCTCTCTCTCTCTCTCTCTCTCACACACACACTCACACACACACACACACACACACACATACATTGTCTGTGAAGACACAGGAGTAACTGGCAGCACTCTGACAGATGATAACAGAGTTGTATTTGCTGATAATTTCTCGACATTCTTCCTCCTCTACACAATCATCTGCTTTCTCTATTTCTTTCCCCCTTGCCTCTTTCTCCCCTTCCTTTATTTTGCTTTTTTTTTTATTTCACGTTGACGCAATTTATATTATGCATAGCAGGTATATGTTGACTCGTCGTGTATGCTGCTTTGCAAATACGGGATACATGTAATGAGGGCTTTCAGCAGCATAATATACGGAGGCGACAAGCAGATACATGCCGGCTCAGGTTTCCCGCACGCGTGCCGAGCACGCCGTATATCAGCCAGGCTTTTTGAACATCCGGCGCGAAGGGGTTAAGAGAAAAGGGGAGGGGGGAAGCAAGTGGGGGTTGAGGACTCGACGTACTAGGGGTTATATTGGGAGTACAAAAGGATCACAATAGTACATTTAAGTGTACGTAAGTATTAAGTATGTCCACCCCCCCTTTTGGCCGTTAGATCCCCCACATTTCTTTCCCATGGTGTAATACAGGTAACTCTTGATTTACGCGAGTATTGTGTCTTTGAATTGGTCGCGTAAATCAAAAACAATGTAAATCAAACAAGAGGTAGGTTTCTATCGAAAAATAAATATTCACTTCATTCAGTGGAGAGAGAGAGAGAGAGAGAGAGAGAGAGAGAGAGAGAGAGAGAGAGAGAGAGAGAGAATATCCATATCACCGAGATATCCACTCAGGCACTCAGTCTCAGCCTCACTCGTGTGAGGAAGAAATGAGGGACACCATGAGCGACTGGCTAGTAATGATACTGGTACTGAGCAGTCTGGTACCGGTATCGTACAGTATAGCTGGTACCGTTAGTACCGGTACTGGTACCGGTACCTGCCCACCCCTATTGTTGAGTAGCGTGGCAGCGTGGGTACTGTATTGTTGTTCAAGTGGCGTGCGGGAAGAACTGAGCTCAGCTGTGTGGCCGCGGCGCTGTGTGAGTCCAGTTGCGTGAGACATCTGGTGGCCACTCCATAAAATATCACATATACAAAGGAACACAAAGGAACACAAAGGAAGAACAAACAACAGCAGACCTGCTGGTCCTTACGAGGTTGTGAAAAAAACGTGTAAATTAAACATTTATTTGGATTTTGGACCCCGTGTTATTTCAAAAACGTGTAAACCAAACTCGCGTAAACCGAGAGTTACCTGTATCCCGTCAGCTCCATATCCCCCCTCCTCCCCTTGCTTATGCGTTCTTGTTTTCCTTGTTTTTTCAATTAGATAAGCTCTCTTGCCACACTTGGTGCAGTACCTTTTCACGTGCCTCACCTCCCCCCCAAAAGTTACCTCCGGTCACTTGGAATATAATTACCATCAGATAAATTTAGTATAATTACATTGATTTTTGCCACTCGGTTGATTTTCCCAACACCTGGCAGAGGTGCATTATCCCCCCTTCTTGCCATACTGATTATACGGGCTTTACATCAGTAGTTAGCGGACAAATGCCGTAGAAATAATTCATCCCTTTTTGTAACGGGGACTCAACGCCGTTCTCTTTCAACCAACAGGTTGAGCTGGCAACTCCCCCAGGTGACTGCCACCTGCTGCCGTACACAAAACCATAACACACACACGTTATCATAACTTCTTGCTCCCCCCCTAGTCAGTTTTCTTGCCGTGAGTCGAGGGTATTCAGATATTGATTAAGGGACAGTTTATGTATGTGTAGGGTGAGTTGGGGAGGGATCGTACATTTTTTTTCAAATAATCATTAAAAAAACGAGTGAATTACGTAAAGTTGAAGTGATTACTTTAAAGTATAATCATTTGGCTATATTGTATATGAGGCACAGTTTTGGCATCACAATATTAGGGGGTGAAAATGAGGTAAGAAAAAAATAATAAAAGTATACGGATCGGACGATCCGTACAGGCATATAGGTCCCCAGAAAAAGAAAAAAAATAAGCAATTAAATAAATTACCAATTTGCCACCACATTTCATTATATTGGCTCCAATGATAATTTTAAAGTGATGGGCAACATAAATAGATATGTACAAAACACTGTATGTTGAAATACAAAATGAGGGGTTATTTATTGTGTTCTATTATCTTAAAAAGTACAAAAATATTTAGTATCAAATGGTTTGAATCACATTAGTGTCATCCTACACATCACTAAGCTTAACCCCTTCACTACGGCTGGGCCAAAACAGCGCCCCGCGCCGTATCCGAGATCGCCGCACGCGCCAAATTTCAAATGTCGCTATTGAATATAACAAGCTTTCAGCCATAAACTCAACACAATCATCATGTATTATATATAAAAACATGCAGAATTAAATGGTGCACATAAAGAAACTCGCTATGGACAGGCCAAAACAGCGCCCCGCGCCGTATCCAGGATCGCCGCGCGTGCCAAATTTCAAATGTTGCTATTGAATATAACAAGTTTTGAGCCATAAACTCAACATAATCATCATGTATTATATATGAAAACATGCAGAATTAAATGGTGCACATAAAGAAGCATAAATTAATTGATAATTTTGAGATGTAAGCATAAATATAAAGATAAAATAACTCGTATATTGGCTAAAGCGAGCCAGGATGCAGTATGCGCATCCTCAGATATGGTACGGGGCACACAAGGACGCAGTATACGCGTCCTCGTGTTGAAGGGGTTAACCCCTTCACTCCGGCGATGCCGACGTCGGTGTCTGATGGCCGTCTGACGGCGTCACCGTTTAGTCCTCTTTCTTCCTTTTCTCTTCCATTCCATTAACCCTTTCCATCCGTGACGCAGACCTCGGCGTCACAGTATGGAAAGGGTCAAGAGGAAATGGAAGAGGATTAATCCTCTTCTAAACCTCTCAATCCTCCTCTAAATTCCTCTTAATCCTCTTCCATTTCCTCTTAAGAGGTTTAGAAGAGGATTAAGAAGAAATGGAAAAGGATTAAGAGGATTTTACTTTCCCTAAATTTACTGCTTTTCCCTTCGTAATATTTTCATTTTAGCTAAAATACAATAAGTAATGTGTCAACACTGCAACAAACAACAGTGGCAACACTGGAATCAGAACTCATTACCAGTTCCTCACTCCCGCGTGTTTGAATGGTACTGTCACTGTGTGGGATCTGTATTTTTCTGCGGTTTTTCAGAGTGAAATATCAGTGACAAAGACGTGTTGTGTATATCAGCATGTCCTATAATAACCACTGATCATTGTCAGACAGTGATAAAACCTGGTTGTTGCCACAGACATGATTTGTGATGAGTTTTGCAGTGTTGACTTGATCTTTGAAATGAGAAACATGGCTGGCTGATGCCCGCTCAGTGCATGGCATGATTCATGGTGGGTTCTGTATTTTAATAACTTATGTGCTGATGGGTAAAAATCTGACTGACTGATATTATAGTGAATACGAGCAACAACATTGTGTTGTGTTTTATCAGCATTCAGCATGCTGTATAATGACGAGTGATCATTGTTGGTCAGAAAGTGACAAAACCCCGGTCATTGCCACATACAAAGTGTGATGAGTTTTGAAGTGGTGTTTCTGTATTGAGTAGTATGATGCATGGCAGGATCCTGCTATTTTAACAACTTTTGTGCTGAATAGTGATTATAATGAACTTGTTGGATTTGTGTTGTGGTATAAACTGTATAATGCAAGGGCTGCACGTTTAAAAGATATAGAGATTGTACCCAATCCTCACCCTAATCCTAAGTCCTAACCCAAATCCTAATCCCTTCCCAACCTCCTGAGACCCCCGCACAACCCCCGCATACTATACCGCCCAAATGCGGCTCTCTGCGGATTCGTGACTTGAAAACTTGAATACGTACGATAAATATATTATGTGACTGTGGTCCATGTGGGAAACTGATCAGCTATCGTTGTGATGCACGACGCCAAAAGTTACACCGCCAGGTGCCACCTACGAGGTGCTGTGCCTGTAAATATATGTTTCTCCGTTTGCACCGACTGGGTCATGACTGACTGACGTAGTCGATTTTGATCATTTATTGCATGACAACTAAAAATAACATAATTAATAGTTACTATTGCCGGTTTCCTTCATTACTTCATCCCAAATAGGTATAGCTCCCAGCTATCTGAACACAGTAATATTATAATAGGCTATAATAATAATATTAATATGATAAGCTAAAATGATAATAATATAATAGGCTACCTTTATAAAATATTACATTAGGATATCTTAATGATATAATAGGATATAGTAATTATAATGATATAATGGGGGGTTACCTATGTTAATTTTAATATAATAGGCTGAAATAATATTAATATAATTTGCTATAACGATAATAATAATAGTAATAATACCTAATAATAATAATAAACTAACTACCAAAGAACTATGCACATACTACAGGTTTGACCAGTTTTCCATGAGACTGCTTTGCTATTGAAAATAATTGTGAGCCGTGATTTTTTATATTTTTTTTATTTATTTATTTTTTACTGTTGACTACTAGCCCGCAGGCCATGGCGCTGCTTCGCTTACCGGCCGCCTCCGGCAAAATTTCACTCACAAAAGTTTGTCCAGGGGCCTCCAGTCAGTCTGTTACGCCACTGGTTTACTTCCGCTCATTTGTTTCGTTCCCTCTGGATCGCTCGTTTCGGATTCGCTTCGCACGTCTCAGTTTACTCCCTTAGAAAGTGATGTAGGTAGCTGATTCAGAGGTTTAAGGATTCGCAGCCTGCCTTTCCTGCAGACACCACTCCAACCTCTTTCCTTGCGTGTGTCTGGGTGTCGTGATGGATAAAGGACACTCTCTTGGATATATCCAGTGAGTTTGCTGTGTCCAGTAACAGTGAATGAGATGTGGACGACCCACAGCTCACTACGGCCGGGCCAAAGCAGCGCCCTACGTCGTATCCGGGATCGCCGCGCGCGCCAAATTTCAAATGTCGCTATTGAATATAACAAGTTTTGAGCCATAAACTCAACATAGTCATCATGTATTATACAGGTAACTCACGATTTACGCGAGTTTGGTTTACGCGTTTTTTTAAATAACGCGGGG
The DNA here is from genome assembly GCF_024679095.1 of Eriocheir sinensis. NCBI lineage: Eukaryota > Metazoa > Arthropoda > Malacostraca > Decapoda > Varunidae > Eriocheir > Eriocheir sinensis. The sequence goes on along the minus strand of NC_066517.1, from coordinate 10,969,648 downwards.
TCCAAAATCCAAAAAGAAAAAAAATATTTACGTTTTTCCCACTTATACGCGATATTTTATGGAGTGGCCACCAGATGTCTCACGCAACTGGACCCACATAGCGCCGCGGCCACACAGCAGAGCTCAGTTCTTCCCGCGCGCCACTTGAACAACAATACAGTACCCACGCTGCCACGCTACTCAACAATAGGGGTGGGCAGTTACCGGTACTAACGGTACTAGCTATATGGTACAGTACCGGTACCAGACTGCTCGGTACCGGTACCAATACTAGCTAGCCACTCATGGTGTCCCTTATTTCTTCCTCACACGAGTGAGGCTGAGACTGAGTGTCTGAGTGGATATCTCGGTGATATGGATATTCTCTCTCTCTCTCTCTCTCTCTCTCTCTCTCTCTCTCTCTCTCTCTCTCTCTCTCTCTCTCTCTCTCCACTGAATGAAGTGAATAAGCATATTATTCCCACCATCACTCGTAGGTTATGACAGAGAACTAGGCAAGACACAATTCACACGTTTCTGGTGACACGCGCCATGCAGCTGTTTGTTGTGTGGGTGTGGTTGTGTGGTTTGTAAACAATGCAAATGGCGGCCGGGCTGGTATTGCGCGAAATATCTCCTCGTACAAGACTCATGATGTACAGTTTCTGATATCATATTTACCCCATTATTCTCACTAATATTAATAATTAATAATGAACACATGGATATTTTTTTCCAATATGATTTTTTATGTAGCTTGTACTGCTCCTTTGTCATACAATCAAGCCACCTGTGACATCAAGATCAAGATCATACAAATGGCGCCCGACGGAAAAACGGAATAACAGCAAGGCATGGGCAATCCTCCATCGATTTCAATTTTGTATAGTAGTTATTAGATCGCCCTGTATTCTATGGTAACATATTATAAGACAGCTACGGACTATGAAGGATTATATACAATGATAAAGGAAAGTTTGCCGTTGTTATTGGATAAGACAAAAAACAGACCCTTAAAAACACCCCAAAGAAGGAAAAAATCATTAAAAATTTGTACATTCGGCGTACAAGGCGCAGGGCTAAACTTTCAGGCATTTTTTTGAGAAAAAGGTGTGCGCTATGCGCTGAAAAATACGGTATTTATTTTTCGACAGAAACCTACCTCTTGGTTGATTTACATTGTTTTTGATTTACGCGACCTCTCCAAGAACGCAATACTCGCGTAAATCGAGAGTTACCTGTATAAGAAAACATGCAGAATTAAATGGTGCACATAAAGAAACATAAATTAATTGATAATTTTGAGATGTAAGCATAAATATAGAGATAAAATAACTCGTATATTGGCTAAAGCGAGCCAGGACGCAGTATGCGCGTCCTCGGATATGGTACGGACGCAAGGTATAATGCGGTCCTCATGTTGAAGGGGTTAAGGGGAGATTTTAATGACTACGTATTTGTAAGTTTACACATATTACAGTACAATTTATAGTATATGTAGCTGATGAATAATGGTACTTATGATATTTTATGCTGATCTATGCTTGTATATATCATCCTTTTCTTAATAATGGCCAAATTGTCCATGGGCAGTCCGTAAATGTTTGGAGTGGTGCCGTGAAATTTCTTAGCAGCTGCTTTTGTGCCTTTGTGTGCTTGTGTGGGGGGAAATCCACGAATATGCAAATCCATGAATAGTGAACCCTCAAGTATGGGGGGGACAGGTGTATTCTTTAAAACTTTATCTATATAGGGCTAATTTCCCCTCTCCTGTACAAGCCCATTTGGTTAATCTCCACCTCTTCTTCACGTTTGAATCCTCATCATATAATCTGTTGACTTTTTGCTTTTCATTTCTTTTTCTCATATTTTTAGAGGAGCTGAGTAGTGCTGAGAGTATGTAGATTGATGTAGTTCAGGAACTTGTAGAGAAAGGATGATGATGAGGCATTGGGGAGAGCTGTTGGGGTGGAAGTGTCATGTCACAACCCACCAGGCAGGCCAAAGAAGATGTGGAGGTAATGCGTTGAAGAGGATTTGGCAGCATTAGGCATTGGAGAGGCTGAGGCAATAGACATAAATATTTGGGAGTGTATCACTGACTGTCAAACCTCACAAGAGATTATGGAAAAACCTGACATAAAACAGAAGATGATGATAATGATTGACGTTTATATATATATCTGCAATGACCACCATATAATTTGTACATCTCCAGTGAATTTATGACTAAACTTTTTTGGTGCACTATTCTGTGTCCTCCAAATTCTTCCTCTCTATCTTCCTTTGTTACTCATTTATGTCTTTGAAACTTACTTTTTTCACTATTGCTCCTCCCTTTCCCACTCTACTGATGCAGGTCTGATTGTGTCCAGTACATGATTAACTGTCTTAACTTTTGCCTCCCATTCACTCGTTTTCTTTTCATTTTATTTCCCTGTTTCATCTTCCTTTATCCTCCTGTGTTTCTCTAAATTGCTTTCTCACTTCTTGGTCACCTCTTTCACCACCTGCATTTTTATTATTTTATCATTACTCACTTTCAATCCCAATTTCTTAGTTTCTCTATACATTTCTCATTATTTAAGCTTCTTTTTTGCTGCCCTTTCTCACTTCATTCATTTTAGTGTCTCTCCATCATCATCATTTTTTAAAGCACTGCTTATCTAGTCTTTGATGTCTTCACTTTGGTTAAAGCCTCCATAATCCATTGCAAACAACAATAACTTTCTTATTTATTGAGCTAGATCATTGATTTTGTTTTTACAATAAAGCTTGAAATGTGTTCTACATGCTTTTTAAATAGTTTTGTGAGAATCACATATCATTTTCAAAGATGTGCACATTAATATAAAAGTCTAGGTTGTTTAATCTCTGATGAAATTTTGAGGGCATTTCATGTCACAGAAATAGAATAAGTATGATGTTTTTCAACTCTGTATTAAACATAATATTCCCCAACCTTTTAAATCATGCCTTCGTGTTGCAAGGGTTACTATCCCTATGTACAAATCTGCAGTTCAAACCCTGGCCTAGGAAGTCATCATGCAGCCCACCCAGACCTGATGTTACACTGGCCCTATGTTGGGTTAAATGGGTTCTCTCCCACCACAGGTCAATGGAACACAGATTGGCACCACTGCCACCCTCATTTATAGTGTATGCTCCCAATTTAACCTTTACTTTTCAATCACCACTGACCTCCATCCCATCTATGTCCAGACACCACAGATGTACACAGTCTATATCACATTCATTCATTCCATTATTACTAAATACTGTTTTAGTTTCTTGCAGTGCTAGTTTCATTGTTAATGAGAATAATGAGGATTATGGTCATAATATACATAGTATTAACCCCCAGCCACCCCCTCTTAACATGGGAATGTGGCTCACTGACTCAGTCAGCAGCTGTAAGTTAATCTCTGACATGTTTTTGCATATCTTTTAACCATATTGACAGTCTGGAAAGGTGGCTTCCTCCAACACCAACGGGTAGACAGAATCTATAATGTGCTATTTCCATGGAAAAAGAGCATCCGGCCGGGGTGGTCAGTTACCCCCTCTTAATGTGGGGCGTTTCAAATGAGCTACACTTCTATGGTCCCATCTCTGATGTCTTATTTGGTAAAGTGGCTTTTAAAGCCATTTATTTCAGTTTTCTGTTTGAACATCCTCATTCTCCAGGCTGTTCCACTGATCAATGCATATATTGGGAAAGTATATATCTTGATATCTTTGAAGTATCTTTTCTCTTCAACTTTCTTTCTTGTCTACTAGTTGCTTGCCATCCCTTGAAAAGTATTTTCTTTCAATTCTGTATCCTCCCTTTATTACCCTGAACACTGTAATAGGCACACCTAACATCACCAAATGTGTGGTACAAACTTAGCGGAGGGACTATTTTATGCCGCCATTAGGCGGTAATGGGCTAAAGAGTAGCCTATCCGAATATTTTGTTTTTATTTATTGATTCACGAGACATTCTAGAGTTAAATCAAAGTATGTGCTTATCTTTGTAATCATTCATACACACACTGGTAATATTTCTGTGGAGTCTGATTCACTTATTTGAGTGAAATTCTATTGTGATAAACAGTCACAAATTCGTGTCACTAGTAAAAATGAAACTTGTAAGTTTTGCCTCCATGAAATATACACATAGATAAATATGAAAGCTCACAAAGTCACAATAAGTGACATCACCTGCTTTGCGCAGTAAAAATATGCTTATTTAGGTATCTTATACCCGCAAAATGGCGTGCACTTCTGCCTCGGGCCATAGACTGTTGCCAGATTGTCGTACTCAGCCGCTTATATTTCCCGACTTCCTACCCTAAAACTGTCTTCTGGGCTCCAATAATGAAACTCATTTATAGTTATTGTTAAAAGAGTTAGATCCTGATGGTACTTGGCAATAGTTAGGTGTCAGAAACCGGTAAATACTATGCTCTGAATACGATAATCTGGCAACAGTGGATATACGTATTTGCATATTATTGTTCTGTTGTTTAGTCAATGTTCTGTTCAAGAAAGAGAATACTTATAATTTTAGTTAGTTTTTGGTTATAAGGATTCTTTACGAAATACAATTATAATATTACCGCCTATAAGTTAGGAAACGTTTTGAATCCTGGATCGGCTATGGTGATGTTAGGTGCACCTATTAAGTTCCCTCTCCTCTGTCTTTTAAGGGTGGCAATCCCCATCCTTTCAGTCTTCCTTGTATGTTAAATCTATCATGCTAGGTACCATCTTGTTTTCTGCTCTTTGTATTCTTTTGATCTTGCTCATGTGACCAATGTAACAAGATGTTATCATTTTTTAGTTTAACTTTCTCATTGATACTGAAAATTGGATGAGAATAGTGATTAGAACATATGGTATTTCAAGCTTCCTTCTGATCTAACTCTTAATATCTCTAACTTAAGTATGAATGTCTATGTAAATGGATTACATTATTGTCTCAGATGTATATCCACAACTGAAGCAGATAACAGAAGGCAGAAAATGATTCACTGATATGATCTGATGGTGACAGGTCTTGTAAGGTTCATAATGTTTGGCTGTAGAGAGGTATTTTTGAGTTCAAGGCTATAAGTTGGTCTATAATAGAAAAAAAGAAAAAGAACCAATGCAATGTGTTGCATTCAGAATTAGGAACCTCTTGAAGAGAAAAGAGTATGGCATCAGGACAGCATATGGGTTCTAATATTCCATTTTGCATGTACCATCAGCATTAATTGGCTTGAGGTTTTAGTGGCAGTGAGGCTGGAGAGACTTCGGAAAGAGGCCAGCGTGGGTCACTTCTGGGGAGCCGTGCGGCTGGCGGCGGCCCTCCTCAGGAAAATCTACCCGTCTGTGACGCACATTACTACTATTTTGGTGCAGGGCTGTCAGGTGATGTGATGTGGTGGTGTCTCTTCTCACTCACCTTGTGCTGTGCTAAACTTGCTGTGTTTCTTGCATCAATGTGGAAAACAATTGCAAAATGGGATTCCAAGGCTTAATGAAGTAGTGTTCAAAAGAGGCTTTACTAGGAAAAGTTTGCTATGCTTGTATTGGCATTCTTACATAGAGTTTATAGAGCAAGCTTTCCCTTTTGCTTGCCTGTCAGAGTTAGTTTTGCAGCCTTATTGGCAACACTAGGAAACACATCAAGGCTATGAAACCATTGTCATTCGGGATTTTAGTTCAGTTGCTTGATTTGTAATTACAGTGCATATCTTACAGAAAATGCTGGACAGACACCTGACTCGGCAGATATGATTGTTGGAAAACAATAACTACCTAATCTTATTGTTTATTAACACCAATTTGTTTTAACCCCTCATCAGCCTTTAGTTATGTCACGTCCACTAGCTCACTCCAACTGCTTGTCCATGTCTGCTGGGTCTGGTGCCTAGCATACTTCTACAGTGTGCAGTGTAATTCAAATTCAAGGCAGAAGAACAATATTGGTATCCTCCACTGAACATTCAGAGAAATTTATTCATCACTCCTCAAAGGCATTAAAGTGAAGCAACACTTCCTTCACTGAGCTTGTGTCTCCCACTGAACATGAGATGAATCTTTCTGCCTGTGGGGAACAGCCTGGAACTGAGGTGGTCATTTCAGGGCTAGGAATACAGCTCAGCTGTTTGCATCATCATGGCCCTGTAGCATGCAAAAGAATGGAGCAGATAGAAACTTACACCAACACTCACTCAACAAAACTTACACCATGTACATAAATAAATACATGCTATTGTGTCAGCCAAGACCGGGCTAGGATCACATCTCACCTGCCTGCATCTACATGTCCCTGTGGCATGCATGGGAATGGAACACTAAACACACACTCACACACACACATAGTCGAGCAGTCGAGCGAGTTGGACGTGTTGTGAAGAGCTCCCCACTCCCTGTGCTGTTGTCATCTGCAGACCGGTTGTGTTTTTGTAGGGTCTGGGAGATGTTCTGAGTGAGCCCGTCTCCTGTTTAAGCTGGTATAGGATGAGTGGGGGGATGAGGGGTAGCAGATACTGAAAATAAGAGGAAGAGGAACTGAAACATGACCAAAAATACGGGAGGTAGCTATGGGAGATAGTGATGATAGCGAAGATGACTGTTACGAAACTATCGAGCCTAGTTTTTCTGGATTTGGTAGTAAAGAGTCTGCTTTGTACAGAAGAGTGCTGTTGATGGAGAATAAACTAAAGTGCATTGGAAAAGTGAAGTTCATGGAGGAGGAAGACATGCAAGGCAAGAAGATGCACAGTGATCTATGGTGAAGAGTGTGCAGTCTAGAGGACAAAATAACTAGTTTAAGAAAATGAGGAGTTGAAAGAGAAGTTGGCGAAATATGAAAAAAACGATGAAGGAAGGACTTGTCGTCGTAAGAAAGGAAAATGAAGACCTGAAAGCGATAGTGGGCGAGGAAGAAAAGAGATTAAGAGAAGAAGTGTTGGATGAAATGAAGACCTGGAAAGTAGAACATGAAAAAGCTAATGTAAACTTCAAGGAAGTAATTGAAAAGCATCTGAAAGAAGAGAAGGAAAATGTAGAAAAAGAGGTGGTTAAAGTTTTTAAAAAAATGAAAATTTAGTAAGGGATGTGGCGGATAAGAAAAAGTGTAATGATATTTGGGTTAAAAGAGAAAAATAAAACGTTTAAAGCAAGAAGGGAAAAGGAAGAACTAAAATCAGTGAAGGACTTACTGAAGAACCTGAATGATGAAGAATTACATAACCTTGAGGAGGAGGTGGAAGAGATCGTTAGGGTGGGTCCTTATGTAGAAGGTAAAACTAGACCAGTTAAATTAAGATTAAAATCACAGCTAAGGGAAATAGATGAATGTAAGGAAATATATATAAAGAGAAATAGAAATGAAGAAGAAAGGAAAAAATGGAATGAAATGCAAGCAAAGGTAAAGGAGAAAAATAGTGCAAGATCAGAAGAGGAAGAAAAAATATTTTTTAGAGAGTTTTGGGGGACAGGGTGAAGAAGTGGTACATAAAGGCGCGGCCACACTTGCCCTAGAACATTGCTCGAAACAATGTTCGACGCATGAAGGAAACATGTCTCTAACTTTGTCACGGACGTGTTCGAGGCACTAGCGTCCACATCATGTTGGCAGCTCTGCCTGTGACATGGTGGTAGCACTGGTGTGGACGAGGCTTCGAGCTGCTGACATGTATCATCCACACCATTCAAGCGACGGCAGTGCATGGTGTGGACAATGGAGTGGACCAAGGAGCAGACATTCGTGTTGATTGAACTGTATCAGTCACACCCAGTGTTATGGGATCCAACAGATCCAACATACAAGAACAAAGTGAAAAAACTAGACGCTTGGAGAAGCATCTCACAGGCCCTGGCAGTAGAACGAGCCGAGGTAGAAAAGAAGATGAAAACTTTGATTGGCCAGTTCCGGAGGGAGCAGAAAAAAATGAATACGAAGTCTGGAGCTGGAACGGGCAATGCATATATAAGCACATGGTTTGCCCCTTCCTTACATTATCCTTACCTTCACGTATTCACTGAGGCCGCTCATAAGTGCTTCACACACTTCTGGCACTATCTGTGAAATACTCTGCTTGGATACTTTGAAAAGGTAGCTGAGACTGCGATATGAATCGCCTGTTATCAGATATCGTAGTGTTACTGCCAGCCGATCAGTGCTCGAAATTGGTTTTCTGAGCCTGGTTTCCACTTTGGTAATAGTAGGTCCAATTATGTTGAGTATGTGCTCAAAGTCTGCCTTCGACATCCTGAAGAAATTTGAAAAGGATGCACTGTCCCCGAGTTGAGCCGGCAACAATCCAACGTCATCTCCCATCAGCTCATTGAGGATATTGTTCCTTTCACCAGTGTTTTTTTCTCTAAGCGTTGGACGCATCCAAAATCGGCGACGATATCTTCCCCGTTGTCTCTGCTGTGTAAATAGTATCACCGTAGCTGCAGCGGCCAGTAGCGCGTCTTCCCTCGTCGCCATGGTGCTGGGTAGTGACTGAGGCAAGTGTGGACCACTTCACTATTTCACCTCTTGTTTCCAGCATGTCCATGACTTTGCCCCAAACAGTGGCCGAAACACTGTCCCAGTACTGTCAGTGACATGTTGCTAGCGTGCGTGTAACATGTTTTCTTCATGCGTCGAGCAGTGTTTCGGGCAATGTTCTAGGCAAGTGTGGCCGCGCCTTAAGGGAAAAGCCAAAATTGAACAGAAACTAGACAAAACTGGAACAACTAAGGGTTTAAGTGTGATGTACACAAACATAAATGGGATAATATCTAGAAAATTGGAATTACAAGATTACATAAAGGAAAAAGAACCCAAGATTGTGTGTTTAACATAAACAAAGCTAAAAGGGGAAATTCAAATAATGTTTAACAGTGACTACAATGTATGGAGGAAGGATAGGAGGGGTAAAGGTGGTGGAGTGATGAGAATGACGAGAAAGGACTTGTTGGTGAAATCAGTAATATCTGGAGAAGGAAAGGCAGAAATAGTAAGTGTTAACTTGAAGAATAAAAACAGAGAAATGCTAACGCTAATAGCAACTTATGTACCACCAAAAATAAACTCATGGAACAGAGAAGAATATGAGACAATGATTGAGGATACCATTCAGTGTTTGAGTAGGTTACTCAAAGCAAATAAAAGAGTCTTGTTGGTTGGGGACTTTAACTGCAAAGAGGTAAACTGGGAAACATTCGAAGGTGGAGGAAATGAGACGGCATGGGGGGAAGGATTTCTAAAATTGACTGAAAAATTTAATGATGCAGTGGGTGACTGAAAATACAAAATACTGGAGTGATGACGAACCAGCAAGACTGGACCTGGTACTGACGAAGGGAGTGCACCTGTTAAATGAATTAAGATATGTGTGTCCCATGGGAAAAAGTGATCATGTAATAATAGAGTTGGAAACCGATGAGGAAGTCGCTGAGGAAGACGAATTATATAAAGGAAAAAAGGAGAAACTACAGGAAAGTGGTCAGAAAATTGTAAGAAATTTTATGAAAAACTGGACTGGGAAAAGTTAAAAAGGACAAACGAGGTGCAGGAAAAGTATGATATTTTCATAGAGGCAAATGAGACAGGAGTCAAAAAATATGTCCCATTATATAAGCCAATAGAAAGAGGAAAGCAAGAGTGGTTTAATGCAAGATGTGCAGGTGCAAAGAAAAAAAAGAGACAAAGCATGGAAAAGATTGGAAAGAAATGAGAACCAAAGGAATAAATAAGACTTTAAGATAGCAAGAAATGAATATGTGAAAATAAGGAGGGAAGAAGAGAAAGGATACGAAAAGGATATTGTTGAAAAGTGTAAAGAGGAACCTAAATTATTTTATAGATTTTTAAATGAAAAAATCAAACCAAAGGAAAAAATAGAAAGACTGAAAGATGGAAATATGATAATTGAAGATCCCAAAGACATGACTGAGCATCTAAACGAGAGGTTTCAACAAGTTTTTACAAAAGAATCACAGTTTAATGAACCACAAGATGATAAGATAAATGTTCAGATGGATGAAGTGATAGTAACTAAAGAAGAGATATATATAACAATGGAGGAGCTGGAAGAGAGGAAAGCAATAGGACCGGATGGAGTTTTAGGTTTTATTTTGAAAGAATGTAGAAATCAGCTGGTTGGACCGGTATATGACATCATAAAGTGCTCAATATCAACTGGTAACGTACCTAAGGAATGGCGAATGGCTGAGGCGGTCCCTATATATAAAAGCGTAAAAAAGGAAGAACCTCTGAACTATAGACCAGTATCATTGACCAGTATAGTTTGTAAAATATGTCAAAAAGTAATAAAAAAATAATGGACAAAATTTCTAGAACACAATATAATTACAGAAAAACAGTATGGCTTTAGACAAGGGCGTTCATGTGTAACAAACTTATTGATGCTAGAGAGTGACGGACACAACACTGGAGAGGGATAAATAAAAATAGAAGAGGATTGAAAAGGAAAAGGAAAACTGTATGGAAAGTTACTTAAAGGGAAGAGAAATGAGAACAATGGTAAAGGACATGAAATCAGAATCAAGAAATGTAGATAGTGGGATGCCTCAAGGATCAGTACTGGCACCAATGCTTTTCCTAGTATATATAAATGATATGCTGGAGAAAGTAAGTAGTTACATGAGCTTGTTTGCAGACAATGCAAAATTGGTGAGACACATAAGAAATAGTAAAGACTGAAATTCTTCAAGAGGACCAAGTAAATAAGATTTGGGACTGGAGTAAGAAATGAGAGATGGAGTTCAATGTGAAGAAATGTCATGTAATGGAAATGGGAAAGAGTGAAGGGAGACCAAAATGGACATATAGAATGGGAGATGGAGAAATATTAAAAGTTCAAGAAAAGAGATCTGGGAGTGATAATACAAGATAATCAACAGTCAGAGAGTCATGTAAATAGGATATTCAGAGATACATATAGAATGGTGAGAAATATAGGAATAGCATTCCACTACATGGATAAAGATATGATGAAAAAGATGATTACCACTATGATTAGACCAAATTTGGAATATGTGGAAACTGTGTGGTCTCCCCATAAGAAGAAACACGTGAAAAAACTAGAAAGAATACAAAGGATGGCAACGAAGATGGTTCCAGAACTGGAGGGATTGTCATATGAAGAAAGGTTAAAGGAAATGGACCTGCCAACACTGGAACAAAGAAGAGAAAGGGGGGACCTAATACTAATTTACAAATTGTGGAATAAAATGGAAGAAGTAGATAACGAGGAGTTGCTACTAAGAGAAGTAAGAAACACCAGCAACACACGAGGACACAGTAAAAAACTGAGAAAAGGAAGATGCTTGAGAGACATAAAAAAACATAGCTTCCCGCAAAGAAACATAGATGTTTGAAACAGACTAAGTGAGGATGTAGTATTGGCGAAGAGTGTGCACAACTTTAAGGAAAAACTGGACAAGTACAGATATGGAGACGGGACCACACGAGCGTAAGCCCAGGCCCTGTAAAATTACAACTAGGTAAATACACACACACACACACACACACACACACACACACCTAGTTTTGGTGTGTGATGTAAATATTTGTCCTGTTTTTTTATCTCTGTTTCTGCTGTCTGTAGGTGTACCTATAGTACATTATATCCCTCAGTTAAGATTTCTGTTATTCTCCTTGTAAGAAATCATATGAAATTAAATATTGTATGGATTACAATGGAACAGTAACGGGCAAATTTAAAACTGAGGATGCTCTAGCTCATAGCAGGATAAATGCCCTTGTGTATTTGAGCAGCCTTATCTGTGAAAATTATAATTTTCCACAACTGAGTTAATTGAAAATACTATGGGATCAGTGAGTAAATGTCAGAAAGTGTGAAGATGAAAGTTTTTATGAACCAATGTCCAGCTTTACAGAGTTCTTTCACTTCCTGTTGCAGCTTTTTATCTAGAATACTGCACATTATTGTTTGGGTTTTGGATGATGTTTCTCTTTGGTAGTTAAGGGTACAGGAAGTGCTTAAACTTACACTAGTCTCCCCATTTTGCTTCTGAACTGGCCCGCAATCCACTGCAGAAGAACCATACTGCATTACTTATTATACATGAGTTTATGATTCAGTAAATTTGTTGATGAACACATACAAACTAGCCATTGATTTTTGTAGGCAAGATAACACAAGTGAGCAAAATAACTTCAAGGAAAAAGATACACTGTGGGAAAGACTGAGAGCTGCAGGAAGGAGAGAGATAAACAGTACACCAAAAATAACCAACCCAAGGCTGGGCATCCTTGATCTGTGTCTTTGTCTACATCTGTTTGTGGAAAATCAGCAAACTAAAAGCAATGCTTGAGAAATGGTTACGGGTGCAGATGTTGGTACAGATCACAGACAAATTGGATGCCTGGCCTACACTTACCTCAAATCATACCAAGACTCATTTGACTACCACTTTATTGGTAAGGACAGCCACAAGCCTTGCAAAACAATGAGGTTATGCTGTCCTGGTAACATATGCTCTTCTTTACCTGTTCTCTGAATCTCCTAACTGATGCATAACTTCTATATGCATGCTGCCCCTCCTACTCCAGTGGGAGATCGGGTCTGTGCCCTCCTCCGCCAGGCCTCCTCCCTTCGCTACTGGCGCACGGTGCGAGAATGCACTGCGTTACTCTCCAAGGAGGTGGAATCTATCTCGCCTTACATCACAACTGTCTTGGTATCTGGAAAGCAGGTAATGTGAGGAGAGGAAGCATTTGCCGCAACATTCAAGAAAGGAATTTTAAAGTCTACATGTAAATACTATAAATGTGGTTCTTTGTGTATAGTTCTAATACTGTACTACATTAACAGTACTCATTGAAATACTGTGTAAACCATATTTACAATCTCCATACGATCCACTTGTAGTAATGTATATAGCATGGCTTTAAAGGAGAAAAATCTGCAGATATAAAAAATGAGTACAGTATGAAATTATATAAATACATAAGTATTTTGTAGTTTCAATTTAAAAGAGGACTGAACAGTTGTCAGATTTTGGTTATCAGGAGGCTGTGAAAAGAAAGTAACTGAAGCAAATGTATGTGAGTTCAGTAGAGCTTTAAACTTAAAAACAAGCAAACACCACAACTGGAACCATATGGGCTGCATAGTTGATTGGTTTAGAACATTTACAAAGCTTTGATGCTGCTGTAGTTGCTATGTGGTATTTTATGTGAAAACATGGTTTGCTCATGCTGTCCTGGTGTGACATGTTTCACTTTCACTTTTTTGGATTTTTAAGTATATGAAGTGCACTTCAAATATTTGAAATATAATTTTTTTCTCAACCCAGTTAAGAAATGTTGGTTTCATGTTGAAAGTTTCAAATTTCGAAGGTACGTAAAATAAAATGTGTTCATACTTCATCTTAGGTTTATGTTGATGATGATTATTTATTTTTTTCAAATGAGTATAGGAACCATACTGGTATAAAAGTTGCATTATTTTCTCACCAAATTTCACAAATTCCATGACTATACAGTACCCTCTCAAATTTTGCGCTATCCGAGTTTACCGATCCTTGAGTTTTGTGTTTAGTCCTAAATTCTCACCATCCCGACTTTAGCGCATTATCGCCCTGAGTTTCACGCTGCCTTGAAATGTGAGGGTCATGTCTACCTACTGTTGGCGTCACGCTCGCTGCCTTAAAAGGTGGTGTCACGCTGACCGTTTTCATCCAACCATTGGGGCTACAGGCAACTGCGGGTGCCTGTATGCCCAACCAGGAGCGAGTTGTCGATTGTTTGTGCGAATGAAAAACGGTTGTAGGTACGAGCATGGGTATGTGGGTACCGCGCGGCTTTATGTAAACAAACAGACGATGGCAGTGGTTAAGAAGTGGGGAGCAGTGGCAGATGGCCCACCAAGAGACTCGTAAAGTGGACTGGCAGAGCTGTTTTTTTTACTATTTGCTTGATAAGATAAGAGAACACACCGTGCTGTGGAACCGCAGTTCAAAAAACTTTTTTTCTTCAGTCTATGAAAACTGTAGAAGGATTCCCAGCGTCGGGTTCCTGGCTGTCGTCCCATGAACTACGCATGCTCAGACGTGAATGTAAACAAACAAAGAATTGTTGATAAACAGAGCTGTTCTCACGCATCTCCCGACAGCATGGCCATACTCACTCCGTTTGCCAGCCCCCCACATCATGAATCTATGATGCCCTCAAGCCCTCCTGAAAATCTGCCAAAATTATGGGCCTGCATATGCACATCAAGACAGTTTTGTATTTTGTAAACATGAAGATGCTATTTTCCGTAAATTTACCCATGAATCACTGCATGAAGGCTATTTATTGGCTCAGGAACACAACACCGGTCTTCACAGCACAGTTCTTGGTATTATTCCAGAACATCACCCGTCTCACAGCAAAGAACACCTTGGTGCTATATGAAGTATTTTGTGTCCATACAACACACTGCCTTATTGCTTTTCCGTTGCAAATAGAAGGGGGGTCGAGAGGGGTGAAGTCCCCCCGTTAGGTTGGTTACATTAAATTAGGTTTGGTTAGTTTAAATTTATTCGCCATGCAGTGTGGGGTGGTGGAAATATAAAGTGCAGAACGGGACATGGTGGCGGCGGTCCACAACACGAGGCGGTGTTGCAAGAAACGTCTCCTCACTGAAATAAGTCGTTCTGCTGTTCATGACGCATGCGCTAGGAGAATTCACAGCAGGAAAACATTAATTTTCCTGGTTTTGTTCTAGTTTGTCCACTTGTGATCCTTGGGAGCGGTGACTGAAATATAGAAACAGTAAGCAAGTTGAACCTCTCTCTGCGAACCATTTTGCAGCTGCGGCAGCAGGTTCACATACAACAAGCATTGAAAAGTCAACCATTATATTAGTGATTTAATGATTTGTGACGTAAAGTAAGCAGATTATTTCCTAACACACCAAAAAGTACCAGAAAAAAGTAGGTTCGTCCAATAATGTCCCACAGGTGACGTTCTGGAAATTTACCTAATTCTCTGATGAGGTATGGGTAAGCACTCCTGTCCTCTTGTCTTTGAAGCCATAATCATGCCCACAACCACTTCTTCCTTCCATTTAACTGCAGCAACAAGTCCATAACTTGAGTAACGGCAGCACAAGCTGCGTCAACCTTTACTTTAGCAGACGACCCAATGTGGATACAGAATGACTGTTTTGTTTATGGGCAACTGACCTTGGCAGTGTGTGACGCACATCCTCAAAAGTTGGAGTTCCTGGTTGCCCCTATTGCCAATGCGATTGGAGGAAAAAGGCCCAGTGCGATATCAGCTTATGATCAACCAACAACTCGCTCCCGGTTGGGCATACGGGCAACTGCAGTTGCCCACAGTCCAATGGTTGGAGGAAAAGGGCCAGTATGATACTGCCTCAAGGCAGTGAGGCTGCTGATTGGGTGAGCGCTGTTGATAACATCTTCAGACTAAGTGAATCAAAAGCATGTTTTCAGAACTGCCAGCTAATTGTAAGGCAGCTGCCTTCAATTGCAGCTTCAAAACGAACCATTCTCACTTCTCATTTTCTTCCTTTGACCATGGCACGTACTTTGAGATAGCAAGGTAGGAGAGTCGAAAAAAAAGTCGGCTTCTCCACGGGTCGGAACCAATAAGCACTTTTTCAGTGTTTTCAATAACCCGAGTTTCGCGATCCTCGAGTTTAGCACTATACTTTTGGAACGAAGCAAGCACGAAACTCAGGAGGGTACTGTAGTCATAACAGTAAAAAATTGTCCTTATAAAGGAAATTTAACTATTGGTCTCATGACTAAGATGGAGGGTAACAGTTTGGCTCTAATAACAGCCTGTTTCTGTAACAATAACAATGGGATTTAAATTACCCATTCATGGACAATTAAAAATTATTTATGTATGCAGTCTTGTCAGTTTGCAATTTTCATGTAGATAGTTATTTTCATAAACAGTTTCCAGGAGACTGAGTTAATACTCAATTTTCACTTTGATGTGCAGATATATACATAAAAAACTTTGGACTAGTTAATTTACATGCATCTTAGCTTTGAGGAGAATATTTAAGGATTCTGTTGATCATTTATCTAATAATGCAGCCCTGCATCAACAGCTGACAGTGGGCTATGGCAAGGAGGAGGTGCTACTGGATAAGCCAGTGCAGCCGGGTGGAATCCATGACCTCTTCTACAACACTTCCCTTCAGGTAATATCTCCTCTCCCACCCTTCCTTTACATAAAGACTTTCATTTTAGTTTCCCTTTATTCATTTATAAATACTGCAAAGCCCAATTTGCCTATTGATCAGCTCCATCTGACCAAAACATTACCACCAGTCCTGTGACAATGCCTCGCCACGCCCTCAATCAACGGATCCTTGCAGCTTTTACAGTGATGTGAAGAGATTTAGGCCCCACTCAAAGTGACTTCATATTTTCATTGGACTAATATGATAAATGTTATATCCCTACCCTAACCTGACCAGTGACCTGCTGCCAAAATGAGATCAATAGAAATAAATCCCAAACTCCTTTACTATCAACTTGTTTCAAATGTGTATGGAGTTCAAGAGATTGAAAATGACTATTTACCGAATTACTACTACAAAAATCATTGTCAGTGTACAAGAGGAACTACCACGTGTGGGCCAGAGGGCCTCAGGTTGCTTCCATATTTTCTATCTTGATCTTGATGATAATGCATAGGGCACCTATCATGCAGTTATGAGCTATCTGTTACAATATAGGTTAAATAAGACAATGTACCTGCAGTAATTCGCTCTTTGTCTGGGAAAGCAGCTTGGAGGTCTGTGGTGACACGGCCGTAGATGTACCTCTTTAAAGATTTCTTTGTATAATACAAGCTCTGTACAGTCGACAATAGAGAGTAGTGTCACGGTTTTTCAGAATGTTTAGCCTGGTGGCGGTATCTGGCAACTATACCACGGTGGCGCATTCACTGGCGATGTTAGTGACGCGTATCAGTGTGTACTGTGTGTGTGTGACCGTGAAATTATAATATTGTATAATATTTTATTATATTATAATATATTGTAGTTAGAAATATACCAGATTACATGAATTCAATTTAGAAATGCGATAATGAATGTCTTCTTCATGATGATGATGATGATGACGAGGTAAAACATCACGAACAGTCTGAAACACTTTTTCTTATTAAACTTTGAAAATACAGTGTGCAGTGCTGTCCTTCACAGAGGCAGGCAGTGACTAATGCTCCTTACCATCAAACAGCAAATAGGCTTGAGGGTCTGTTTAACTCGTAGCCTTAATTCCCGTCACCATAAAGCCTCAAAGACAATTCAGGAGATCATTAAAAATCTAAAGTCATTTTTTCGTGAAGATTACATAATATCTAAGTATAAATACGTGTGTGTGTGTGTGTGTGTTTGTGTGTATGTGTGTTTTGAGTGCGAACGCAGCGCGTCGCTGACCCCTTGGCTTGTCGCTGATGGACATATATCCTGTCCCCACCCAGCCTCTCTCTCTCTCTCTCTCTGTGTGAAGTAAATAAGGGCCACTTTCACAGTCACTGTTGTTTTGATTATTACCAATGGCGGCGATCGACACTATAGTTTTCCACATGAAATTGGCCTATGGGGTAGTGGTGGCTGCAGGGAAAGCGACAAGTGTTGAGAGTGTGTGGTAAGGTGTGGGGCGAGACTAACCCCGCAGCCGCCACGAGGTGGTGTTGTAAAGGCAATACCTCCGACACCATCACATCACATCACTACCCATCGGCCAATTTCACGTGGAAATACTAGAGCGGCGATCGCCGCCATTGGTAACGATAAATACAAACAAAATGACTGTGAAAGCGGCCCTAAGTGCATGTTGTGAAGTATAAAAGTGTGGAGAAGGAGGACCTAAGAAGCGATACAAAGCATTACAGGTCAAAAGAGGAAGAAGAAGGTCCACTATACACTGGCCGGTGTTGCGAAAAATATCTTCTCGCTTAAATTAGTCATTCTGCTGTCCACCACGCATGCGCACTGTGGGAATACACAGCATTAAAAGTGTTAATTTGCCTGGATTTGTTCTTTTTTGTCCGCTTGTGGTCCTTGTGAGCAGTGAGGGAAATATGGAAGCAGTAAGCAAGTTGAACCTCTCTGCGAGCTATTTTGCGGCTGCGGCGGCAGTTTACATTCAATAGGCATTGACAAGTCAATCATGATGTTAGTGATTTAATGATTTATAACAGAAAGAGTTAGTAGATTATACCATAACACACAGAAAACTACCAGAAGCTATAGGTTTGTCCAACTGTACCACGGGTGACCGCGAGCAACCACCCTTACTTTAGCAGACGACACCACGTGGATCACAAGCGTGTATTCTGAACTGCCAGCCAATATTGTAAGGCAGCCGCCTTCAACTGCGGCTTCAGGACGACCTGTTCTCACTTCCCATTTTCTGCCTATTAACAATTTATGTATTTTGAGATAACAAGAGAGTAAAGTAAAAAAAAATTGTGATAACAAGGGAGTCAAGTCGAAAAGAAAAAGTAATTTTTTTCCACTGGCCGGAACCAATAAGCGCTTCATCATGTATTTCAATACCTCAAGTTTCATGATCCTCGAGTTTAGCGCTTCACCTTCGGAATGAAGCAAGCGCGAAACTCGGGATGGTACTGTATATCTTTATCAAACCTGAATTTATCTAATCAAAACCTATAACTATTAGTCCTACCCTGCTTTTTTACTACTATAATCTTATTAAAGATGAAAGCCCTTCCTTCATCCATTTATAAAAAAACATGCAGAAGATAACTGACCAAAACTATACTCTTTTCCCAGACTCACAATGTGGTGCAGGCAGTACTACAGCAGGAGGTTGTACTCTACTGTGGAAAGCTCATTGCCACACACACTCACCTCTTCAATGGCATTCTTAACATCAGAATTGGGTATGAAATTTCTTCTTTACTGTTTCCAGTGCATGAGTTGGGCAATTTGTGGCTGTCTTGGTTACCCTTGTTCCTAAAATTAATGTTTTTACACATATCATAGTAAGTATGTCTGAAATAGGCAGAGGTGGGCAAGGTACTGAAAAATAAGTAGTGCAGTTGCGGGGAAGGGAAGGAAGGGGTGAAATTCTCCAGCGTTTCAGCGAAAACGAAAGATTACTAATATAGGAAAGTCATGACGGGAACAGTGAAACATTATTCAAACTGTCTAACATATTAAGAAAAAACACATCAACTGCAACTGTTAATAACGGCTTGCGTGGGAAAGCTTTAAGCCCTGGCATCTCAGGCCTCAGCGAAGAAACTGTGGAAATTTCAACGAGATATTTATAATAATAATGATAATAATAATAATAATAATAATAACAAAAATTATTATTATTATTATTATTATTATTATTATTATTATTACAATCAAACAATATTGATCTTGGCTACATTGAAAAGAGAGAGAGAGAGAGAGAGAGAGAGAGAGAGAGAGAGAGAGAGAGAGAGAGAGAGAGAGAGAGAGAGAGAATGATAAAATAGAGAAGTTACAATGAAGTTAAAAAAAACAGATATAGAATGTACTATGGTCTATATTATGCATCAAAGAAAAATTTGTACGGGACATGAGATTGAGTGGTGATCATGTTAGTGCTTGCTTGTACTGTTGTACACTGCCATGTACAGTCATCGTCAGAGGCAGTCATAGCGCCGCCTTGGGTTGAGTGATGAACAGATTTACTCTGAGTTATTCATTTAGTATTTAATTTTGAACAATAACTGAAAAGTCAGAATTATTGAATCACTGATTCTGATCTCGAGAAACGCCGCCTCCGAGGAAAAAATGATCGAACGTTTTAAAATACTTAATGGCAGACAGGAATCAACATTGTTTATGATCGATGACACTTTTAACGAGGAACAATGGAACAATAAAACTCAAATGTAGACAAGTAAATTCAGACTGCACCAAATTTTTCTTCACCAACGCTTGTAATGCGAGAATGGAATAAGCTCCACCATCAGTGCGGTCCAGTGTAACACACATTTCACTCCTTTCAAATGCTTTCACCCGCTGATCCCTTCCTTCAACTTAATATTAACTAGACAGTTGAACAACGTTTTGAGATTCTGGATCTCTTTCAATGTAGAATCACTGTGATGAAAAGTTTAAGCTGACAGACCACCTAGTCTGGCTACCGGCATGGGGCCTTTTAACCCTCTGTGTGGTCTACTCAGCTAAAACCAAAACACCACTGAAATGAGGAGGTCCAGATTCATGGTGTAATTCATGTAAATCTTTTATCCTCTTCTTCAGTCTTTTTCTTTTCTTTGTCTCTTCATCTTTTTTTTTATTTGTCTTTCTTCATTCTTTTTTCTTTCTTTTTTGCTTTCTTTTTTATCTCTTCTTTTACTTTCTCTTGTTTTCTCTTTCTGTCTTTTCACTTCCTGTCTTCCTGAGAGAGAGAGAGAGAGAGAGAGAGAGAGAGAGGAGAGAGAGAGAGAGAGAGAGAGAGAGAGAGAGAGAGAGAGAGAGAGAGAGAGAGAGAGAGAGAGAGAGAGAGAGAGAGAGAGAGAGAGAGAGAGAGAGAGAGAGAGAGAGAGAGAGAGAGAGAGAGGAGAGAGAGAGAGAGAGAGAGAGAGAGAGAGAGAGAGAGAGAGAGAGAGAGAGAGAGAGAGAGAGAGAGAGAGAGAGAGAGAGAGAGAGTGTGTGTGTGTGTGTGTGTGTGTGTGTGTGTGTGTGTGTGTGTCACCTGTCCTCAAGGGCTGACCTCACTCTCATCAGAAGAAATTTTGGGGCGTTGTTAAGACGGGACGAGGAGGGTCGAGGAAGGCAGGTACAGGAGAGTGAGGTGGTTATGGATGATGAATTTGTAAAATTTGAAAAGATTAGAAAGCAAAGAGCCCAGCTCCATAGGCCTGGATGCCCCGAGAGACAATGGCCACGGCTAGGCCACGACTGTACACACAGTTACACACAGTTCAATACATACATACATTATTTTTACAAATTTACGTGGATACATACATACTACATAGTTACTTATGTAAAATAATCTCCTTCCTTCTGCACCTCCGGAAAATTCTTGACACATTAGGGTTTAGTAGATTTGAAAGGAAATGAATAGAAGGTGTAATTTTAGGAGAAAATTAGCAAGCATTAATTAATTTTCTTCAACTTTTGCAAGCTCTGCACTCTGTAGTCTGCATTGTGATCTCAAAGTCTTTGACTCCCAATGAATGAAATATATCTGCAACATCCTCTTTGTGTGGTGTGGATGGAGATGCGAATGTTTATTTCAGCACAAATTCCTGGATGGATGTTTCCATTTATCAGAAAAGCAGATGCGGATGCGGATGTGAAAAATTATGTGGATGTTCCGTGATGCGGATGCGATATCCAATACATGACTAGTCTAGCTCTATTTCATTAACAGCCAAGATATCACAAAATTCTGTCTTTAACGGTGGCCATCTTGGACGCCATTTTAGTTAAAGTCTAATATGCAACTGCTCTGACAAAATTATCTTCACTTACTATGGACAGTATTTTTGTCTTTTTTCTTCCAATTATCTGACCCAACCTAAACAGTAGGGGCTCCAAATCAGATGAGTCGCCATCTTGAATTTTGCGGGCCAGCGGTATGTGCTTTGAAAGTGAGGTTTGACAAGAATACATGTACCAAATTTCATGATTGCATCACCATATGAATGATTGCTTTCACCTCATCTGCTTCACTATTAGGTTTAAGGACAGATCACCTAGTCTGGACCATAGTGTTTATGTGGTCTGTACCCTCTCTCCATGTAAACTCTCTCTCTCTCTCTCTCTCTCTGCTCAAGAGTATGCAGTTTATAGTTTCAAATTGGTTCAACGTGGTTCAGCATCCTGAGAACCCTGCAGAACTGTGGGATACCTTCAAACGTGAAACTCTTCAAACTGTCAAGGAGTGCAGTGGAGAGGACCCAATGTCTAAGAGTGGATTTGCCCTGGCAGAGAAGCTGGAGAATATTGAGGAGAGTCGACTGCCAGGCTTGCTGGGAATCAGGACCAATATAGGGGTCTGTCATGTAGACAAGGCTCTTCTGAGGAGAAACAAGGAGAAGTGTGTCAGGAGTCTCACTGAGGAGATCGGGTTCCAGTAGCTCCTCTCCTAGCTCTTCCTTAAGGGTTAGAAACTATCAGAACAGCAGATAGCCGTCTTTGTGTTGGACACATGGATGGGTGGGAGGGGTCACTGGGTTGAGTACTCTGAGCAGTTGGTGTAACCCAAACCCTAGAAGCGCAGGGCAGCTCTCCTAGCCACTGACTGCAGGTGGTGATGTTGGTCCCCTATCAATGAAAGTTTTTTCTGTCTTGATGAGGTCAGAAGGAGTTGAGGTGGAGAGGCTGGCAATCTGTGACATCTGAGTGGAGCTTGAGAGCTGGAGGTGAGGTCCCAAGACCCTACAAGTAGGCAAAGCAGTATAAAACTGTAGTGTGGGAGCTGCTCAATCTAATGAAAATTCCTCTTGACTGGGCAAGAAGAGGTTGCATGGCAAAGGGATGCCACCAGGACTGGAGAGGCACTTTTTTTTTTTTTTTTAACGCTTTGCTTGCATGCTATCTTCACCTAGCTGTCAGAGCTGTAAGGTTGCATGATCCATGGTAAGAATGGGAAAATGTAAATTAGGGAGGAATAAGCCGTTACCGCATAGAACATTCCAGACTCGCGCTTGAGAGGCCCACCCCATTTGAAGTATTTCTCTCTTTCTCTCTCTCTCTCTCTATATATATATATATATATATATATATATATATATATATATATATATATATATATATATATATATATATATATATATATATATATATATATATATATATATATATATATATGAAGCTTGATGTATTATTGCCTTGTACTATTTTGTTTTATTTTGAGGTGCGGACTAGTTTTTTCAGGCGCGCTTTAATAGTTTTGCGTACAGTAGCGGAGGTGC